>NW_008795486.1:601882-703211 GCF_000699145.1 Aptenodytes forsteri
AAGATGGCGGCAAACTTTTTAGCAGGGCCTGTTGCGACAGGACAAGGGGGAATGGCTTTAAACTAAAGGGGGGGTAGATTTAGACTAGATATAAGGAAGAAGTTTTTTACGCTGAGGGTGTTGAAATGCTGGCACAGGTTGCCCAGAGAGGTGGTGGATGCCCCATCCCTGGAAACCTTCAAGGTCAGGTTGGACAGGGCTCTGAGCAACCTGCTCTAGTGGAAGATGTCCCTACCTGTGGCAGGGGGGTTGGACTAGATGACCTTTAGAGGTCCCTTCCAACCCAAACTATTCTATGATTCTATGATTCTATCTTTTATTATGTTCTGTCTCTTCCCTGTCACAAAGTTACGTTGGCTATTCCCAACATTGAGGATACTACATGTCTAACCTATCATTCCAACCCATTTTTCCACTGAAGGACTTCCCCCTGAAAGCACATCACTATGATTGCCAGTGTCTGTACGGCTTTGTTTCACACCCATCATGCCTACTGAATTCAAATCTGAGAATGCTGCAAAATAGCTTGCAATGTCACTTTATCACTCTTCAATAAAAGGTAAGAAGAGATTTAATATACAGTTAATAGTTTTCAATTCTATGCACTAGAGCTTTCTGTACTTGAGACTCAGTATTATAAATGTATTCCTTTCTTTAAAAGTATAGTTTGTTTGTGTACATGTGTGCTTGAAAGAGGAAAATAGAGGTGTTACAGGCACACAAATGTGAGTTTGCACACTGCTGCTGCAATCTCCAGTCACTTTTGACACAGACAAAAAGCACGGTCGCACAACTACACAGTCACACATTAGCTATATGTACTGCAAACTGAAAAATAACTCCCCAAAGTGTAATGCTGGGTTATCCAATACCCTATTTCACCAAAAATGTCGACCATCAGCTGCCATGGGACTTCACAGCAAACCTGAAGGTCACTAGACCTCAGGTATTTCAGACCAAATTAAAAAGAAAAAAAGTTCGATTCCAAAGCTGAGGACTTTTATCAGGATGTTTTCCCCCAGGCATCTATATTTCATATGAGAGGTAATCTGAACATAGGTGCCTTGGCTGGTTTCAGCTGTAACCAAAAGGCAAAAGCTGAGAAAGACTCCTCTTGGAGAGCAGATTTCTGCTACTCGAGAGTGCTATGCATCAACCCTAAAATATTATCTCTGTTCAGAAATGAATAGGAACCCAACATACTTCTTGGAGTTGTGATGTAGTGCGTTTCCAGCAGGATGTACCACTGACCACACAGACGGCTGTTACTGGACCAACACTCCTGGACTGACCACAAAGGAGCAGTAGGCACGCACCCAGGATTAAAAGTGATTTTTGCCACGTCCTCTGGCTATTTTCCATTTGGTTGGCCTCCGTCTTATCTGGACCGAACTTCAAGAAGCTGGTCTCATCTGTGCCCAAGCCTCCATCCCACTGCCTGCAGACTGAACTAGTTGGTAGCTTGATTTATTGTGTTACAACAAATAGTGAGTCTGGAGCTCTGGTGCCCACAAGAGCCTTGTGCCCATAGCATAACTTTCTCCTTTTAGGGTTGCTTTTCCTGTCCTAATTTATACTTCCTCAGTTACAGTACATACATTTACATGGTTAATGTTCAGATTGCTGAGATTACACCATAGTGATGCATGCAATATAAATGCCTAGACAGATGGATGCAATATCACAGATTTCTGAAAGGAGGAGAACTTGCAAAGCCAGAAGCTCACACTTCAAGAAATCTCATTTGCTAGCACAGGGGTCACTGAAAATAGATCTGAATGCTTAAAAAGCAGCGAAATACTCTTAGATAAAGCACTGCTGACAAAGGTATATACTCTTTCCTAGAAATAGGCTCTAGTCTGTTAGGCTGCCAGGAAATGATCTTCTCAAGAAATTCTGATTTTTTCAAATTTATGATTTATAAAGAGTAAGTGCAAATCTGTTCCACAAAGGAAGTCTGTGGCAAAAGCCACTTTGCCACTTTTCCTCTTTAAATAAAAAATGATGCTAAAATGAGACACCTTATTAATTAAAACAGGATCTGTCCTGCAGCTTCGATGCTTCACATATAACTCACTGAACAGGTTATTTCTAAATAAGAAGTCACAATACAAGTTTAAATCACTACAGAGTAAACAGTTTGGATTGATACCAGATGAGAGGTCTCTGGAAGAGTGTGTCTCTCTCCAATTACTAATAATACAGCAGTAAGACAACAGGTGCTGTTTTGCCAAGCCCTCTTGATATTTTGACAAAACAAACTTGCCTCTCCAACCCACAGAGAAAAAAAAAAAAAGGAACAGGCACAGAGAGAGAGGAGCAACGACTGCCCCTTTGATAATACTGCTACTGATCAAAGGAAAAGTAAAATTGTCACTCATGCCCACCTGCCTCTCCTGCGGAGGGATACAGGTATTGTACGGCACTGCTAATATTTCAGTTTCATAAACTCTGCTTTTCAATTCCTTTCTGTTTAAAACAACGACAAAAAAAATTGCTGGCTTACTGATCTTTAAAGGTTACTGGCAAGATAATGTGGACATTTATTAAAGGAACTTGCTTGAAAAGATATAGATGTCGTAATGAAGCAAGTGATAATTAGAGCAAAGAATCTAAAGCTGGTGAAAATCAAAGAGAAATGCATACGTTATAGGAAATGTACCTTTCCCTGCCTAGCAGTGCTATATCATGTATCCCACAGTTTGTTTCAAAGTCTCCCTTTGCCTTTCATCTTACACATATTTCAGCACTGTTGTTATGCAAGATGGGGAATCATTCATTTTAATGTGATACTAAGCATATTACCACAAAAACAGAGAGAGGCTACCATTTTACTGATTATCTAATTAAAAAGCTCTACAATATAAATTCTTTGCAGCCCCTCGCTGCACACAAAAGATTTAATGCTGCATCTGAAAAGCCACATGTGCATAAAAGCAAAGAATTTGTAAATGCTTCTGATTTTAGCTTTTTCTTTTTCTTCCTCTTGTTACAAAAGCCACAGCTATCACTCTCTTTCACCGCTAATAAAAGCAATTTAATGACAGGTAGATTTGCTCGTTTGTAGCTTCTTTGAACCCCCAACACACTCACTAAAGGAAAGTAACTTTATCTAGAAAAGAGATCCTCGCAGCACTATGGTGAATAATTCATCATTGCATTTTTCTTTTAATCTCATTTTGTGCCAGTAACGTACACAACTTAAAATATTGCAAAATCTAAAACCAACCACAGACAAGGACTTCCAGCAGCAAAATACACATAAAACTAGCAGGCAGGTTTCCCCAGCTTATATAATAACAGCTTTAGCTCAACAGAACCCCCATCACTCACCGAGGACTGAATTCACTTGAACAGAAGCAGAGCCCAGTCACCAAATGCAGCTTCGCAGGACTCTTAATGCGAGATGCTCCTGTCTGCTGTTCAGTTCACACTTGCCTTTATAACTAAGCCAACCAACAACATTCAGTTGCTGAACCTGATGAATTATAAAACGGTAGCTCCCAGACTCTCATATTTTACATCACAGGGGGTGGTCATCCAGCATACACACTGCCTGTGTACATATATTCCGCTATAACTCATCCTGATAAACACATCAGTGCTGGCAGCAGTGACAGTAATTGGTGCTCAGGATGTACAAGCACAAACCAATAGAGCACACTCCCACCTTCTGCTCTGTGCAACATCTCTACCTGTCAATCACTGCACCTTGTTAAGGTGGAATGATCAACTGCACTTCAGGGGAAAAGCAAAACTCAGAGGAGCAACATCTACCCTATATGAATTCTTCACTTAAACATTTCTTAACACAGTAGTAAATGTAGCTTCAATCTCTTCTAGATACAGTTTTCATGATTTTTTTTTAAAATTTTCATAAAATCTTCCCTTCTTAAAGACACAGTTCTTGTTTAGTGACTAACACACAGTTCATAACTTCCACTATCATGAATGGAAATTATTCAGGCAAATTCCATGGACATTAGCAAGAATAACCTAAAAGCATTACTCCAGGCAGAATGACTGTTAAAAGCAATATACTTGTTAGGTGAAATTATGTGTACATTTTAAAAGCCCCTTAAAAATGCTGATAGGTTTTAAGAATGTCCTCTAAGTTATAAATATGTATTTGTAATGCTCTTCACTTCTCTAATGCTTTCTTTTTTCCATATGCTTGCATTGTTTTTAAGGTAAACATATAGATAGAAAATAAAGGAATCAAACAGCTAAAACTTAGACCCATTAATACAATCAATTAAACTAAACATTTTCAAATGGGATTAATTACAGCAATAGCAATCACAATTGTTGCACATGCCACAAATTAACACTCACAGTTAGCCCCTAACAAGCAAAACTGGTTATGGCATTGGTAATACACAGCCAGGAGTCAGTCACTGGAAAGGGGTTTGTATGGCAAGTGTTTTACCATGGAGCAGAAGTTGCTCTTGCAGAGCTGAGTTCCAGGAATTTTGTATGTGTTTTACAGAAACTCAACGCTATTTGTACGAGCGCAGAGTGTAAATGAATGCTTTATTCGGGATGATTTTGTATTTCTACATCACTGGTGACAACTCTCAGAGGGCTCCAAATGGAGCCCGAACTTGATCTAGTTACTTTCATTCCCCATGCCTGCAAAACTCTCCCAACATTTGGTACCACGACGAAAGGTTGTGCTTGGGAAGGTGAGCACAGTTGTGTGAGCGGTTGTGCATTGCCGCGATGCTTTTCCATGAACAACTGGGCTGAGGAATGCAAATGAAGCCTGCGCCGGCAGCCCCAGGCAGAAACCCAACCCTTCTCACCATCTGGACTGACTGATGTGCGTCACGATGTGGGAACAGGGTGTTGCATTTCATGCATAGCAAAAGCAAGTCCTATATATATCCCTTTTCTCCTGTCCTCAGCTGCTTGTTCCCCCCCATTCTTCATTTGTCTGTGTGTTCAGCACCTTCACTCTCCGAGAAAAAATTCACTAAAGGCCAGAGGCACGAGCAGCGTTTCTGCATGTGCTACTGGCTCTTACTATAGTGGCTTGTACGAAATAAAAGCTGTATACAGTTGGGTGGCACAATGTAGGGGAGATATATCAGGACTTAATCAGAGTAATGGTTTTGATGTCTCTGTCTTTCTCAGAGGAAAGGGCAGCTGAGATCCAATAATTGGATTCTCCAGTGATGCTGATTGGGAATAATCCAATATGGGCAGAAAATATTCCAAATGACAGCCCCTGGCTCATCGAGAAGCAGCAAAAAGATCTGTGCCGCTGGATTTGCCTTATAAAGCCAAATTGTATTCTCAGGGGTTTACACATTTCACTTGCAAATTATGGAGGTTCTCTACAATGGCCCAAGCACAACAGTTTGTTGTCTTGTGCACTAATTAGGGTTTTCTGACCTGTTTTTCATAAAAGACAGGTTTCAAACTATATGTGCCAGAATGCCCTAAATGGCATCTATTTTCCTTTTGTTTTGCCTTAACGATTCAGGTTTGAAGAGGCTTCCCAAGAATCTACGTAAACATGACACTCATTTATAATAATTTGCTGCAGTGTGATTAAGACATAAGCGATGCTTGATGAATCTCCTTGACCAATATAACATTTACCCTAAAATTCAGCTCACATTTACTGAAGTACAGGTTTGTAAAACTGACCAATATCACAATAATGTAAGACACTGCAAGATTTCATAGCTCTGTGTAGGTGGCATGCATAAACCACAGTCTGTGGTATTACACAAGAGCCATGATTCCAAGAAAAATTGCTACCCCATTTCACACTTACTTGCAATTTTTATTTAGCTAGCCTGGCTTCCATGTTACCTTTCCATGGGAAATATTTCATAGCTGATACCGCCATAATATTGAGCAGTGGTGCTCTGTAAAACTGCTACCTTCTCGGTGAATGGATACACTCATCGCACAACCCATGGCCTCGGGGCTCTGTTCATACATTCTGGTGCAGAGTGTGAGATTTCACATTTGAACTTTCTCACTTCACTGACAGGTGGGTGAAAATCCCATATGGCTGCCAGATTTCTGCCAGATACCTACATAAATATATAGTATGTATTTTTAAGGCATTTGTAACAAACACATTTGGTATTGACTTTGAGGTTCTTTGCTTCAAGCTGCAAACTAGAAATGATCTAAAAATGAAAAAAAAGACAAAAGTGTTCCCATTTGCTGCCGAAACATGGCTTCTTTCTTCCCTAGTCATGTGGTCTATATTGACTATACATCATAGATACCCTATTTGCTATCTAAAGTGAGCACACAGATCACTGGGGAAAATCAGGGCATTCAGCTGGAATAACAAGAGTAGCTACCTTTTCCGCTCAAGAAGCAGCTAAGGAAACTTCAAATTAAGAGTAACTACAGGCAGATTTGACACTATCAAGACCATGAATTAGCTAGTACAATTAACTCGCATCCCAGTGAAGCAAAACTAGATCTCCAGGATCTCCACAGCGTGGACCCAGAGTTCCAGGTGACTAAATGTGCACCAACAGAGATAATTTCCAGGCTACGCCAGATGGTACGGATGATCAGTACACTGGTCAGTAATTCTTGCCACGTGGCCTAGAAGTCATCAAGCAAACTAAAGAGATGTTTATTCAGTACCTTGCATTTAGCAGTTATGCTCTTCAATTCCTTTAGTGAATTTTGTCAGATTTACACTGGCTAAAGGAAATGCTCTTTCATCTGGTACCTGTTGATGGCACTGTCAGAGAGTGTCACTAAAGCAAAGGGCCCAGCAGGATTTTAAAAAGCCCTGGGCATTTATCAGACAATAGCATCCAGAAGTGCAGTGCTAAGAAGAAAGCTAAGCTTTCCAGTGATCAGGGGATCTAAAAAACCTTTGTTTCTTATGGATGTTTCTCCTTTGACCTCAGACTCAACCCACTGCTCTGCCTCAATCTGCAACATTTCACAACAGCCCAGCTTGTGAAATGTTTTAATGAATTTAATTGCCACAGCAAGGCAATGGAGTAATTCATTTCCTCTCAGTGTTGCACACTTGCAATTCCATGTAAGAACAGTTTTTAAATAGAGTTTCAGTTTCTAATATTAATCCTCATAAGTACAAACGAATAAAACTGTATATTTAGATTAATTAATAAATTAGCTGGCACAAGGCTTTGAAGATGTAAAGGACGGTACAAGTGCTATTACTATAATAATATTTTTCTGAATTACAATACTTTTCTTCCACAAGTGACATCTTTTTTGCTGCAAGTACAGAGTGCAAGTTCAAGTCTCCTTTCTGAATGAGGACTGTGTTTGAAAAAATACAGAAAAAAAGAGAATTAAAGAGGATATTCAGCTAGGTCTGAATGAACAGACACCCAAGACAGCAATTCCGATTGATCAAGGGCAATGACAAGAACTTGCTTTGCTAGTTAGGAAGGCTGAACTCTCTTAATGGTGGCTTCATAGTCTCAAGAATATGAATGATCTTATCAATAATAAAGAAGAGCTGCTAAAAGAAAGGAACGCCAGATGGCACTTTCCCTAGGTCCTCTGGAGAGGCTGCCTGGATTTGATTTGAAAAGCCTTTTATAGCACCCCATGAACCTGGAATACTACAGCAGCCCATTTAAAAGCCAGTGGATATCTCAGGAGCAGTCTGAGACTTCATAAAAATGCTGATTTTCTTTATGGCTTAGACTGGGTCTGCTGGTTAAAAGAACTGAGAAACTTGGATTATATAGTTCAGCATCCAAATTGGTTTTTTTTGTTGTTGTCTGGACTTTCATTTTCCCTTTGACCCTGTGTTTCCCATTGTTTTCTTTCTGCTGTTTCCTTTTAAATGAGTTAAAGTTATCCAAAGCTCGATACTCAAATCCAAAACAAATCATAAAGGACTTACTAACTCCAAGAGCTGGAAAAGTAGCTCAAGATCCACTTTTTATTAGGTAAAAGATTAGATTTCAACAGCAAACCAGACAAGCGTCTTCTACACATCTTTTACACAAGCAGAAGGTCCCACAGTCAACTCCTTATAAGCCTGGTGTGGGGAGCAAATGAGTTAACAGCTTTGTATGGCAAAGAATGGTGGAGCGACATGAAGATCCTCCTGCGATTCGCAGTCTAACTCTGCGTGCACTCTGTGGTGGGAGGAGTAGGTGGCTGATTTGGGGAAGAAATACAGCACAGGAATGATACACTTGACTCCTCTGAGGATGGTGATGAAAATCTGTCAGCTTGGCATAGTCCTTCACGTTACCTACAGCAATTACTGACGTGTGGAGAAAGTAACAGCTCTACAGACATCACGGTAAGAGGCACGGTATGTGCAGTGGAGAGAGCAGATCTGCTTCACTGAAGAAGCCCATGGCAGTGCTGCAAGGGGCTATCCATGGAAAGGGACACAAGATGAGCACACAGAACAGTCTTCATGAGAAAACTGTGAAATTCAGGCCTGCATTTGTGGTAGATTGCAAAAAAAATAAGAGGCATAGTCTGAGGATGCCTTCTGCACTGATTGTGACAGTGAGCTAGCACAGGAATCAATACGCACACACTTTTAGACTAAGTTTTCCCCTCCTACAGTTCTCTTTCAGGAAAGAAAATTTGAAGCCTGGATGACTAACTACAATGCAGATGGCAGAGCAATGTAGAGATACCCATGCTAGCTCCAAATGAACTAGCTTAGATGACACCATGAGTGAATTTAACCTACTCATATTGAACTCCACGGTTATGCTGTTCCTGGAGCCTGAACATTTAAGGCAGTTTGTGATGCAGACAAGCCAAGGAAGGACAGCAGGTGATACTCATGCTAGGTCTGTGCCAGCCATTCTTGCAAAATTTAATTCTGCAGGTTTTTTTGCCATTACTTGCAAATGCACCAAGAAAGTACCTCCCAGCAAGGAAGAATACATGCAATTGCAGGAGCATCAGAGTGAAGTATTGCTCTGAAAAGAAAAGAAGAAATAACTGCTCTGCTGGGATATGGCAAACCCTCCTTCAGCTCAGCAGGAATCATCTGTAGCTTTGCATGGTTCACAAGACTGCTGAGACTGCAGATTTACTGCCTTGCCTCTAATGTCAGACCAATTAATTCAGTTCTCACCAGAAACCCTTTTGGTTAGCTAAGGGTGATGGAGCCCTGGTGAACCTGCTTTGAGGGGGCTTTCAGGCCCAGTCATTCTTGTACTTTCTGGGCACTCTGAAGGCATGAATGGCAACAATACTCCATCTACAGGTCAGCAGTAACCATGAACAGGGAAATGTCTGTCATCCCATCACATTTGTACCCAGCAACTAACCTCCACAGAGTCTGAGCTGAGTTGGGCACTTAAGGACAATCCACCATTTTATAAAGATTGTGTCTGATGGGACCCAGGAACCAGGACACTGATTAGATGCTCTGTTCTTGAACTACTTATAGCTCAAGGATTAATTAGGAGTGGGAAAGTGCTCTAAGACCTTTAACTGAAGAACTGGAAAAAATAAAGGAGGTGAAATACAAATACTTATTCTCACTACAGCATCAGAATCTCTGAGCGAAACCCTACTGAAATAACTCACACTATGCAGATACAACAAGAACATTTGGTTAATATTTTTTAAATTATAAAATGGGATTTGTCAGGAAATAATGAAGAACTGAACAGAGAGACTGTACACGTTAAAGCTGAGGATGTGCAGTTCTCAGCACTTAGATTTGTAGCTGTCTACTCCTTTGCTCCGGCCAGCTTTCTGCTAGATACCTGAACTGGAAACAAATCATATGGAAAATACAGGCCAAAGATAAAGGAAAAGTTAAGGGCAGCAATGGGGAAGAGGAAGCTGATTGCCTTCTCTCCCTTGTGCTTACAACTCCACAGCTTTTCTAGCAGAGCGCCTTGGAAAAGGAAAGAAGGAGCAAATGGCAGTAGCTGAGAACCTGGGACATTTGCTGCAGGAGTTTTGTTCCTGTGTGTCCTGGGGTGATCACTGCTTCTGCGACTCAGCAGAAACAGCTGACTGTTTCTCAGCTCAGCACTGCTTCATGCAAGTACTGCGAAGATAAACTAAAAATAATGATGTATTTAAACATTAATGCTGCAGGCCACCTAAGCACCTTCAAAGCAAATAGTTTTGCAAGAGTTGGAGAGTCCAAGCAGTGATTTTCTCCAGTCTTTTTTTCTGCTTTTAACCACAATTAGGAAAAAAAATCCTTTGGCCCTCCCAATCTTAATATTACATAGCAGACAGTAATATATGCCAGTCTGAGAGATATAAGAGGAAACAATAAAAAAGCCCTGTCGCAGAGGGTGGATACAAATTAAAGGCACTTTTTCAGCTCCAGTTCTCAGAGAACACGCTTATTGGCCTTCAAAATGTAATTTAGGGGTGCAATAATCAGAAGCGACATACTTGAATGAGAACAATAAAAACAAAGTGACCCTGAGGTGAACGTGGGGAAAGTGGACAATCCATACTACTTTGTGTTGATACCAAACAAGGGCTTTAATAACAATGTATAAAAATGCAGTAAGATGATGAAAACGGGCTACTTTTGAAGGAAAGAGTATGACCCTTACATAGAAAATGCTGTCTACAGTCCACCATGAAAGGATGGGGCAGTTAGGAAGATGACTCCTTGTGGAGATTGTAGCCAGTTTCGTATCTTAATAGGTGGGATGTGTTCTGGCAATGCGTGACCCTACGGATATCATGGTATTCTGTTAGAAAGTAATAAAAAACTACATCCCTGAAAGTATCATCAAGGTTCTGGGCGTGCAAAAATTGGTCAGCTTGTACCAGAAAGTTATGAGGGGAAATAAATCCTTTTTATTTTGCCACTAAATTTAATCACTTTGTTTCCCAGTAAACGTCCTATTGGACTACTGTTCTTCAGCTCTTACCCAGTGAAATAACAAGGGCCTTCAGGAGGATGAAAAATGCAAATCCTGTGTGTGTGTATACTACCTATATCTTAGTAAAAAAAAGAGTCTAGTAAATAAAGCTTTTCTGAGTATGACCAACCAGCAGAGCTGAGCAAATAATTTGCAGTGAATATATGGTTTCTTCTCTGTTTCTTTTTTTTCTCTTTTTTTAAATGAGTTTTTTTGTTGTTTTCACAAATTAATGATCATATGGGAGTTAGTAGATGCCTTCTGCCTATATAGATGATTTATGAACATTATGTTGTTAGTATTTACAATATGAGTTTTGCATAATCATATACTATTTCTTCATTTTCTGCCTGGTGAGAAGTAAATATTAGTACTACATTTCTTGGGCAAATATTCATATGAAATATGTTAATTATAAAAATATTACCAACAATAAATTCATCCAGACATTGAATGGAAATTAAATGCAAATGATCACAAAAACAGATGAATTGTTCAATTATATATGCAT
The DNA here is from genome assembly GCF_000699145.1 of Aptenodytes forsteri. NCBI lineage: Eukaryota > Metazoa > Chordata > Aves > Sphenisciformes > Spheniscidae > Aptenodytes > Aptenodytes forsteri. Next base: position 613,244 of record NW_008795486.1, read on the forward strand.
GTTTTTTGTAAAGTTTATGAGGTACGTGTTTGGCTTCTTTCAGAAACCTAAGAAACATAATTGTGAAAGTCAAATCATTATTAACATTATTCTTCCTGTAACATAATTCTTATACCAATACTATACAGAATGAAGAATGTACTTTCATACCCTGCTTGGTTTGCAGTTAATTGATTTTCAATAAGCATAAAGTCAAATATTATTAACATTATTCTTCCTGTAACATAATTCTTATACCAATACTATACAGAATGAAGAATGTACTTTCATACCCTGCTTGGTTTGCAGTTAATTGATTTTCAATAAGCATCTGGTTTTAAACTACAAACTTGTTGACTTAAGAAGACTTGGAGAAAGTTAGGGAAAATCAATTAAATGTATGAAATCAATGTATGTAAAATTTAAAGCACGTTAATATTCATGGAGTCACTTCAGGGTCTTTCTTTGAATGAAACTACCAGAAATTAAGGCCTCTTTTTTTCTGGAAGGATTAAATCCATTTGGGATCTTAATATGCATTAATTTGACACAGTGCTCCCTGCAAATAATTGATTTTCTTTAACTCCCTTTTACACCTGGTCAACAAAGTTAACGACTTCCTGTGGGAAAGAAACCTCAACTGGCATTAGATTGGATGCTGTAGCCAGAAGTTATTTTTGACCTTTCCAACCAAAACAAAATCCTCTTATTTATTCCTATGCAGTAGTAATAGAAGAGACACACCCTATGTTCAGTTCGTTAAAATCTAGGTGTATACATTATAAAGAAAAATGATAGAGGGACAAGCCATTGAAAAACCCAGATTAGTCCTTAATATTGTACTGAGGAAGAAAAATGCCATCATACAGTACATAATCACTGATGACAGCACTGACAGCTGAGAAAACATCATTTTGAAAGCTAATTTTTTTCTTTGAAGTAATGTTACTATAAGTGAGTGTCCCATATTAATTTAAACTAATGATTTGTTTGATCTATGTGATAAATATTATGACTGCTGAAATCTACAGAATGTTTCACATTATTTTCTATATGCGAGGACTCTTTAATTACAGCTGAGAGGCAACTTGCTATGTGAAGGCATGTCCTGTATGTATTGAACATTATTAGGACTAGGAGAATTTTACAGTCCACTTGGTAAGTCCAGGTGAAACTTGATGAAAGACCCATGGATCTAATCTTGCCAAAAGGTACTTCGTCTCTGCAGCTTCATGCTAACATATGAGAGGAGAAAAATGACACAATTACTCTGCTTACAGTTTCTTCAGTTCCCTATTTCCAGAGATCTTAGATTCCAACCATAACATTTTAATGGGCATTTTGCATTCTAGCACTTTTTTTTTGGTAATTTTTCAGGTGGGTTTTCTATGCAGAGCTAGGAAATGGAGCTAGACAGAGAAAGCTAATTTCCCACAATTTTTATATTTTGGCAATTTGCTTAAAAAATCAGACATGTAGATTTGAAAAATCACTGCCAAAGACCAGGTGATATGTGGTCTGCATGTCCAGCTTAGGGGTGGTCCCTGAGCACTGCTCAGTGTGGAGGACGAGGCTGCTCAGCAGCCTGGGAGGGAGCTCACCAGGAGAACGGAGCTGCTACGAACCAGAAACCCATCTGGACCACGCTGGCACTTCAGCAAAATCATAATAGCCTACCAAAATATTTTTCCCTTTAGTCCTAATATGAAGGACAAATAAGCAGAGTAGGCAGTTTACCGGGAATACAGAAGGTGCTTTATTAGGTGTCTACTAACACACAGTAGTGTCATCACCTAAATAATGATTATTAGAAAAATTTGGATTTTCTCTGCAAAGGAAGCTACACCCTCAGTGACTGCCCCAGGAGTTAAATGTCCGGGTACACTAATGTATCTGGGCCCAAGATATTATGCTGTCGATGGTTCCTAAATCAGTGTTTTACATAATGAGGTGTTCACTTCTTTGTTCATTTTTTTTTCCCTCTGCAACATGCAAACAGTGCCTGTTGATAATATCCAGATGCAGCATTCTCAGTGAACAGTTTCTCCTATTACACGACCTATATCCTTTCCAAGAACAATAAATATTTTGTTATGGAGTACATGTGACAAATAAGTCTTGTAGCTGATCTTTCATCATTTCTATTTTGCTCATTTAGTCATGATTTTACTGGTTTAGCATAAAAATGCTACTGTAAGAGAGAAAACCAAAATAAATATCTTATGGGTAACTTCTCCTCAGCTGAGAGTAGCGTTTGGGGCTTTAGAATGGGAAGAGGGAGACTCAGCATGGTTCCTCAGCTATTTTAGCCCAGACACCCATACAAATCCTAACGATCTTGGCAAACACAAACCAACCTCAGTTACCACATATATCAATAAGAAAGAGAATTAACAGGCAATCTCTCTCAACATATTTTATGCAAGGTTTCTAACGTCCTCTCTCACTTCATGGTCATCTTTGCCAGCAGCATTAAAAATGAACTCTTCTTACAGAAAACATGGTGGTTATCTGGTTGTTCTGCTGCTCAAAGCAACTCCCTAACCAAGACCACCTATAACCACCTCCTGCCCCCAGTAATAACCAGATTTTCAGGGATCCTCAGTTCAGAGCAACAAATATTGTGGTATCTGTCTTTAAAAACATATTTTTAGATGAAAGTCTCATCCTTTTTTTCTAGGAGAACTTTGATTTAAACCTTTTCTGGAGAACTTTATTACCAAGCTCTCTATGATAAAAAAGATGAACCAATAATTCAACAACGGTTTTGCTAGAGCAGTTTTTTACCATAAGGTTTCTACATACTTGTCTAGCTATCCTGAAAGGCAATTTCCATGCAGAGGAATCTTTACACCCTTCACACATACTTCCTGTACACTTAAATGAAGACGCACTACCTTATACATGTGCAATACTTAACATTCAGCTTCCACTGAATGGCTAGAGCCTGAGCTCTGCAACACAGTAAACATGTTAATACACCTCATGTAAAATAAGCCAGGCTTTGCAGGTTAACTTCCTAGTGCCTTCATTAAGTAATGATTACCTACGAGAAAAAAAATCGTGTCACCCTTCTACATATTACCCACATGAAATATGCTTCAAAAATAGATAACTGAAGTCTCTCAGAGTAATTGCAGCACAGTACCCAAGCATTATTTAGATAGCTACAGACTTTCACTGTGAACTGCACTGTGATATGCACTGTTAAATCATCAATTATATTCATTTGATTGAAGTGGAAGTGTATCTTGTAAAAGATCTATTCTGATTCTCACAGACCTACTTGATTCTCATTGAATCAAGAAATAATTCAGGTTGGAAGGGACCTTCCAGAGTTCATCTCGTCCAGCCCCACGCTTGAAACAGGTCCTGTTACAGCAGCTTGCTCAGGGCCTTGTCCAGTAGAGTTCTGAAAATGCCTAAGAACTGACATTGCACAGCCTCTCTTAACAACTTCTTCCAATATCTGACTGCTGTCACAGTGAAGATTTTGTTCTTAATAACGCATTGGCATTTCCTTTGTTGTAATTTGTGTCCATTGCCTCCCACTCCATTGCTGCGCATCCCTGAGAAGACTGGCTCTTCTCTGTACCCTCCTTTCTGGCAGCTGAAGACAGCAACAAGGTCCCTCCTTCTTTTGAGCACAAAGCTTCAAGATTTATTTATTTACTTGAAAAACAAGCTTAGAGACATTTAAAAGAAGAAATGGTGTTTTTTTAAAAAATATTTTATGGTTATGAAACATCGTGGAGGGGTAAAATGTTTGATGGTCAGTTTGTAAGCATCACTTTCTCCATCAGTTTTATCCTTCTGTTTCATATTTTTTTTTCCCCATCCTAATCTTCTCTATCCCAGGAAAGGGATACTGCAGTTCAGGAGAGGCACCACAAACAGTGCTGCTGATCAGAGTGCTCTGAAGGGGAGGAGAGCAATTCACAGCAGTTAAATGGACTTGCATCTGTCTGCATGAGCAGCCACAGAGGTATTCATGGAATGTCTGTGCTAAGTAGCAGCAGGGGACAATTAGAAAATGTGGCTCATTTCCTAAGAACTGCTTTCAAAAGCACATCAGCAGTGGGAAGAAAGGTGGATCTTAGGTCAAAAAGTGCTATTTGCTCCTTTGGCTTTGTTTACCTGGTTTTATCTCCCCATAGTTCATGAAACTGATTGATAGCATATATTAAAAATTGTAAAAAAGATATGCATTAATTAAAAATTAAAAAGCTATGTAGATTTATGCAAAGCAGCACATTGTGCAGCGTTCAATCAATAATAAATAGGCAAATTAGGGGTCACCCTCAGGTTCCTGGCAGGATGCCAGTTCCAGAGCTGCAAAGGCTGTTCAGTGCCAACAGGTTGCGTAGCACACAGCAGCATCTAGCTGCCTGGAGATCTCAGACTAAGCATTTGTTTCTGGTGCTCTGACATTCTGACTGCAGGGGAAAAATGTACTTTGAAAAAAAAAAAACCTTTATACCACATGTGCACATTCTGCATTTCTTGACGCTCTAATGATATAACGATAGCCTTTGGCTTCCAGTCAGCTCTGCTTTCACACTCACATGTGCTTGTTGGAAGCTGCAGATACTGCCAGGGATGGCTCAACCCCAGTGCCACAGGACCCTGGGCTGGCTAGAGCTGTGAGATAGATCTGAAAGACTTTTCAACTCAGAAGGTGGAGGTTTTATTAGAATCCTGAAATTTTTAATGACAGAGACCTCAAAGGCTATGTTTATAATTAGTAACTCAGATGTTTCCAAGATGATTCCCAGGCCCTGAGGCAGCTGGCTTGGAGCAGCTCACGTCTGTGCCGCCAAACTCTCCTACTGTCCCAAAGTTTAACCTGGCCCCTGGGGCTGGCCCTGCACCCGGGCTGGCTCCCAGATCATGTAGTACTGGGCCAAAACGTGCCTGGGACCCTGCTAACAATTTAACAACACGGGCAATCACATTCCAGTTTGGGAACATTGCCAAACATTGTTTACTAACATATATGCTACCAAAGTGATTATTTTAAATCAAACAGAGATTATGCAGGGATTATACACAGTTTTCTTCTGGCCCATCATGGCCCCACAGGAGGAGAGGCTCCACACTTTAAGCTATTGCTGCTTCTATCTCAAGGACTCTGTGAGAAGCAGCAGACCCCACGCCAGCACTCCCATTCCCTCCTCCCCACTCCTCTTTGAAACTCTTGCAGCCTGTGCACGAGCTGCAGGCTCCCATCTTCTTTCTGTGATCCTTTCGCCTGTCAGACCTTGAAGTTTCTCCTAGCTTTTAGCACCTTCAGGTCTCCATCATGCAGGAACTCCCTCCATCTCACCCCAGGGGCTCCATCTGGCCCAGTCCTAAAGGAACTGAAGATAATGGTGAACAACCAAGTAAAAACCAAAATGTTGTCTGTCACATCCAGGACTAATTTTAGGTCTTTTTTTAATGTCAGAATTAAACCAGAATAAACTGATTCTCTATGATCTTGTTTTCAGAAAGCTCTAATTTTGGATCTGTATCAAGGTGACATTTGTTTCTTCAAAATTGTCCTCTCCCTATACCCAAAATAGGACAGTCATTGACCTCTTAGTCCTCTTGCAAATATAAAAACATTTTAGCACTTCCACAAACATATTTCCTTCAAGGTCAATAATTGCAACACACACTTTACACCCATGGATTAAGGAATCAGGCACATGTCAAGCAGGTAGCTAAGGGCTGGCCCTAGGACTGCTATCCTGAAACAGGACCCATGAACCTGGCTATTTAATTTCTCCCTTGCTAGTCACTCTTGATCCAACTCTGCTTTTGTTTACACACCTACATTTTCTCTTGGGTTGCATGCCCTTAATGTAGGGCACAATCTCCACCCTGAACTCCTCAGGTTGTCAGGCTGTATTTATTACATTATTCCATATCATTGATCAGCATGTCAAGCACCTAGGTGAATGCTGAGAAAGTACTTAAAAGGTAACAAACTATTATTGTGTTCCCTCAAAACTCTGGTGAAAATTCAGTTACTTCTACTTTCAAGTAAAAACCACAATTTCTGTTAGCCACACACTTGTACTCGTGAGTCTCGGGGCAGAATTTGCCACTCGGACATCCCAGGACAGAGGAATAGGAGAATAGATGGGAACATAATACCATTCACATGATTTCATTGAAAATAGGTCTGCTCAAAAAAAGCCTCATTCCTGACTTTAAAAAGATGACCAATTTAAAAAACTCTTTAAATATAAGTGTTCTGTGAAGTGTTTGAACTAACGCTACAGGCTGTGTGCCATATTGTATCGTCAAAGCCCATATTAAGTTACAAGGAAATGGCTTGTCTCTCAAAATGTTATTTAAAAGCACAAAATGATTCCTGAATGAAGATATTCTCAGTGGGGTTTCAGAGGGATAAATACAAGAACATACATTTTTCAGCACTTTTATCAATGCTTTTGAAAGCCAAACCTCTTTTGACTAAATTTGAGGCTAGAACAAAGACTGGTAGAAAAGTTAATAACAATTAGAGAACATCTGCTATATTTTATAATCTGGTTCATTTGTTAAGCTAGTCCCAGTTGAATGAAATCTGTCTGAATATAACCAGCTAATATGATATATATAAAGAAACAAAGAATGAAAGCCATTGCTATGAATGCTTGAAAAGAGTGACTCTAAAAGGTATTTACAGTAAAAATGGCTGGGCGATTCCCATGGGTTAGGTGTGCTTAGACTGAGCAGAAAAAGGAGTAAATTGCAGACTAGAAATGTGTATTTGGGTACTGAGGATACTGGTACTAAAACCCTGAAAGAAATTCTGTTGCCCAAAAATGACAGTGAAACACTGGGGCAGAAGCCAAAACAGCCACAAAGACAGACAGCTGAAGAGCTGAAGAAATTGTTATAAAGGTTTTTAGCCTGGCAATGAGAAAATAGGGAAGTTGTAACATAGAGCCACTTTCATGGGACAAAACATTAGATACTTCACGACTTTCATTTAGAAAGGCATGAAAAGAAGAGATTAGGAATTGGAAGACAGAAAAATCCACATGGGAAATAATGCACATATTTTAATACCTATTAAAACGAGTAACATTGGAAGAAATTAGCACATGAATTGCTGAATTCTCCATTTCTCTGTGTCATCAAATCAAGACAGGATGAACTAACTTCTCAAAGATCGGTTTCACCTTTGACTTTACTCTCATGGAAAATACAGTTTTGTTCTACCCGATTTTCATCCTCAGCAGCGTGGTACCAGTGTGAAAACTAAGAGCATGTGGTAGACAGGTATAACAGAGTAGGCGATCGAAGCCCATATCATGGCCTTGAAGACTATTAACTGAATCCTAGGAAAATTACAATATTGCGTTCCTTTAAAAAGCACTGAAGGATGAGTTTTGCCTGCTTTCTCCTTAAATAGTTTAAAAGAAGCTTTAATTTGTAGTAGTAGAATATTACAGTAGAGCAACATCTTATACTGTATTTTCAATACTTTCATAGATTTTCCTTTTTATTTCTCTCACTTTAGAAGCTAGCATATTTTTGCAGCTCCTCTTCATCCTTTTGTATGTGTCTGCTATCCTGTGGGTGCAGGTAATTACATTTATGTGCCTAAATACCTGATCTTATGGATCCCAGGCCCTGGCAATTTGCATTACAGCTCTCCAAACTGTGGAACAAAATTTCCTCTGTGAAAAAGAGAGGAACTGGGAAGAAATGGAAAGTTAAATAATATTGCAAATTCAGCTATCATGTGTTAACTCTTTCTTAAATGGAAAAAAAAAAAAGCTAACAAACATATAGTGGGAAAGAAGAGATTAGGAAATTATCTCCGATTTATGATTCAAAGAATGCCCACAATGGTAACTTTCTTAATATAAACCAGTAAAATACAAATATATTCTTAACACAATTTGTACGATTTGAAGAGCTTTGTGACCTATTCCTCCTCTAGATTTTTACATCTGTGGAAATATAATTGGTGCAGCCCTCTTCTGACATTATAGTTCACCAAATATGGGTGTTATTTAAATGTTTGTGGATTTTTTTCCACATTTTAACAGTTTTAGTGTCTCAAAAGCAGCATTTTGATTAAAAAAAAGAGACTCCCTCAAAATTGCTTAAAATCTCTTGCATTAAATGAAACTAATCTAAATTGTAGGCATTTTTAGGCAAAAACGCACAAAACCCCAATGTATATGAGAACCTCTGGAATACATAAAGTATAATAAAGCGGCCAGAGTGCTTCCTCCCAGCTTTGCCTCCTTGCAGTCACCGGCACCACCATAATGGTGCTCTGGGTGAGCTCTTCATCTTCCCTGAGCACAAGCTCTGTTCTTTCTGTGTCATTCCTAATCCCCTTTGCACCTCTGTACCTTAGCAAGTAGAACTTAATCCTTAATCCTCCAAAGCACTTTGGGATCATGAAATGAAATGCATTTGAGATGCGTAGCTGCTATTATGAACTAATTAATGATACTTTAAGGAAGAGAAAAGCAGGCAGCAGCGATGTGGTTTGTTCTTTGCTACTGTAAGGTTTGCAATAAAAGGAGCAGTCACATGGAATAAAGATGTTCTCTTGTAACCAAGCAATGCACATCTCTTCTGTCATCTACAATTGGCAATAATTCATGTCAGAGCTCCACAGGGCTTCAGGATAAAAGTAGGCTGGCAAAGTTGCCCCTCTCCTTGAAAAGTGAGTTAGATACTCAGTACAGCAGGATATCTGCCTTCTCACATGTAGTTTGCTTCAAATAACCCCAGTGTAGGCATTCATGCAGAAGGAGAGGCTGAGACACTTGGGTTTGCTCAGCCTTAAGAGGAAAAGGCAAAGAGGGGATCTTGTGCTGTCTGCAGCTACCTATTGGGAAGGACTAGAGCTAGAGAAGATGGAGAGAGACCATTCTTAGAGGTGCACAGTGAAAGGATGAGAGGCAAAAACCACAGGTTGCAGCAAGGGCAAATTCTGACTAAACCTATGGGGGGGGAAAAAATCACCATGAGGGTGGTGAAACACAGGAACGAGTTACCCAGAGAGGCTGTGGATCTCCATCCTTGGAGATACTCAGAACTTGACTGAGGAAGGCCCTGAGGAGCCTGGCTGAGTTGGCCCTGCTTTGAGCAGGGGGTTGGAATAGATAATCTCTAGAGGCCCCTTCCAACCTGAATTATTCTGTGAGTCCATCAAATTCCTGGATAGTTTTCAGAGCATTCCCTATTGGTCTAACTCTGCTCCTGTTAACATCAGATTATTGAATGTTTATGGAAAACTCCATCCCCTAGCATTAGTAATATATGGCCTTAAAGGAAGCAATTTCATCACACTACTTTTCTTTCTTTGTGCTTCAGGAAAGTATTTATAGGTACTTTTCCTTCTGTTTAAGTCATGATTTTCAGCTAGATATATGATAATTTCCACAATATTTAATTGTGAAATCAAGTAAATAGGTTGGCATTGAGCCTTTCAAAAGAGGCCCTACCTTTCACTGACATCCCTTTATTTCACAGAGATCTGCTTCCCTTTCTACAACAAATGTAAATTCTTCATGTTTTTAACAGGCTGGGTTTTTTTCTTTTGCTCTTCGGCCACAACTTCACTGAGATTCTGATCACCTGGGAAGATGTCACACAGCTTTGAAGAGCCAACGTCACATTTGCTGCTTTTAAGGAAGGACGCTCCTTAAAAACTCCTTCCCCTGTTTTCTCTTTTCCTTCCCTTCTGACAGGTCTGATGTTAACCTGACAAGTTGCTAACACACCAGAATTTGGTTTTTATTTTGTTTTTTAGTTTGCTTCATTTTCTGGTCATTTAGAAAGCTGAAGTAGCCAGTGCAGAGGCAGAGGAACACCAAAGCGCTGCAAGGGAGCAGTGGAGAGCAAGAAACTCTCCATTATCAGCGAGCCCATTACATTGGCTTGCACTGCTTAACATAATTTCATATTTAGGCTGAGATTTGATGACTTCTACAATGTCTACAACGAAGACACGTATATCTGGCCCAGTCATTTACACTGCTCTAATAGTGAATGGATATAAATTAGTAGATGCTTAAAACAGATCACATGGATCTTGGTCTACAACTGTTTGCTCTTGACCATAAAGGAAGTCTAGGGATAAGATTTGGTCGCCTAAGCATGGGAGGCTGGTACCACATGCGATGCCTCAACTATCTCACTTGGCCTCAGCTGCTGCGAGCTCCTGCACCATATCTGCCAGCCCCATGCTGGTCCCTCAGACACTGCTGTCCATCACCCACACAGGGTGTCACTCCCCTGCTGCAGCGGGAGCTGGATCACTACAGGTATCCACGTGGAGGAACACAAATTTAGGAACCTTAATCTTAAATTGATGCCCACACCTGACATTAATTGTGAGCTGAACCCTGTCTTCCATGTAAATGAGGCATTTCCAGACAAGTGAAATGGCCCAAAGAATTCTCCTCTCCCCTTCTCCATAATTTTGAGAATCAAAAAAATGCCTATTCTTGTATAGTTTGAGCTATGCAACTTGGGAGATTTCCTTTCTTTTTGTAAGGAAGAAAAAAAGAAAAGAAAATGCACAGAATTGAGTAAATTAACATATTTTCATTGCTGTACTCAAATCCTATACTAAAACTGTTACAGAAACTTTCAGAAAAATAAGATAGAAGTAGAATCCAAATGCTTAATTTTTTGTGGGGAAACATTTTTTTTAAACTGACAAGACAAAATATGCAAGCTTTAAAAAATAAATATGTACCTCATGTAAAAATTGGCTTATAGTTATAGTTACATGTGGAAATATCTCCAGATTTGCACATTTTCTGAACCTCCTAATCCTGAAGGAAAGAGATGAAATTTTTCCTCACTTTACACCTCCACATTTTGAAAATCAAGATACAAGCTGCTAAGTGTGTACAGTCAGTTCTGAAGAGTTTCACAAATTATACCGACCTCTACTTCTCATTTACTGATCACAGCCACCACCACTAATTTCTGGGGAATCCAAACGCTGCTTGCTTAAGCCTTTAAATAATCACCAGTCAAATGCCTCTCCAAAAAGCTCGTTATGCCTCTAAAGTGTAGTAGTCTGGAAAGATTATGACCAGCACTTTTAAGCATGCCTAGTGATGTAAGAGCTCAAATTACCCACTTTGGGTCTGATCTGCATAAGTATGAACATTTGCAGTTACTGGACCTGCACATACTCACAACCACCAAACATGAGTTGAGAATATGAAAGTTAATTGGGCTGGAATTACATCGACATGACTCACGCTGAGCACCCCAGAGCTCAACTGCAATTTGACAGGTCAGCCAGTGGCTACGGAATGAATTCCCAACACAACTGAGGTGGTCACAGACCTCACCAGATTTGCTTTTAAACATTGTTTTTCATCTTGTTTTAAATAATATGAGTATGTAGTAATATGCACGTACAGATAACTTCAAAAATTCAACCGAAACACTTCTCTGCCCACGCTGTTTTTCTTCAAAAGGTGAGATGAGAAGAACTGTTGCTGGCATATGTTGGTTACACTAATTAATGCAGACCTGGAAGGTGTTTCAAAATTGCAGTGATGATACAAAAATCACCAGTTTATAGCTATGTAAAATCAATAACCCTTTTTCAAAAGCTTTCTGCTTTGCCTGCCCTTTGGATACATGATATTATACAATCCATGTCTCCGGTGAAGGAGACTGATGCTAGCCACAGACAACATCTCATGATTTTCTGTAAGGTTTATACAACTGAGTAATCATATTCAGCCTCAACCAGCACACGTAAGAACGAGCCATTTATTTTCTAAATGGGATGCTAAGACACAACTCTTTCCACAACTATTGTCCTAGAAACATCTGATTTCCGGACATAGTGGTTTTATTGCATAGTCTGAATAGCACCACTTCTGCTAAAGCTTAGGAAAAAATATTTCAGGATTGCTGCTGCCACAATAGCATTTTTGATAGAATAGATCAAACAGATGAAAGTCATGAGTCAATTCACATCACAGGCAGAGCAACTTCTCATCTGCCTAAACACACCATGTAGACACACTTTAAATTATGAGCATTTTGTGCCTTTTTTTTTAATTCTCTAGCAAGTCAATTAACCACCACAAAATGGAGAAATGAGCATTTGATGGGAACTGCAGGGGGAAGACAGCAGCTGCTTGATAAAATAAGAACAGAAAACAAATTATGAATCCAGCTTTGCAAAACAGTTAAGCAGCTCTATGGCCCAGCCACAACCTGGGACAAGTCCAGCATAAAAGGTTAGGTAAAAATTCAAAAAAAGCTTAAATGGTCTCCACTCCAAAAGTTCAAAAAGTAGTCAGAGTCTAAAGATGCAAGGTACCCAGTCAGATTTGTAAAAGCTTTTAGGTAGATGTCTAACCTGAAATCAATAGTTGTTACTCAGCACACCTATTTGGTGGATTCTTGGACATCTTTTTAAGTACCTAAGAAGAAATATTTCTAATCTGGTCTTTAGAAGCCTTGAGTATTTTTACTCAAAGCCAAAAACATACTCACTGCTAAAAGCTTCAGTCATTTTTAGAAATGGAAAGCATTCTCCTATGGATGCTATGGCCTCATGGATGCTTTTGAAAATTTTAGCCAAAGTCTTCTAACTACATGTAATTAAAATTATTTTTCCTGACCTAGGTAGGATTATTAATGCTTAGCAGAGTAAATTCTATTCCACGCAACTAAACCTTCTGCTCAAGCTTTCATATCACGTTTCAATTACTGCAATTTCTTTTTCTCTGTCACTGGCAAATGAAATCTTGTTTCACTGAAATCTATCCAAAATTAATTTTCCCAGATCTTTGCTTTGATCAGCTCTTCCATGAGACATACAAAACTGTAACAGTGTTTAATTTGGCAGTATTACTAGTCTGCAGTCCATCTTACTGATCATTATTGTCTTACTGTTTTCCTTGCACTCTTGTCTTCTGCCTGTCTACAAACATCTCTAATCACATCTTGTACATAAAATATAACTGGTTTGGGCAGGGGTGACATGTAGATTCTATATTTCTAAAAACCACGTAGCAGAAAAGGAACATGTAATTAAGGGTCACAAATAAATAACAACACCTAACAGCCTCTGGTCTTTGGAAAGAGTGAGTTGTTTTTGAAAACCTGATTTTATAGAGATTCATGTGTGTTCGCACGTATACACCTATATGAATAAGGGATATATTTTATCCCATCTTCTCAAGTTCAGCCGAGTGGACATTGTCAAATGTTACTGTGCAAATATTTAAAGATTGTTTCAACCTAAGAAAAACATCACATTGGAGAGCAATGTGTTCAAACGCTCGCAAAGCAGCCCAGCACTGAAACATCTGATGGGTTTGTAACAGACTGTGTCATTACAATCCAAAAGCTGCGAACAGGAACATCTTGTGGATTTTGTTTGTGATAGACTTGCTGATGGATTGTGAGGGCCGACTGAAGGAGATGATTGTTATTTTGTGAGCACAATTTGTACCTGCATGGGATGGCCATATTACTTGACTGATGCCCAGAGAGCCTGAAGCAGGATTCTGCAGCCCCCGGCGTGCCGCAGAGCAGCGCCCACCTGGAAGTGCCGGTGGCCTCTGGAAGATGCTATTTTCTGCAGCATCCTTTCGTAACAGGAACACTAGTTTGGAAAAGTAATGATAAAACCCACCAGCCCACCTAGACTGCTGAAGAAGACAGCAGAAAGATCGTGCCTGTTAAGTATTTCAAATACTTAATATTTCAAATGTGGACAAAACCCAGGTTTTTAATTGCAAAACACATGTTTTTTACACGTTAAAAAATCCACATTCCCCCAAAACAAACAGGTTTTGATCCAAACCCCAGAGTGAGTCAGGCAGTATCAGATGGGGGGTTGGGGGTGCCTAAGCCTTCATTAAATAGAAGAGAGCCTGATACAATTTTTTCTATGCTGAAAGCACAACCGAAAGTGTATATGGAAAGTGTGTTGCCATAGGAACCACTTTGCTGAAATGAGTAGGAGAAGTGAAGTGCAGGGGGGAGAGGAGCGTTTCATGAAAGGGGGAAAGCACCGAGTACTACTGCATATGAGAAGCCCTTGAATTTGTACGATATTAGCCAGATGTTAATAAGGTGATTAAATTCAAAAAAGCATAGCAGAAAAGGTAAACATAATCTAGTGACTAACTGGGAGGAAAAGAGCTAATTGTAACAGAACAAAACAAAACAAACCAAAAGTATAGTCAGCTTTCAGCACATACAGCTACCCAAGTACCAACAAAAAAGTAGAACAACATACATTTTATGAAATTGGCTCCAAACCAAGATGACGTGTACACTTTATAACACAAGCAAAAAAAAAAGAAAAGAAAAGAAATTACTATTAGTTTTTATTTTCTTGCAACACAATTTAAAAAAACAATTCAGAAACTATTTATAAATAGGTAATTTCTAGATTTCAGTCACTTAGTCCACACAGTGGGTAGTACAGGTGGATAATAAAAGAGTTGCTGGAGAACGTGAAACCAGGGATATGTTCCCTTGGTATACGTCCCTTTAGACTCTGAAAGATGATGAGTGTCGCCCTCTACTTGAGTTGCAGTAATAAGGAAAAAAGCACCTCTAAAACGCTGTTATCAGCAATAACCAGATTACTAACAGTTAATAGCTCCAGGCTGCCTAAAGTAGAGACCTGCCGTCCTATGAATTATATACCTAGAGAATAGCTGCCTCCTCCTTAGAGATAAATACATGAAAAAGGCACAGGCTGTGGAGAAAGCATAACATGCAGAAACAAATATCAACTATCTTGGTATCTCTTGTGCAGAGAGTTCATGGGCAGAGAAGTGTAGGTACATGGGGCCTTTCAAGGGATAACGAGGGATGAGGTGAAGATTAAAGAGGAAGGCGAACAATCCTGGAGCAAAGCTGAGGCACAAAGACGAGGTGATGGAAGAGGGTAGGAGATGAGAAGAAGCACTCAGAACTACAAGACCTGCAGGGGACTGAGATGTCCATGTGGATGCTGGTGAGATGGAGCCCCCAGCTTACTCTTCTGGGCTACTGCTGTCTCCTCCGGAGCCGGAGAGAAGAGGAGATGCGAGGCAAGTCTTGCCTGCTGGCAGTGTGGGGAGATGGGACTCAGGCCGGAGAGCGGACGAGCTCTCCTGCCCTGCTCTGCTGCAGCAGTCAGGTCAGGACAAGCCCTGGTCGCCAGTGTACCTGAAGCCCAAGGAGGAATTCACAATGCATGAAAAGCGAGTAGAGGAAACCGAAGGCTGCATTATGCAAAACCTCTAAGAGGGCTTCCAAATTAAAACATACAGGGCTCTGCCCTAATAAGGTACAAGATTAATGAGCATGCAGAAATAATCCTTTATTCTTTGCTTGCAGCAAAGAAAACACCCAGAGATAGAATATTGGTTGATTTATTTGTAATACTGTAAGGGTGGGTTACGTGGTTTTGATTTATTCCTTATATCATAAAGGAAACGCTAGAACAATGCCTATAAAATGCACTGCAATAATCTAAGTTTTAGTTGTTTTTTTTTTCTTCGGTGGCAATAGTGATACCAATACCAGTTATACCAATACCAAAATCTGATTAAATCCGATTTTATTAATTCATCTTAAAAATGAGCCCTGTTCTAAAACTGTAATCTACAGGCTAAATCTGGAATTCTTTATTTAATTCTCAGGCAAAACTTTTATTCTAGATCACAATTTGCTAAATAAGTGCTGAATGAAACCGTAAGTTATACTGTCTTTTTCTACTATAATTTTATGTTCGCTGTAGAATATAGGTTGTCTGAATCACAGAACTTGAATGTATAGATTCAAATAATATCAAATATGTTGATAGATTTGAAAATCTACTAAAAATGCATGTGTATTTAAATATATGTATAAAGTGAAGAATCTGAATAATTTCTTAAACTGTATATTATCATTAAACTATGTGAGATGCAAATAAAAAGAGTCTCTACAGTTTAAGAAGTCCATAGAGGTGATTCAATTTTCATTTTATACAGGGAAATAAGGGAGGAGGAAGGAAAAGGGTTATACAGCCCTTAAATAGCCATGTTAGCTGCTCAAATTTTCAAGGCTAACCGTTTGAAGTCACAAGGCTTTGGCAATTTACAAACACTAACCATCTGCTCCTCAGTTTCCAGAAATCAACTGCACTGAAAAGACACCCAAGCCCCATATGAAACAATACAAAACAAAATGAGAGCGCCACAGCTAGGAACATCAGTAAGGAAAGAAGGTCACAGCAAGGAACAACAGTAGTTTCTCACATTTCCAAGAACCCTTTTGGTTTCCTACAGTGTCGTGGGAAGCTTTATTCCCATGGAGCACGTGTTCTTTCTCATTAATTTCTGTGCTTTTTGAAGGTCTGGAACTGGATCTCAGCAGCAAAACTTTGTCAGTACATCTGCGTCTCACATTGGAGATGTTTTCCCACCTGATTTATTTTTCGTTTTGACTGTAGATTTCAAAGTATTGTTAGCATTTCCTTTCTAAAACCTGGGATAGCATTCAAAATAGTAATGAAATAATTCAGTCTTGGTAAACTATAATTCCCATGGCCTTATTGAATTAGCATTATCAGTTGATGTTTCCCAAAAGAGCTGAAACTAGAAAGGAGTATGTTAGCAGCCCTTCATTTCAGGAAGATACTCCATTATGAAAGTTTCTCCCAGACATGTATCTGAAACAAACCGGTCAGAATAAACTGCCTTAGGGTGCCTCTAAACTATATCTTTATCTATTAGTGAGTATTCATCCATCCTAATTAGAGGTTATTTTTTTTTCCCTGTAGTTTTATATGAAGAATTTACATTTGCATGTTTGCTGTGATTGCAGCAAAAGCTCACTGACCTGCATGTAAAAGAAACAACCCCTGTAGGGCAGAAAAAACAGCTGTAGAAAAATGACTGCTACACAGATACCCAAATAATTCATCATGATTAATGTTATTATCATAAATCCCACAGGAAGGAATAATGCTTTGCCACTTCTTATAAAGCATTGCCCTCAGCAGAATTTTTAACACTGAAGTTAATACCAGGCACATCACTACTCCACAGGTCCCTCATCAAAATCCATTCCCCACTAGAAAACACAAATTACAGATGAGACCCCAGGGATCTTAGGAAGAAGAAAACCCCTCAAAGCCAAAATCAACAGAAGGAGAATTCTGCAATAAAACTCAAGTATTAAGTGAGACTACAGTAGTTAATTGAGACTGCAGTATGGTATAACCGGAACTGATTTCCTACTGCAACTAAACATCTGTACTAATATAAGAAAATTGCCACAGGACAGATTTCCCTGGTTATCCCCCGTTATCTCTTTCCAGGAGAGCAGACCCATGCAACACCCTTGCTGTGCCAGTGCCGCCACTAAAATAACCAGAAGTTTCTCTGATGGAGGTTTAGCACAGCAGCCCATCACATTGAAACATTCCTGGTCAAGGGGAAATCACAGAAATATCATCTCTTGGGCTCCTCTGGCTTCAGTCAGAATGAGCTCATCTCATTGGGAAACTCATAAAATTCCTGTCTTTAAATGACCTTTCACATGCAGAAGTGCATCGCAACCCACGACTGGACAGATAACAAACTACGCTGACCTTTCCTGTCCTCTTCATCTGTCTAGATAGGATTTCTGCTCCTTAGGACAGGGCTTGTCTAGACAGATGTTTTTATTCAACTTATTTTAGTGCATTAAAAAAAAAAAGAAAAGCACAGTCTAACTATTGCTGTGCTTCCCTATCCCAACCCTTTTAGTCACTGCCCTTCTTCCCCATGTATTTATTAATTGTGGGTTCAGCTGGCACCTGTGTTTCATAGGTCTGTAAAGCACCATGAATGCTCATGGCATGGCTTAAGCATGCAAAAACAACTATACTATTAGTATCTTCTACCACCATAGCCTGATTTCATTAGCTGCTAACTTGGAAACTGCTAAGAGCCACAATCAAAGCTGAATTTCCTCAGAAAAATCATAGCAGTGGCTTTCCAGAGGTACAGAGCATTGCAAACACAGAGCTTTCTACTCTGAGAGTGCTGCTTGCAAAGTCACTGTGAAGAGGAAAGATGAAGACAGTATTTGGACCTATTTTTATTAAAGCCAAGGAGAAAGCAGGGAGAAAACTTATGTGCAAAACTACCATATAAAACTTTGTGAATCCTAAGATCTTCCTAGAGCATATATGCGCAAATCAAGGCCTTTGCAAGCAAAGACAAACAATTTCAGCTCATCTCACCAGCCTCTCAAACCACTGAGCTATTTTCCCTTTTGCAGACAGACTTCTACCTCCTCTGAAGCGCTGTGAGCCAGCCAGATGTGAACCAGCTCTGAAGTAACAGCGACTGGTAGTCCTACCGCACCTAGGTGTCTGTTAGTACTTCTAAGAAGCGGCATTATTTGCCCGGCCACAGTGCTCTGCTAATGCTTCTGCACAGCTTTTGCATCGGAGCTTGCTGCTATCCAGCTGGTTTGGGGTGGCCAGTACAGCCAGTGTGACCTTGGCCTCTGTCCTGGCATGTTCCCACACCCCAAGGTACACTAGCGCCGCTCCTCCGCTGTACGAGGCCAGCTCCGAGAGATCATCCACTGAAAACAACCAAACAGTTCTTTCTCTTTTTTTTTCCCCCCTTTTCTTTTCTTTTTCTAAGTAAGTTTAGTTTTCTGTTAGATTCTCTCTCTGGCCTGGTTCCACAATGGCATCACTCAGCCCTAAACCAGTTTTTCTGGCATCGCTGGGGCAATTCATCGACTCGGCCTTGGATATGTTTCAGAATCAGTAGAAACGCATTATGTAGGTGCTTATCTCTCTGTTGTCCACAAAAGAAAATTAGATAACTAAGTTACCTATAATTTATACAGCTAAAATTAGGTGAGATTAATATTATTGTCTGAGTTCCTTTCTTCCTGATGCTCTTGGTATTCCTTCATGTAACAGGGAATCTTCTGGAAGTATTCATGTTGAAAGCAGGACATTTTTCCAAAAAGACTCAGTTTCAGTTAATTAGAATAATCTCATTTTAAAAATCCTTAAAAAATCCTGATCTGTTTTACTTGGGAATTATCTTCTTTATTATGATTTTTCAATATTTTGATCTTCAGTTATAATTATTAGTGGTTTCTCATTAGCTTTGCTTCCTAGTTTTTCAATCTCAACAGCATGCAGAAGAAAACTTATTTCCCAGCAGGTTCTAGTGACTAGCATGGTTGATATAATCAGGAGAGTTTCTGAGGAAAAGGCAATCCTGTTTTTGCAATGAGTAACAATTTTGTGAATTTGAAAACAATCATTGTTTCTGAGGGCTGGTTTTCCTCCAGGTAAGGAAATTAATCAGAAACACAGCAATTAGCAATCATGAAAGGATTAATTTCATGATATGACAAAATATGAACGTAGGTGAACAAGAAAGGATGCCTTGCAGTGCCATATATTGGCACAACATAAAGTGGGGGGGAGGACTTCCATTGTCTGCACTTTCTCTTTCATCTTTGTATTTCCCCGTTAAGATTGAACATCCTATAACCCTGATTCATTTAAAGGTTTGTTGGAAGGCACCAGGCTCTAGGTGAGCTTCGTGGAGAGAAAGGAAAGAGGAAAATTACCGTTACTGATGAACACAAACAGGAAGTCAGAAATCGATTTCGGTGATTAGACCAGCGGATTATGGCCTCCATCCGCGACGCAGGACCAGCCCTCAGCTGGCCTCTGCCGCTCCTTCTGTTTGCTTCCTATCAGCTCGTAGGAAGGAGTTTTTAAGCAAAGAGTTCAGGTTACTTGCAGGGGTGGGAAGGGCCAGGACCCATGTGGGATTTGTGTGTCCGGTAGAGATACACAGAAAGGTTCAGGATCTGAACCTCTGACATTTGCTTGGAGAAGAGCTGCACCCCCCACATGCCTTCTCTCCTCTCCCTTTCGCTCCTCTCTATCTGCTTTGCCACATCATGACTTAATATTCAGATTATTCCCTTCTTTCTGTATTTTGTTCCTGCTCATATTCTTTCTTTAGGACTTAGTATTGCTTCATTTCCCTTTCCTACAAAGAAGCACACAGAGCTTTGCCACAATTACCTCTCCTGTAACGCCTGACAGACAAACTCCCTGATTTCACATGACATCCAAACGCCTTTAATCCCAAATCACACCATAAAATTACTCTTTTCCCCATAGCATGCACAAGTATGTCTGCTTAGCCTGTATCTCACTCAAAACAAGGGCTAACTAAATATTAAACAAAAGAAAGTATTCAAAGAAAGGAATAATTCAATTCATTATATCCTCATTAAAGTTTTTACTATTTCCTCATTTTCTTAAGGTTAGAGGCAATGTCTTTTTTATGTAATTGAGTTGACAAACAATTTTATAGAATCATAGAATTGTTTGGGTTGGAAGGGACCTCTAAAGGTCATCTAGTCCAACCCCCTGCCATAGGCAGGGTTTAGTTTGCTAAACCTTCACAGCTAGACTTTCCTGTCATCTGTAAACTAGTTTAAGCTGATACAGAAACATAACAGATGCATGGAAACCTATGGTTTGATTCAGATCTTGAATCAGAAACTTCTGCCTTCTTGACTGAATCATACACTAACATAAAGAACAATGTGCACTTTCTGATTTACCAAAAATAAATATTTCTATCCTTTTTTTCCCTAGACTTTTTTCATAACTCATAATCATCACCTAATTGCAGTAAACAAAGAAAACCCAAACTCACTGAGACTAAGAGCACAGAACCAGTAGCAGGGGTACTTCAAAAGGACTTGCTAGTGATACAAAAATAAGATTTAGAAATGGAATAGATAGTGATGATTCGCTGCCTTTCAAAGAATCAGTCTGCAATTACAATCTCTGTGCTTGGAATGAATGGGGGCAAAAAAATAAAAAGACTGGCAATAGTCCAGACTGTCAATCCAATTCTGAGTCAGCCCTGTTCAGTTGGGCTTGATGGCCATGTTAGGTGATGGAAATACAACACTTTCTCCCACAAGTACACTTGGCAACATCTCCCTGTGTCTTAGAAGATAGTCACTGATGTCTCTGCCAAAAAATATGACCAAGCCTTAAGTGAAGTTAGGCTACGAGAATCTCTCTGTTGATAATCATATAGACATCAATTTAATGCTATGATAATATATTATAGGGATTATCCAAAATAGGATTCTATTAGTTTGCAAAATCTTCCATTTTCCTAAGTTTCCTATGCAACATTATGTTGTCTTTAACTGATGCTCTGATTAGTCACTCCGTTCTCTCAGACCGTAGCTGTGAGTCTCTCTGCTTATTACTAGAGTCTCTTTAAGATTTGTGAGCAGAATCAACAGGAAACTTTAAATTAGTCATTATAAACAGAATGGCAGCTAATTTGAGATCAAACAAATTAAATCTTGTTTTCAGAGTTAGTCGAAGTCTGATGTCCAGCAAAATTTTAGCTACAGGTTTAGGAGTTGCATTAGCTACATATTTAGGAGAAAATTATTTTAAAGGTGACTGGACAGCCTCTCTATAGTAAGACAAAAAAGCTTAAAGCTGTTCTGTTTAAAAGTGGGGACTTTTCTTAGTTCTCGGCTTCTGAATCTAGCCAGACAAATCTAGAGGACCGGGAGTAAAAGGAGCAGACAAATGGATGACTTCTCGCCTTGGTTCTCCATGACTTTCTGTGGCATGCTGGCTTAGCCAAAGAAGCCATTTCTGCATACTTTGTCTTTCCAAAGCTGTAGAAGAGGAATCCAGTACCTACAGCCACGCAGCAGAGAGGAAGCCACATGCTGACAGATATCTGCTTGGTTACCATCTCCACACAGTTTTCGGATTTCAGTTTTCTTTCTCTTTATAGTCCCTGCCAATTCATTAGGGGACAACAAAACGAGAAACCTGTTTTGAGTGTGAGGTCATATCAAAGATAGACATCAAATCGAATCAACTGTCAATATATTGACAGTCAATGAGGCAAGGCTTCTAGGAGTTTGGACTTTTTGGTCACAATAAATGCCATCTTTGTATTCTGGTTCACGGTTGCTTTATGGAGCAGTGTTATTTGCAGTTATCAAATGTTGTGATCACCATGGCAACTCCCCACTCACTTTTTCTACTATTTTGCTTGTCAATCTGTTAGAGTTACAGAGCCTTAAGGCACAATTCTGCAAAAAGCTGAGCAATTTTGACATCCTTCTTGCGCTCAGAAAGGGAATGTTCTCAGCACCTCAGTAGAGCAGCTCAGCCCCTTACAATGGAAGACATCCTGCACTACTTTGTATTCAGAAAGAGTCTGTCTCAAGTTCAACCAGGGTGAGCTACAAGAAGTAATCATTTATACACATAGGTAATTTTGTGATCTATGTTACAGCAGCCCCAGATGCCCCAATCCTCATGGCATTAAGACATCACTTAGAGATGGTAATTAATAAACTTAATGTGCTTTTAAAAACAAGACTGCTAGATTCTTTTGCACTTCTCTCATTTTTCCCTGTAGCATGAAGGATGACGTCCTTCCTTCTGCCCATCACTCTGACATGGGAAGACAGCGGAGAAGGTGGAGGAATATTTTGCTCTGACTGCATACTACTTTCTCATTTGTAGCAATTTACAGTCAGAGCACTCTAAACCTGGATTGACCTGTCACAATTCATCTTCTCTGATTTCCTACTTGTGATAGGAAAAGGGAAAAGGGAAGAACATAATGAATGAAATGAAATGAAATGAAATGAAATGAAATGAAATGAAATGAAATGAGAAGGTGGAGGAATATTTTGCTCTGACTGCATACTACTTTCTCATTTGTAGCAATTTACAGTCAGAGCACTCTAAACCTGGATTGACCTGTCACAATTCATCTTCTCTGATTTCCTACTTGTGATAGGAAAAGGGAAAAGGGAAGAACATAATGAATGAAATGAAATGAAATGAAATGAAGCCCTCAGTCCAAACCTGTCCAGTCCAACTATCACTTCTTCCAGGGACATAAGCTTCACAAAAGGATGCCCTGAACTCTACATCTATGCCAACACTCCTCCAGGATCTGTCTACAATCAGAGATGTGAGTGTCACCCACACAGCCTTGTGCAACCTGTTCATGCACCACTAACAGAGGTAGCATGTGCTTTAGTGCAGGCTCTGCAAGCTGACCTGAAAAATCATAGGAACACGTGTGAAACTCAGGTGAGCGGTCAGTAGCAGAACTTACAGCTAGATTGAATGTAGGCATGCAGGCTTCTGAGTACCTTTGGATCAGGTGTTACCTGAGTGGTTGTTATTGCTTCTACCCTTCCATGTTGTATCACTGGGAACAAAGGAGCAGCAACTTCTACATGGGAGATTTGTCCACGCAACATTTGGTAGGGTAGGACCTCCATTATCTAAACGTAAATGTAAATGCAACTCAACTGGTATATAATTACATTCTACTTATTTGTTTCACACAATGGTGATGTTGAACTCTCTTCTAGCTTATGGATGTTTCTAAACCTACAGGAGCATCTAAAATGAGGTGATGTGCAAGTCTATTTTGTTTTAATGCGACTAACCATGAATAGCTCCAGAATGCTGAGCAACTCTTCTTCAAAACTCAAGTTTAGATGTTGCCAGATTAAGTCACCCAGCCATCACTGAAGATTATAACATCATTTGTTTGGGAATTTAATGAAATGTAATGTTTGGAGCCTGAACAAATATGAGAGAAAGATGTAGTGTTTCAAACTTGAAAAAGTAATGAGAAATTGCTGGATTTAACTTTTTTACCAATCTTTCTGAAAAACATGATCTTATGTATTTAAGACAAATATGGTATATTTTGGTCCAGAAGGATTTTGTTAGGACAAGTTATATAAGTTAAAACAGATGCTAGAATTCAGCAGCAACCAGAACATTCAATGTGTTAACATGGTAGAATAATGAGCTGATGCCTTATAATACAGATGAATAATTAAGAAGACAGAATTTGTGGTATCAAGTTATAATACTGATTTAGGTTTAATGGTATAGCTTTGAAAATACCAGGTGGGACATTCATATCAAAAAATGTACTTGCCCAATTCCTAGCAAACAAGCATCAAAATGCTGCTTGCAACTCAGTAATGCTATATATCAAGAGAAAAGCTCTGGATACCTTGCCAAGCATCTAAATGTTGGAAATAGGAAATTTCCACTCTGTGTTACAAGCTGATCAGTAACCTTACTGCAAAATCATACTTGAAACATCTGAAAAACAGCAATCTGCATTATCTGCTAGAAAACCCAACAATCTCATTGCCATCACCCGTATTTCATCAATCTATTAAAACTTACTACCATCGTTCTTAGCTTCTGGCGATGGAAAGCACGAAAGACAATTAAATGGTGCTGTTAGGGCTCAAATTTGAGCCCTTCCAGTGATGAAGGCTAACTACATACTGGGCTGTACTATTGAGAGCATAGCAAGTGGGTTAAGGAACGAGATGAATCCCTACTATGCAGTTTCATGAGGCTACGTCTGGAATACTGTCCAATGCAGAAGGACATTAATAAACTGGAGAGCGCCTGGCTGAGGGGGTACAAAGAAGTCAGAGTCAAACTTTGCCCAGACTGGGCGAAGACAGTACCAAGTGTGAGCAACCTTATAAAGAACACAGTCTGACTTGAGTGTTTTCCTGGATGATAAGTGCAGTGCATGCTGCTTTGATGGGGATCAGGTAGGTATTAGAATTTGCAGGTTGCTTTAAGAGCAACAATCAAATACCAGTTTTGATTACGCCTTCAGTATGGTTCAAGTAGAGGCACGGTTTTAAAGGATTTTTTAAAATATATATCTGTTTGTTTAGGGAATAAGAACAAGAAAAAAGATAAGTAAAAATGTCACGATCACTATGTTTAGAAAAACACTACTTTATTATGGCACACTGCACCTAACCTAATAAGCAACTACAATAAGAGTTTCTTGTGAAGATTTTTCTTGAAAATGGCATTTACTATGTTTTCTCTTATGAGTGTTATTTGAGTGGCTAAAATCATGTTGTGGAACAGGATGCCTGAATTTTCTTTCTATTGCTTTTGCTGAGTTTGGGCGAATCACAGTCCTTTTGTCCCCTGTCTTGCTAAAATAACAATTCTGCAGGCTTCTTACAAAATTTCATTGCTCAGTGGTGGTTAGAAGTCTTTGAAATGTTCAGATAAAAAATGTTACTCAAAATTTAACAATTATGGTTATTATGGCAAACACCCACCCATTTACTTTCTAGAAATATATTTATCAGATACTTACTGTACTTGTATCATTTTCAAATGCTTATTCCATGTGAAAAAAGAACACAGCCATTACACATGCATAGGAATGTATTAGTTCTTTGAAGAATTACTGGATGCTTAAGAAGTTCGGGCACTGCAGTTCTTGCTACTTAAAATGGGATAAATTTCTTTCTCAGCTTAAACTGAGAAATATTTTAAATTTAAGAGCAGACTATATTCAATGGCAGAACCCCCACCCCCATAATTCAGAGGAATGAAAACAGTTTCAAACTGAATCAGAATACAATACATTAAGTCCAAATTCAAACCTTCTTCCAGCTAGCTAATTATATTGCCACAGATGGAGGTATGCAATTTACTGAGCATCTGTGCATAGCAAAATTTTGGACAACGTGGGTGGTGCAACTTTAAATCATACACATGCTGTGACTGAAGCAAAGCAAATAGACTCATTGATGAGAGTTATTTTATGATTTCAAGCAAACCCAAAGTATTGAATTTCATAGGGCAATTAAATGCATAAAAGCACAGTGGAAAGTCAAGTGCAAACCTGGTTTCATATTGGGCATTAGAAAAACAAATGTGTCCTTTAGGCATAATTCTGCTCCTTTTGTGCAAGTCAAAGACAGACTAAAAAAGAAACGTCGATAAAAACAAGGTGAGAAGCAGAGCTGGTCAAAGAGCAGAAAATCCTGTTCACAAACAGCATGCCTTCATTAGAAAATGGACTGTTCTTGGCATCTCTCTTCTAGTATTTACTGCTTGCAGATTTCTTACAGCTGCAGCTTTGCCAGCTTAACTCTTCAGCTGGGGAGCTGCTACCAAAACATTATGATCAGATATGTAGGCAATACTTCCTTCAGTTAACCCCCACTGTTTGGACCTGCTGTGACTCAGGCATCCCAATAAAACTTGAGAGGCAAGGAAAGAAAGAAATACGTGATCAAATATGCCCAAGCACAGTTATTTGGTGTCTAAATCTCTGACTTCTATTAACTGACAGCGATAAGACTTCGATGCACCTGATACAATGAGCCCACAGGATGTTTTGTATCACTGGTATGTTGAGTAATTTTTAATGTGAGTGCCTGTATAGCCCCCCTATAAATTTATTTCAGTGATCTAATACATCTGATAGGAGCATCAAGCATACTTTGTCTGTGTGATGAAAACTAAATCCAAGAGGGGAAAAAAAAGCCAGAAAAGTCTCAAACCCATGATGTCTGCACTATCACCAGCAAGTTAATTTGATTATGGATTAAGAGAGGGTAAATACTTACCTTTCCAACCAACCAGCTAGTGCTTGTGCTACAGACTTTTTGCTGCTGTTATGCATTGTCACTGGCTTTATGCCTGCTGTGGGAGGACAGATGATACTTGATCTGGCATAAAGTTAGGACTCAGGCACAGAGGGTGCCATACCGACACAAAACCGGTCAAATTTTCTGAATACGACTGAATCAGCAGCCTGGGCTTACAGGGCATCAGCATTTTACATCATCTTGCAGCAGGGAGTTTGATATTCAGAGCCCTACAGATGGATTCCCTGTAACATCAAGCCACAGCCTGTGAGGCTACGCGGCACCACAAGCACAGCACCCTCTTTGCTCAGCGTAGACCCTGAACCTTTCCAAATTCCCATATGAATTAATACTTTCCTCGAGTACTCTTAGGAAATAGGACTTTCACAAATATTATGTCCGTGCAGAAAACAAGGACAACTTAGCTGAAAGGGGAAAGGGTTACATCATTCATTTGCTTGTAATAACAGTCGGAAACTAACAATATGTTTATGCACAATAAGTCATGATGAGCCTGTTTCCCATCTGCTCCCATGACAAATATGCTTCCACATGCCATTTCTCCCTGCCTTCATTTATGCAGCCCTCACTGAAAGCTTTGGTAAAAGGTTAGTGGATCCTAGAGCGAGAAGGCTGTACCAACAAGCACATCTCTTGTCCCTATTACCAATTGTTTCCCAATTTTCACAGAGAGATGAGTTCTCATTGCCCCTGCTTTTGCGGTTCACTTTTGCTACAGGTTTTTGCCTCTTCATCTGCCTCATCCCTCACCACAGTCCAGTCTCCTCAGCTGTGGATCTCACCCTACTTGGTGCTGAGAAAGAGAAGGATCAAGTGCTGAAGCACAGGAATTACAGCTGTAAGGAGTAATACCTGTGGTCCTTCTCCCTCACACAGACACTATTTACCCCTCCCTTACCAGCAGCCAAGAACAGCAAATGCAATTTTGCAGGGTTTTTCTCACTGGCTTTTTATCCTGGTCCCATTCTTATCTCCAGTCTTTTCCCATCCCACAGTTGGAGCATCCTGGATGTTCCCTGATCCCATTCCCTTCTCTGTGGGGCGGCGGAACTGAATCTTGCTGTCCTGAGAAGCCCTTAGCTGCCTCTGGAGATGGATGCAAGCTAAACAAAGATCAGGCTAGTTACTTAATGAGCTTAGTGAGGAAAAAGCAACAATACCAGGATACGCAGCTGACCTGCTGTAAAAATCAAACAGTGAATTTCATAGAATTGCCTGAACACCTCCTGTCATTAGTTGGCAAACAATACAGAGCTACACAGTGATCACAAAATCTGTTCACTGAACCATATCAAGTATGAACAAATTCATAAACACTGTCATCTGACTGCAAACGTTTCATGAAGAGAAGAAAAGCAAGCCATATTTTTTTCCCAATAAATTGTTTACCAGTAGAAATTTGTGATAATGCAGCTATAGAAGTAATGTACAATATCATCTTTTATGCTGAGTCCATCCAAGGTTATTGTATTAATCAAATGAGATAAATAATTTAAAGGTTTATCTAAGAGTATCAGTCTCAGTGCAAAGATCAATGAAAGTACAAAGCTTCAAGCGCTGAGTATACATCTATGGTTACAAGCATAAAGGGTGAAACTACTCTATGTCTGGTCAGAGCACAGTTTTTGTGAAAGAAAATTTTGCTGTGAATAGCTTTGAATATCTATTTTCATGGTGATTGGTTTTCTCTATATAATATTTAATTAACAGCACCTAATTTTTTCCCTCGTTGGAGTCCACAAATTAAAGTAGCATGATGATAATCCACATGAAATGGAGACTGTGCAGCATAGCAATCATTTTTAAGTATGACAATACTTTCAAGAACTTTCAGGTGGTTTTATATATTCTAAAGAGGAGAAAAGTAGTTTTGCATTTTGGATCATTTAACTAGCCAACTGTCACGCCTATACTGAGCATTTTCTTGAAGGGGTATGTAAGCCCCAAATTTCACAAGTTCTCAGCACCCAAATTTAGAAGAAAATATTTTTGAAGACCTCAGTCTATTGAGGTAAGATATTGCTAGGTATATCACTACACATCCTGACATTTGAAATCTGGCCCTGATATAAGTGCTTCTGTGAATGGTGTGTGCCTTTGAAAAATTAAGACTTTCTCATGACAACGGCTAATCCACACTTTAGTTTTTAAAATGCCACTTTTATTGTTTTAATGTGTTAATTAAAACAAAACAAAACCCAAACCCAAGACCTAATATGTAACATACAGACCTTGGAAATGTTCTGTTACCTAGCTGGGAAGAAGCCAAGAAATGGCTTGAAATAGCTATGATTTTGTTTTACTATATTTACAGATGCTTAGGGGTATGCAACACCTTGCACTCAGTGTAAACATCTGCGCTATAAAGAGAGTGTTTAGGACTTCATGGCCCTATATCTTTTATGTGTGAATATGGTTCCTTTTAGTATCTTGCAGTCGCTAATGTGTTCTCACCATGTCATGGGATGGTCCGCAAGCTCCACCTTGCCCAGCTCAGGGCTGTCTCATGGGGCAGAGACAGTCTGGCAGCAGGAAGTTTGGAAGAAACTGAAGGAGGTGGGAGAGATAGCAGGAGGGCATAGAAGAGGTTGGAAAGTTGGGAAGGGCTAGCAGAGGTTGATGTTCCCTCCTTGACTGCACTACTCCCAGTCTGATCGCTATGCCCATGAGGGCTTCACTCCAGGGTGGTATTGAGTCCTGAACTGCAGGGTGGACCCAGAATCAACATGAGGACAGGCTACATGAGGGAAGTATGGAGAAGGCTGTGAGGAAGACAGCACAGCTTTGCGTTGTCCCTCTGTGTATCTAGGAAGAGATCAGATAAATCAGTTTAAAGCTAGAACTATTCCTCTTTTCATTCCAAATCATACTCTCCCGCTACTTCAGCTTTCTCACTTGTGACACAAATTGTTGTCTATCTCATGTGCATGGATGAGAAATTGCTTGTTGGGGATTTGTAAAATGCCTTAAGACCCCTGGCTGAAAGGTTGTGCAGAAATGCAAATCGTTCTTACCTTTCTCTGAAACATTGCAATGTAATCAGTGGACAAATGCAGACAAGCCCAAAAGGCTTGTATCAACAAATAAATCCTTTCTTAAAAAACCCTACATCAGCATCTGAAATATAAGTAAAAAGATGAAACTCTTGGCCAAGGAACACTGGTGGAAGCAAGTGATAAACAACAGGATGAGTGGATCTGAACGGCTCTATCAATTACACTGAAAATAAAACTAATGAAACCCAGCCACATACATAAATATAGTGGTTCTAGTCATATATCTGCTTAAAAATCAAAGGAAAAACATTCAATCCAATAAATTTTAGCAAGAAACCAGCTTCTAGCATTAGTTTTCTGAAAGACCTGCTTCTGCTGAATTGGTTTGCATCGGGATGCAATTATACCATCTCTACTCTGCACTTTTCAGGCCACATCTAGAATACTGTGTCCAGATTTAACCCCACTCCAGGCCAAAAGAGACATTAAGAAGTTGGAGAGAGTCCAGAGGAGGGCCATGAAAATGATTAGACACTGGAGAACCTGATGAAGAAAGGTTGAAGGAATTGACTTTGTTCAGCCTAGAGAAAAGAAGGCTTGGGGGCATCTAATTACTGTCTTCCAAGACCTGGAAGTTTGTTACAGAGAAGATGGAGGTGCTCTCTTCAAGAGAGGCACTGTGGCAGGACAAGAGGTAAGGGACATGACTTGCTTTGGGAAAGATTCCATCCGGATATAAGAAAAAAATTTGTCACCATGAGAAAAATTAATCGTTGGAAGAGGTCACCCTGAGAAGTGTGACCTTGCTGGAAATATTCAAGACTTGACCTGACAGGTGCTTGGATAACCTAATCTAAGGCCCTGCTTTAGCCACAGAGTTGGACCAGATGATGTCCCTTCCAGCATGACCTTTTCTGTGATTCTATGATTTATAGTTATGTAATGATTGCTAAATGGAAGAAACATTTGGCAGTGTAATAAGGGAAAATCATTCTTCAATGATTTGGGGCATACTTTCTGAAGGCTATGTTCCGTACATTTCAAAAGCAGTCATTGGTTATCAAATATTTGATGATATTTCAATAGAAGAGCGAGCCTGAATAATTTAAAAGAGATTTCAGGAAAAAATTGTTAACAAAATGCCTGTTCATCTATCACCAAAGATCTAGCTTTTTTTTTTTTTTTTCCTCTTCAGTGCCACCATAATTCAGACTCTATTTCTCTAACTTTCTCTCTGCATTATACAGCTTAAGAGGATTGGAAATTTTATTGCCACTGTCACTCTAAGTAAAAAGAAATACCCAAGACTGATCTTTGGAGAATACCAAAACAGATGCTAATACATTGAAATAAAGATTTCCAGGGCATAATGACACAACAAAAAGCACCAGAAATCATCTCTACTGTTGGTAATTCTGTGTGCTTTTAATTTTGCAACTAATGATTTTAGACAATCTAGTCAAATACCTTTGAGAGGTATGAAGAAACAACATTAAATTATTTAAATTCATCAAGGGTAAAAGAAAAAACAACAAACCATGATTCATGGGAGTATTCCTAGACCTAATGTGTGGATAATGAACAAATTACTCTCCTCTCTATATGTGAGTTTTTATACAGGTAAAATATGTTCTCAGCATGTTAAACCACAACTGTGTCACCAGAATCAGCCTATAGTGATACAATAATCATCTTTATACAGGGGAAATGTTCTAATTTTCTCCGTAAATCAGTGAAAAAGGTAAAAGGAGACCCAGCATCGTCCCCAACAGAAGTCTGCAGGGAAAGGACAGTTCCTGTAGGTTTCCTTTTTCAAGCCCGAATCAGTGACAATTCCTGTTCTGGGGATGCATATAGGAATCCTTTTTACACCCGTCAGCAGTGTTGATGCTGTCAAGTTATATCAGACAGCAGTATGTGGGAAAGATATAATGCATCCTCTGGGAGCTGCCAGTTATCACGTGGTTTTCCTCAAGCCCTTCATTTCCCCGAAAGCTGTGGTCTAAAGAAACACAACTGAAATCACAAGTCCCAAATTTCACTTCCACTAACATTGCTTCTACAGCTTTGGCAGTTCAGAGAGGCTTGAAGTTGCTCATTTGTGAGTGTAAGTATAAATTTCATTCATATATTTGAGAAGATGGTACAGAAGTAATTGAACACATTATGAGTTGTCCCCATTTTCTACTTATTAGTAATATGAAGGCAGGCTGTTTTTTGTGAATTATTCAATTGTCTTCTATTCAGTAGGCAAATATCCCATTAAATTTAAATGATAAACTGAGTAACAGATCAGAGATCGGGATTTAAATTTAAAATGCCACAAAGACCCTTTCCGCCATCATCTGTTAAAATACACTGTGAAAGAGTAGTACCAGATAAGTGCTACCCATGGGAAGAATCCATCTAAATTAAGATTTAGAAATGAAAATTCACATAAATCCTAAACTGACATAAATCTAAGTCAGAGATGATGCCGTTTTACTTTCTGGGACTGCCCAGCCGTATAAACACCTAAACTCATTAAACACTTCCCCAGTTGGCCAGAAGGTCCCCTGTGGTCATCTACGCCTGCTTCAGCACGTCAGTTGAACGGGACCCTAAATGGATAAAGTGTTTCATATGTCCTGTTGACTCCTTGTGTTTTCAATTGACAAATGCATACCTAACAACAGCAGACTGGAAAGGACGGCGTTCCCTATGCACGCAGTAGGGTATACAAGGCACAAAAGAACATTCCTGGTTTACATACCCAAAGGCACATGCCTTAATCTGGATTCCACCCTACAATAGTAGTACTTCCCAATTGTCATTATCATCTAAATATTTCACCTCACCTATTCTGTCAAGTTCTTCATATAGTTCCAAAGTTATTAGAGCAAACCATCTATTCTGTCAAGTTCTTAATATAGTTCCAAAGTTATTAGAGCAAACCAGTTAGTAATAATAAACATTACTGAACAAAAGCTGGTGTGAAAAGACTTAGTTACTTGTTATGCAGTGTAAGATAACATAGAAACCTTTTTTAAAATTCTTATTTCTGAGTTATTTAATGATGACTAAATCTCCATTTAGATGATTTCCTATTGTTTCGTCTAAATAATAAAGAGTCACTAATAGAACCTGGCTATGCATTAAAAATAAAAAGTCTGGTATTTGCCAAAAATTCTGAAATCATCTAACCCAGATGTCAGACACTTAGACACTCAGCATTTCTGAATATAAAACTTTTATATTAGCAGTGATTCACAAACAACTACATCAAAGCAGTTTAGTATTAAGTAATAGGAACACAGGAACCATTGTGCTGAATCAGAGAGGTAGTCCTTCATGTAACTGCTTTAACACAGCGAGAGAGACGTCCCAAAGGGAACGCAATTGCTGTCTTTCCCAAATCTCTCCTGAGTTTCACAGTATTTGAACTGTTCTTTAAGCTTCAGCACCGTATTCTCTGATTACATGAAAATGTCAATTCTAATAAAATCATTGTACATTTTTAGCCCTCATCACAACGAGCTTCCTGACTTGTTCCTAAATGGGAGCTGCATTTCTATCTCTCCATATACCATCTTTCACTGCTGCTACCTGATGATCCTGGTATCATTACTGGGATATGCTGTATCCTCAGTGTACAGATCCCCACTTTCTCTGCAGATACATGTGGGGTCTCTCATCACAGAACCTCCCACTTTCTCCTTCGCTTTCGGATACCCACTAAGTCCTCCAACAACCCCCAGTCCTCCTTCAGACACACACACAGCATGGACAGGCACCAACACCACCTTGCAACAGAAGTGTAAAAGTCCTTGTTTTTTTAAACAGTATTATGAATTTTGGGGTCTTGGCTAGTGTTTTTACTGCTGTAAATAAGTAAGTTAAAAGGGGTGCAAACAGAGCATGAAATGATATTTAAAGGTGTCGTCTAAATTTTCCCACTATAGGGTTGTACACTTGCTGAGCAATTATTGTTAACGTCATGGAGTATCTAAAGGAAGCACAGTATACACCTTCCAATACAGTGGATGATATAGGTAATTTAAAATTCAAACTCATCAACCTAAATTCCATTCTATATGGATTAATTTGTGTTAACTGACAATCATGTGTCAGTCTCCAAAGACAAACTCACAGCATTGGAAAAATCTGATTTGAGATTGCTAATAATTTGGAAGTCATGCAAGCAATGTGGAAAGTAGATCCACAGTATAAGGGCACGGGTTTTCCAAGCTCATCACCATTTGTCCTTGACTCTGAGTCTCTGTCCTCTGACACAACCTCACCTTCAGAGGTCTGAAGCATTCCTAAAACAATCTGCATTACAGTTACTTTGTACTGCTAAAAAGGAGTCTACTAAACCCAGAATATCTAAAAATAAACATCTTTTTTTTCCAAATGTAGCTCATAATTATCTCCTTGGGATATAGGTAGGTTCTGAAAAAATAACGTACTGGACACATTACTCTTAACGGCATTTGCTGGGGACCTTAGGCATGTTTGCTTTACAGCAGTTGAATTCCACTGAATTTAATGTTTTTTCTCTTGGTGCAGGAGAGGAACTGGAACTGGAAAGAGAGCACACAGTATTTCATAGGTCTTCAAGCTCTGCTGCTTCAGTCCTTCTACTATGGAGGAACAACTGCCATTTGCAGACTCTTACGCATCTGTAAGCATGTGTGTGTTGGGTTATGGGCATCAAGAGAAAATCTCCCAAACCAGCATTGTATCTCCACTATTGGTTCCGAGATGGCCGGGGGGCGGGGGGAAAGAAAAGAAAGCGACGATGGAGAACTCTTCCCAACACCACTAAGAAATACCACCGGACTCCTTGGACTTAACTGTCATGGAGAATCACTTTTGTAGTCCAGTAAGTCCTTTCTCCTTTACCTTATTTAAGCAATAGAACAGAGAAGCAACGAGCAGGATGAATAAATAAAAGTTTTAAGACCAGATCTCCCCTTTAAAGTTTTTCCCTGGCTGAAGAGTTGTTGGTATCCCTGGAGACTGACTGTCATCAAGATGGAGAAAGTCTTACTCTACCCCCTAGAGAATAGGTGCATACAAAAGCTCACTTAATGCCGGAGCAGACATTGCCCCATCACTCCCCAACACAGGGAACAGAAGCAGGCTTTGCAGCCGTACACCTTAGGAGTTCAACAGAGCTTTTGTGGGACAGCAGAACACTGCTTTCTGCTTCACAGGGTCCCTATATATCTACGCTGAGTTTCTACAGATGGGTAAAATATGTCAAAAATATCCCACCAATCCCTTGCCTGACTATCTATTCTGTATCCATTTTAGGGATATGCTGACATTTTGCATTTTCCAAAGAAGTATACCTTCTTCGTCAAAGTTCAGCTCTCTTCTCATCCTCCACGTAGTTCAAGACTTTGACTGTAAAGATTAAGCTTAGCAGAGTACAAAGAAGTCAGATTCACTTATCTTTCAAAGCTGTGCTACTGTGGTTAAAAACCAGCACTTTATGAGAGTTACTAACAGCAGTCATCTCCTTACATGTCACCTCCTGATATTTATGTATGAAACTATAGATTTCTCATATGGATAGATTTCAGTCTCATTTCTCATTATTCTATAAGCTATAGGATATAGGAACACACCTTGGTAAGGAAAAATATTTAACAGCAAAATCTGTAGTAGAAATACTTCTTATTTTATTATATTTGTATTTTGTTTTCTCCCCTTTTTTGTTTTTAGTGTTTGAGGGCACAATAAAGCCCATGTTTCTCAGTGGCAATAATCAAGAGGGTTGCAACCTGAAAAGTAAGTGCCTAATACTTAATTCTTGACTTTTTTTCACATCTTGCTACCTGTGGTGGCATTTTTTTAGTGTCTTTTCATCTAGTGGCTTAACTCTTACCCACATTTTTAACATTAGGCACAGATCCATTCAAGATGATTATGGTGACAACAGTGAAAACAATTGAATAAAATCCACCATTTGTAATATTGATCAACACTTTCCTGTTTGCTACAAGCAGAATTAGAAACCAGCAATGTATTTCATTGGAATTCAATGCTTGTGAAAAACTGAAAAAAATGAGTTGCTATGGTCAGCATGAAACAGGAAAAAAACCATTATTGCTCACTCTGCTCATTTTCCAAAAACTTTTGGGTACTAACACATCAAGACTTCTTGCCCCTTGTTCGAAATTCACTAGTAAGGCTCCTTCCTGACTCACTCACCTTTTTCTCTATGCTCTTTATGTCTTATGTCCTTTCAAACTTGCCTGTTGTTCCATAGGAACCGTGCACAGATTTAATCTGCAGCCTAACATTTATAGTATAAAAAATACCTCTGGGTAAACGTCACTTGAACAAAAAACCAGAAAACAAAGTCCCCAATATCTGATAAGCCAGCCTCATTTCTACTTTCACTCGATATTTCCTCACTGTGCAAAGAAAGGGAAGATAGGAAAAAAGAGAGAACAAAAGAAATCCTTCCATGTTTTCCCTTTTAAAAACAACTGCCTTTCACACCAAAAAATAATAGCTCACCTTCCTATCTGTATTTCACCTTTTCTGGCAGGCGTATTACAAGCTAATGAAACAGAGGAAAACTGAAGTTACGTCACATTATTTATTGCTCTAAAGGTGCTAGAATAAGGTCTAATAGCCCTGAATATAGCAATTTATTTTTTCTTCAGAACATAAACACTAACATACTCTGGTTTCCTGCTTCTCATTTACTCTTCAAGTATATTTATCTAGACATAAAAATTTACAAATAGGTAATCTGATATAAAGCATACTAGAAGGAACTCCTGCTCAAGGAAAACTCCTACCAATAGACAGAAATCCTTATCATGTAACTTGAAGATCATCCCAATTATTAATAAATTACACAATTGATGGATAACTCCTGACTGTTGCCACCTCTACTGCAAGTGGAGGGGTAAGTAATTTCACCTAGTGCTTTCTAGAATTTGTTACTATATGGTTTTCATTTTATGTAGAACATGGATAAAATATTTACCAATAAAACATTAAGGATCTTTTAAACAATGAGCTATTTCATAGCTAAGCTGCACTAGCAAAGCTTATTTAACTGTGAGACAACCAAGCGTAATTCATAGTTTTCTCTTGTTACCTAGAAATGTATTTTTCCTGGTTTTGGCAGGGATAGAGTTAATTTTCCTCCTAGCAGCTGGTACAGTGCTGTGTTTTGGATTTAGGATGAGAACAAAGTTGATAACACACCGATGTTTTAGTTGTTACCAAGTAGTGCTTACACTAGGCAAGGACTTTTCAGCTTCCCATGCTCTACCGACTGAGAAGGCTGGAGGGGCACAAGAAGCTGGGAGGGGGCACAGCCAGGACAGCTGACCCCAACTGGCCAGAGGGACATTCCATACCATGGGACGTCATGCTCAGTACATAAACTGGGGAAAGCTGGCCGGGGGGGCCGCTGCTCGGGGACTGGCTGGGCATCGGTCAGCGGGTGGTGAGCAATTGTATTCTATTATTATTATTATTATTATTATCATCATCATTTTATTTCAATTATTAAACTGTTCTTATCTCAATCCAGAAGTTTTCTCACTTTTACTTTTCCGATTCTCTCCCCCATCCCACCGGGGGGGGGGGAGTGAGCCAGCAGCTGCGTGGTGCTCAGTTGCCAGCTGAGGTTAAACCACGACAGTATTTCCTTGCTAGGGGTCATAGCATGACCAAATATTACAGTATTTGCCATCTGCTGAAAGTAAGTTCCACTCTCAGGTGATCTTAACCCTTGGTTAAAAGCTGACTTGAGCTTTTAGGTGCTCCAGCATTGTCCAAACCACATAACCTGAGCATGTAATATCTGATAGTAGCAACTCCGAGGTGAATGACGTGTCTGTGAGACACAAGCTTTAATGCCCCTGTATTCTCCAGCACATGAGCATGAAAGCTGCCATTTTTACCTATAGAAGTAGGAGCAGGACCTAACTGAAGGTCATACGGTAAATCTGGTAGAGCCAGGAAGAACTTAGAGCTCCTGGTTTTAAGACTTGCCTACTGATTGTACCATCTAACTGAGAGCAGTTAAATATCAGCACTGCAAATGTTCCCCCGTATGGCATTGGCAATATTTTATAAAATGAGATGTGAACTGCAAATACATTATTGTAGAGGGTACAGAGGCTTTCTTAGAATCATTCTTCAGAATGCGATAAAATAATATTGAAGAAAAAAATGCATAATTTGAAACAACAAAGAACTGCTGGCATTCCTACAGGACTTTTCTGCCTGAAAGTACGAACTAGTGTAGTGCCTCTAAGTGAACTTTCAGAACCACTCACAGTTAACCTAAACCCACTAGCATGAGTGAGAGCAAGGGTAAGCAATGCAGAAATGTTTAAGAATCCCACCAGGAATGTTTCAAACCACTCTTGCTCATTGTATTTATGAATTGTTCAGAAATGCACAGAAACTACAGCCAAGAGATATATATGGGCACAGGACCGCAGAATATAAAGAGACGCACTCCTGCGAGAAGGGAACACAGATTAAGAAATCCACGTAAAACTGCAGACACAATGTACGAGGCTTTCTTGAGAAAGCAAATTTTAGATCGCTCCTCTAATGACAAGTGTTACATAAAGACCATCCTCGGTGGCCTGACAGGCATTTTCAGGAAGGTATGCTGCCTGTTGACTCACACGGCTGGGACTACCCCACAGCTTTTGCGAGTCCCGGCGGTATGCATATAGCATAACTGTTTACAGCGAGGGAGGGGATGGATGGGTACATTAGCAAGGAAGGTAGGAGGGAAGATAACTAGAGGCATAGTGTGCTGAGATATAAACTTCATCCTAAAGCACTTTCTCAGTAAAGCTCACCATTCCTCTTTAATAGTTGCATTGCAATATCAGGGCAACACAGGAATTTGTTGACAAAATGAAGACTTAAAAGCAGGCCCCCAGAGCATCGGGCTGGCGTTGCACTGCTGCATCCTTGTGCTGGTCCCTAAATGCATCCAGAGGAGGGCAAGAAAGCTGGTGGAAGGGCTGGAAGGAATGTCCTGTGAGGAGCAGCTGAGGACTTTGGGTTTGTCTAGTTTGGAGAAAAGGAGTCTGAGGGGCGACTACATTGCTCTCTACAGCTTCCTGAGGAGGGGAAGTGGAGAGGGAAGTGCTGATCTCTTCTCCCTGGTATCCAGTGGAAGGACGCGTAGGAATGGTTCAAAGCTGCGTCAGGGGAGATTCAGACTGGACATTAGGAAGCATTTCTTTACCAAGAAGGTGGTCAAACACTGGAACAGGCTTCCTAGAGAGGTGGTCGATGCCCCAAGCCTGTCAGTGTTTCAGAGGCATTTGGACAATGCCCTTAACAACATGCTTTAACTTTTGGTCAGCCCTGAGGTGGTCAGGCAGTGGGACTAGATGATCCTTGTAGGTCCCTTCCAACTGAAATATCCTATCCTAGCCTATCCTGTCCTGTCCTGTCCTGTCCTATCTTATTCTAAACGGGCTCTTTAGGCAACAGCGGGGAGTAGCGTTGAAGAGCAAGGACTCACCGGGTATGAGTGGGACAGCTCAAGGTGAAAAGCACTATTCAAAACAAGAACAGAATCCAGCCCGGCAGCTGTTTTTAACTAGATAAAGTGGGAGTGAGCTACGTTTTCTAGCTAGTATGGCTCTTTTCTAAAGCAAATTTTGCAAAGTGTCAATGAGTACAAACCTTTCCCAAAGCACAGGTTTTCAAAGGAAAAATGCACCGAAGATTCTCTGCAAGAATTAAGGGGCCGCAATCTTCCAAGGGGTAGAAATATAGATATTTTTATATTTGATATCATACTGAATAAATGCCATCCCTCTTTGCAATGCAGCTATTTTTGAATCTTAATGAACTGAGTGATAACCAGCAGCTATAATTGTTGAAAAATGAACGCATTTAAGTGATACGATTCTATTTTAATATTTATGAATTTTAAGCTTCATAGAAACATCGAAATGTGATAAATATCAGCAAAAGTTTTTTCTGGTTGCTGAAACTGAGATTAGAATAATGTTTTGGATTGTGGTTTATTCATTACATTTCAAAGGAAAAGACAACAAAAAGTCTAAACCACTCTCCCTCCTCTCCGTCCTACAGCAGTAATGAATGATTTACAAGAAACTTTCCCAAGCTGAGAACCACCAAACTCTTATTTTTTAAATATTTGCCTTTTTTCTGTTTTCCACTAGTCACCTATGCAAGAGAATTACAAGCAGGATTTATGGGGCTGATTAAACACTGGAGGCAGGAGGCTGTGATGTACCTGTAGTCCAAGTTTTCACAATACTTACTGTCTTATATTAAAAGAAACTATAAAATGTTTATATTACTCCATAAGGTTTTAAAAAGATTTTGAGGGATTCCACTGAAAATGGTCATAACTTTCATTATGATACATTTTGAGAAAGCTCACAAGATAGCTGCTCTAGCTAGCCTTGTGCCCATACCAAGATCTCTCCAGCAGCATATCCAACTGTCTTTCTCCCAGCCTCTCCAACCAGGATTATTAAATGAACCAGCTAAAATGAAAAAAAAAAAATTCCACTTTTAATTGCATTCTCATTTTGCCTTTTTTTAGAAATGGCTCATGAGCAACAGTGTGCAAATATATCACTCCACACAGGGCTTGTGGGTGTCCCACCTCTCACAGCAGCAGAATACTAATGCTTCCCAAAATTGGTTATTATATATTTATGGAAAAGACAGATAATGGAATGAATCAATTTATTCAACTGCATTGTCTTCAAAACAGCCAGCTTAAGTCTGAATTTTGCAGTGCAGCTCTTCTGATCAGGCCAGTCTGATCGGTGTCTCTTGAGAGAGGCAGAGACTGAGCCCGGGTGCCCTCTGTAAGTCAGAGGGTGCCTCCCTGAGCACGGGCAGTGGTTACAAACACTAAAACGCCAAATCAGGCTGG
The DNA here is from genome assembly GCF_000699145.1 of Aptenodytes forsteri. Classification (NCBI taxonomy): domain Eukaryota; kingdom Metazoa; phylum Chordata; class Aves; order Sphenisciformes; family Spheniscidae; genus Aptenodytes; species Aptenodytes forsteri. The sequence continues at coordinate 653,657 of NW_008795486.1, forward strand.
CCGTAAACTGCCTGTAGGTGGTCTGGAAGCTGCCTGAATTTCCATGGGGTGAATCACCACCTTCCCCTTACAGAAGAGTTTACCAGAGCAGGAACTCCAGCCGGCTTAGATTTACCAATAAAAATTTGAGGTCTATAATACACAACAAAAGACGATGGTTGCAGTGATGGAAATAATTTTTGAACAAATGAAGCCGTATTTTTTTCCACTGCTGCTGGGGACACATTTAGCTGACTGAAGAAATCAGGACCTGATTTAAGGTCTGATGCAGCACTCCGTGAAGTAAATAATAAGATCCTCTAAGATCCTCTACTCTTGCTTCGCAAAAATTGATTTTTAAAGATTTTATAAATCGTGTTAGAAATATGCCTTTATAAATGGAATATTTCATGTACAACATAGGTTCTTGAAGACTTGCTGTAATATTCTGTTTATCAGTTTTTATACTGAAGCTAATTGGTATAACCTTAACCCAAGGAATATGAGGGCAATAATTTATACTTCTCCTATGAGATTTTCCCCAATGTTTTATTTAAAGTTCAATTTCCTAAATAAATCTGCATATGGTGTTGATGAAATAAATTTTTAAATCCAGCAAGGCAACTTCAGCACTACCTTACAAGAATTCGCTATGTACAAACTATTAATGCTAATAACAGTGCCTGGTGTTTCTATAGAACTGTCATTGCTGGAAATACTGTGGTTTTGTAACATCAAGACCTCTTTTTCTTTAAACAAAAAGCACTTGCCTTTAATGCTTTAATATTTTATTTTAGACAGCTTATTATATAGCTGTTATCTTAAACTTCTAGCATCTGAGCACCCATTATGCAGTCCCGGCACATCCTGCTAAGTAGAGTTGGCTAATTTTGACAGCAAAATTAATAAAAATGAATAAAAGTGCTAAGCCTTCTTCTTCATTTAAAACTATGATCAAGACCAAATCAAGATGTCAATTTAATAGCACCCACAAATGACTACAGTTTGAATATTTTCCTTTCCAAATATTCTTTTCTTTATATTAAACATTAACTCACAAGGAAAAAAAAATGCAGTAGGAAATAAACACAGTGAAAAGCTTTTCAGAATGAAAACCTAGTATTTATCCAATGAATCACCTTTACTCAGGCCAGAGAAGCACAGTATGACTGAGGAAAGGAGGAGAAAAAAGGGGAATGATTAAATGATTTAGATCACAGTAATCTATAATCTGGTTTCCATTCAGTTCCATTTGCACAGGCTACAATCTTTCTTATTGCCATAGCTCAAGAAAGGCTATTCTTCTTTGAAAAATAAATGTAATTACGCTTATAAAATATTTTTTTATGCAGAAATATACTGGGTTACTAATTGCTGAGCACATTTTCACAGTTGTTATATGGTACAGTAAAAATGCCAGTTAAAGCCCATTAATTGGTAGGTTATAATACAATCTAATTTATTTTTTAAATATTATGGAATGCATAAATATTTCTATTTTACTGCTACATCTAAAAATGATAACTAGTCCTTCAATCAATGTATTTTACAGTACTGAATAGCTAGTCCAATTCTGTTTAATTTCCAATAAAGCTTACTGTTAAGAATGGTAGGTATGTTAGCGCTGTAGCATCTCTACAAATTAGAGGAAATCAGACAAATCTAATACGCTGTTTTTTCACGTGAACAGAGATAATTTCCAAACATCCCAGAAAATCCTGAAGAAATCTCTCCCAGCTTTCCACACACTTCTCCACTCTCTCCTCCACCTCTTCCAAGCACACAGTTACTGTTTGCTCTGAAGAAGGGAAGGTTTCCCTTGGTAGTAGTGACCTCAGAGCAAATATACATGGATAGCTGGTTTGAAAAGACAAATTTTAGCCAAAAGGACATTCTGAAGTGAAGGTCCCAGGTGGAAGAAGAAACTTTTTTGACTTTCAGAAATACATTATTGGAAGAGCAAGTTTGGTGCTTTCTGCCATCTGACTCAACCGTTGGCCAATGAATCCCCCCATCTCCTCCCATTCGAAACCTGGCTCTCAGATTTAGATTTTTGTATGGATCACAGTGAATAAAAGCAGTGCATTTGTTTTCTTTAATTCCTGCTTGCTTCCATGGTCATGCACAGATTTCTGCTGTCCCACGAGTTGCTGGGTTGCTGGAGCATATAAGTCGAGCTTCAACCAGCTGGAGTCTTCTGCTTCAGCTGATGTTTTAGTTAAGTGCTCTGCTCACTGCAGCTGAGGCAGGTTTTTCCTGCCCATATGGGGAAAAACAACATCTGCATGTGGGATATCATATGCGGGGAAAATTGTTGATGCAAGATATAATTTATGACGACATTTAACTCTCTTTAGTATTGATTTGTGAAGGCTAGAGGCTGAGCATTTTCAGAAAAGGATCCCCAGTCAAGGAATGCATTTCTTGTTTTGGTTTATCAAAGCCCGAATTTGACAATTCTGTGTCACTCCGGGAGACTTTGTTTGCCTGTCTCTGTGACCGGTAGGTGCAGATGAAGACAGATGTCTGAGTCTTGCAAGTTTAATTTTCTAAGTGGCCTTTTTTCACACTTTTTGCACGTCTTTTTCTCCAAGAGCTCTATTGTCTGCTAGTTTATGGCACTTTGAAAGGTAATACTGAAGCAGCCTGTTAGAGAAGAGACGTGCCTTCATACTGCCAGTAGCTTTATTCTTGTCTGGTTTTCTTGCTTTACTGTATGGCTCAAAGAGAGCTTTCTAATTCACTTTCTTAAGGCTGAATTTGGTGATTCCAAATTATTCAGAAGATGTCTTGGTGACACCGTACGCCTGCTCACTCAGTCCCACGAACCACAATATCTGAGAGACAGCCATGCAGCTTGCCCATTACTATACCCCGAGGCACGGCCTCTGAAGGACTGGGCAGCTACAGTCCTGAATGCTTACTGAAACCAGGGGGATTCATTGTGCTGATGTCAGTATATTTTGGGTTATGCCATGTTTTAGATCAAAGGACTTCTGTCATAACAAAAGGGCTGTGGAAGTGGGATGGAAAGCTTTCAACTTCTTTTTTTTTTTTTAATTCAACTTAAATAGCGCAAAGTATTCCAGATATCATACCATTTGGAAAGAGTACCTATAATGGATATCTTGCAACCCTTGCAAGCACCTTCCTAATTCCCCAGGAAAGATAGCTGTTATCAAAGCTAACCAGGGCAACCTGTGATTTACCACCATGCCTTCATCCTGGATCAAGGCACTGACGCATAACCAGCTGAGAAACCACTGCTGAACAGGTCAGAATTCACATTTCCTACCTCAGGATGCACCACAGGGGGACAGAATCTTTTCTGCAGTCCTGCAACTGTTATGAGCACAAGGATAGAAACACAGAGAATCAAATACAAGGTGCATTGAGCTCACTTGCTCAGTACAAGTACTATAGGCTTTCAGTGTTTTAAACTCACCACCGATCTTGGTGAACAGCGTATTGAACAGCAATATTGAATTTCCAGCTCTGCTCTGGCAGGACAGATGAGAAATATGATGCAATCTGGGGCACAAAGATGTTCTGACATTGGAGATGGGCGATGCGAGCAACAAGAATGAATTAGAAGGGTTCATTGTCTTTTTGCAGAAAAATTACCAATGCTAGATAGTGTAGACTGTTTCCACATGTGACATCCAGGCATGGTCATAATAACTGGCATTGCAGCCTGATTTGAAAAGGGACAACAAGAGAGAATAAAACTTGACTAATTAATATGAAGGAAACATAGGGTAAATCATTTTGTGGGATCTTTCATATTGTAAAATTTCTAAAGAGAACTAGATGGAAACCCTATGTCTGGGACATTGCTATCCTCAGAGTAGAAATGCACAGCAAATAAAATATTAAATACCAAATTTCAGTGGTAGGAGGGTGAGCTACATGGGATGTCCTTTCTGTTTTTCAGGACCCTGAGCTTTTCCAGTTCCTGACAATGCATCACGGCATCTCAGGAGAGTGTTTCAAGGCTTTAGAGAGACAGCATAACCCGCCTGGCTCCCAGAGCTCATTCCTCTGGCAACATTGCAGGATACAATTCCTCCTCTGAGTTTCCTACAGCAGCACAAGAGCTTTCTGCCTTTCCCTTCTCCATCCTCTCACATGTTATTGCTCCTTCAGTGATGCTGACTCAACTGTTTTTGTGTTAAACTAATTTTGTGAAATCTTTTGTGTTACATAAACCCTCCACCACTCACTTCCCCCCCCCCCCCTTTTTTTTTTCTTAACTGTGATCTTTTCACTGGTCTGATGAATCAGTAATCGGAAGGGGTAATAAACTATGGTGTATGTGGAGGGAGGAAGGGGTAGTAGTGGCTGAGGACAGTAAAGAATGGGAAACTCCAACCTGCTTTACCATCACGTTGCCATCGTGAAATCATGTTTTCTCTTTGAAGTGCATCCTCCTCTGAATAAATCAGACGAGCAGAATATATTCATTTTGGTTTTGAGCAGCCTGAGCACGCAGATGGCACAAGGAGAAGCTGCAGGCACCTGCCAGATGAAACACTGGGTGGGACTGAGACAGCCCCTGAGCTGTTCAACACTGCAGAGATATTCCTGCCTGCTTAAGTGAGCTTGCTCCAGCTACCTCAGTAACAAAGAAAATCATTAAAATAAAGAAGTTTTAAGTACAGTCAGCCCATTAGTTTCAGTTTCAGAACATACAGCTCCTATTCCATCAAAATTTGGTGTGGTGAGAAGGTGGAGGCACAGCTGCTACACTACAAGTGAATCCCAGGAACAATTCTGCTATTTACAGAATATCTACTCTAGAGAGTGACAGAAGTGAGTGAGGTGGAATAATTAACTGATATAGTACAATGCTATAAACTGAATTAGTCAGGTGCAGACCATTTAATGCAGTATTTGCATTACCTAAACCATGTATTTCTATTATGAGAGACACGATGTTATGTTATGAAAGATGACTGGACAGGGTTATGTGTTGTGTGACCATTGAAAAGAAAGACAATCCTGAGCTTACAGGTGGAGAATAAAGCAATGGCTGGATACAGGTAGTTGTGGGGAACAGAACGAAACAGGACCTCTAGTCAGCTGGACAGGCTGCAGTATTTGCCCACCTAATACATTTATCTTCCATTTTCTTCTTTTTACAACAAAAGGGTTTTATGCAATGTGAGATTTAAGGAGGATTAATAAGATATCCCGATAACGGGTACAGCAGAATCAGCAGAACACAACCGCATCTAACTCAATTAGGTCAATTAGACCTGCTCTATAAAATGTTGTTTAAAACTACAGAAATCCCTCTGCCTTTTCACTCTTGTACACGTAGTTGATCACTACCGAAGACAGGATATCAGTCTAGAGAGATCTTTGGTCTTTCCTGTTATGGGCATTCTCTTGCTTGTATGTTGTAAGAAATGCATGAATTAAGGACACTAAAACATTCCTTTTTCATACTGAAGATAAACTACAGCATTTTTTATAATGGTTTTTATCTACTACATTTAAATTACCTGGAAAGAAAAGCATTAATTTTCTTTGCTGCTCTTATGCCTTTTCTGTCATTACAATATTCTCTAAGGAAAGCCCCAAGGCCTTTCCACATTGAGTGTCCAACATCATTCCTTCATAAAGTCCTTTGACCAGCCTGCAAAGTGAGTGGAAAAAGAAGATAAATGTCTACATTTTCTAAAAGAGCTGCTGGCAAAACCAATTGTTAGGTTCGTAACTGGTTATCATAAACAATTAACTTAGTGAACTATTATCCGGTTGAAAGGAACTATTGTCAACGGATGTCTTCTGCATACCGTGCTGGTACTTACTAGATGGGAATACAGGTCCCATCAGAGATGACAATTTCTGTTGCTGTTTTGTGTGTAGCTGAGACTCTAAATTAGACCCCCCCACTTCATTCTGCCACATTTGAAAATAAATCAAATAAATATATAGAGAAAATGATTAAGCCACTTTTTCTTTCAAAGTGTTTGTTGAATGACTGCCACTCATTCCATATTACCCTCCTTGCAAACGACGTCTTTCCTGTTTTGAAGTATTCCTCAGTTGTTTTCTGCTCCTGTACCAAATTTGAATGCTTCGCTATATTCGTTTTTAATCTTTTCGCTAATGCACCAAATGTTCTGCTTCTTGGGATGAATATTGTATAACCTAAAATTCCCTCACTGTTTACTTCTCTCTCTCATGTCCAGGCACTTCATCCTTTCCCCTATATCTATATATAATGTGTTGATTTCGTACATGATCCAGAGATTATCATACTCCCAATGCCACCATCCAGTCATTCTGCTACTACTTATACAAAATTGTTTCATTCAGCATAATCTCCATTTTGTGAATAATTCTTTTCAATTAAACAAAATGTAGTCTCTAATTAGCATTTTACTTATGAAGTTACTTTGCCCTTTGTACCACTGAGTTTTTCTCTTTCCCTTTCTTACTTATTATTCAGGTGATTGCAAGCTGAAGATTTTGCATGTCTCCCTAAATTTGGTATCCAAGATTTTAGCTGGGGCACTGATAAATCTCTCCATCTTTCCAAGAGGTTCCTTTCTGATTTTAAAAAATATACCTAATTGAGCTCTTTTCTGAGATTTGTAAGGATAAACTTTGCTTAGTTTTGGAGTTGAATAACCTTTTACCATTCTTTTGTTTCTTATTGATTCTGCTTGGATGCTAATTTCCTTCTGTCTTTTCACACATGGAAAATGAACATTGGGTTCTACTGTTCATTCTTTTTATTAAGTATTATAGGAAAGAACAGTTCAATGCAGTGTTCCTCCCTGTTTTTAAACAAATTATTGTTACCATCTCTGGAAGCTTTTCTAGGTTGTTGAGGTTTTTTTATAACACACAATTTTGGTTTTTAACCAACTTTACTTTCATTTTTCAGATTTACTTTTCTCTTCCATGTTGTTAAATTTATTCTGTCACACTTCCAGGGTCAATCTCCATCTACTTTTCTTCAAATTATTTTATTTGCATTTAGCTCTTTACTCTTTCTACAAAGGCAACATGCTGTAATGCTGCTGTAGATGAGTTGCATAAGTCTGGAGTACTTGTTTAATCATGAAACAACTATTTATTTGATTCCCTCCCCCCCTACTTTCAAACATTCATCAAAATAACACCTTTTTCCAAAACGTGCCCTGCTGGACTATAGTCACTATACTCTGGAAAGGAACAAAAATGCTCATCAATTGGTTTCAGGGAGTCACGATCTTTGGTCATAACTGTGCATGACATTCCTGAAAAAATATTGGATTTTGAAGTATTTGTTATGAAATTTCAGCTGCCTTTTCTCTAGTTATGATGAATCTCCCTTTCCTCTTCTAACATAAGTGTTTTTTCTTGACAGGTTCCTCTTCTATTAGTAGGGATTTGAGATGTTGAGGGGGAGTTGTATTATGACCCAGAGCACACACTGAAACACAAAGGACAGATATGGGGATAACATCTCCTTTGCTTTTCTCTCTGTCTTTGGAAATGTGCTCACTTGATACAACCACAAACTTGAGAACTTCTTTTAGGGGCTTCAGTGCACACTGGAGGTAAGGTTTTTTCTTCCAGTAACGCAGCTGTTATTTACTAATTTATGATGCCATTTGTTTTCACCCTGATACATATAATGTTAAAAGTACAATAAGAATTACTTCAATAGATTTAGGAGGGTTATTTTTCTTCTTAAAATGTCTGAGGATCACTTACACCCCCAAATATTGCTTAGAATAAGAAATTGCCTCTTAAACTCCTCTTTTGAGTTGCCATCCAAAATTTCAAGAGCGTACACAACTGATACTAGCATTCAGAATAGATAAGAGGCCAAATATAAACAACATGACTATGACAAAAAATATTTGCTTGTTCATCTAAATAAGTATTTTGGCCACACGCTTCCCTCATATTGTACAGCATCATTTCCAGTCAGGTTCAGTAGAGAGCACAGAAACAATAAGCAAAATCAACTGAAGACAAAGATGTCAAGCACAAGTTAATCAAGTCATAGTGCCCCAAACAAAATAAAAATAAATTAGGAAAACACAGCACAGAAAGTAACATTCTATAGACAAAGAACAGTTCATGCTCTGTTGAAAGCCTGGTTATATCAAGACATTTGAAAGCCAGTATGGAAAAATATTTCCTATTGTAAATTGCAGTAAGGTAAGAAAAAAATTTCTGAGTCTACTTATTTTATGTCAGGACATTTACTTTAAATTATTGATGAAATTATGCAAGTCCATTTCTGATCTCATGTATTTCGTAATTTTAATTCCTTCAGTTCATTGGGCATGTCAAGAAAGGCAAAGAAATGTACAGTGATACCGAAGAAAATCGAGGCATTTTTTGAGACTCTGATCAGAGTATCACCTAATGCCTTCATTGCCCAGATAATTTTCTGAATTCACATGGCCTGGAAAAGTAGCATGAAAAAAACTTTCATAATCTAGGAACTGAGGTAAAAATTATATATTGTTGCTAAGATTAGGTCTTGAAGAGGTATGTCTTGCGAGCATTTTGTACAATTAGCAAAATAATAAATTATTAAGTCTAATGGAAAACTTCATTAAAAGACTTAAAAATACCTTCATGAAGCTTAGCAAAAAATTTATCTGGCTGTTTAGTTTCTAAAATAAATGGAAACATTGCTTGTGTACAGAAAATGGCTGCTGGATCATTATAGTTTCTTCTTTACTAAAATGGAATAACTATGAAAAAATTGACCACAATTGTTCAGTCTTAAATTTCTCTTCCAACCTTCTTATCTTTTGGACTCTGACTAAACATAATTCATATGCAATCCTCTACAATGTCTTCAAAATTTTACAACCTTACTCCCTTTGTATCTCACACCCTAATCTTGCCTTACACACACACCCAACAGAGGGTGTTACCTTGCAAGGGGGGCATGCAAGTTCCAGGAACAATAAACGTGTCAGGAGAGAATCAGAAAGAGCTTTCTAGCAGAAAAACTACTGACAGACCCAGTGGCCTCCGCATACTAACCGAAAAAACAAACAAAACACCACCAAACAAGCATGCAGATATGGCCTGATCTTACACATATTACAGGTCCCTGTGCTGCTCTCTTTTATATATCTGCCCCGCACTGAAGGCAAGGACTACAAACCTACAGAGCCTGTACACAGCTGCAGCAGAAGTAGAGAGAGACGGATCCATGTCCCACTCCTGAAATAAAACTCACACAGAAGACAAACACTACTCGTATTCAGGAGATTTTCCCATGCTCCCTACATTGACAAGTGGTTCCTGTATTTTAAAAACAGCAAAGAAAATTACACAACTCTTCTCCAAAAACCTCTTCCACATTTGTCTCCAATTTTTGGGCTCCTTGTCTTGACTGGTACATGGGATCAGCGCCCTGGGGTCCTTTTCTGTCGAGAAGAGTCTTTATTCCATTCAACTAAATAAAAAATATGCACACATGCACAGAAAACATATGACATAACATCTGCCAGCCATGACCTTGTGCAACCTTCATAAGATTTTTCTTTTATGCTTTTTTTTTCTGTTTGAAGTATTTTTCACTTCACCCTTCTTGATAGAAGACATATATATTATAAACTATATTCATTATCCATAATGATGGATGCTGTTTAAACATTTCATAGGTAGTTATGTATTTTCCTTGCGTATAAACAGCATTAAACTCCTGTGTTGCAACTAAGTGTTCTTCAGTACACTGTTGCTGTGCTTTTTTACTCTGTATATGGACAGGTATTTAGTGCAGGGTGATTTTGCCTCAGTTTGAAATGTCCCACACTGATTGTCACCAAAAGGCAGCTATATATTCAAGCCATAGCACTCTCTCCCCTGTAATTCCTTAATTCCTACTTCTAACAGAGCTACCATGCTATATCAACCGACATTAAGTTTAAACTTGTTAGAAAGGTTTCCTGTAAATCCCTCAACCCATCTATGCAGGATTTCATAATGCCAGAGGAGAGCTGAGTATGAATAGCTCCTGCTAGCCCAAATGCAAGGCAGCAATGAAAATCTTTTGTGTGTCCGTGGGAAAACAATAAAACTTCCTGACAGCATCTTGCACTGTTTTCCAGTTATCACTGCTGTTCATAAGGCTCTGAAAGTTTTCAGAGGAGATAGCTGGATTGGGAGCTGGACTCCTTGGGGAGTTAGTAATGAGCTCTTTAGAAACCTTTTGCTTCTAAATTCCTTCTGCTGACTTAGTTAAAGTTTTATCATCATCTTGACAGTAGAGTTAACAGGCCCACCTCCAGCCCACCATCATCACTTGCCTCTGTTTCTGCAGTGTCACGGAGACAGGTGAGTCAGTGAAACATCCCTGTCTTAGGGCTCCTTTGCCTTGAGAATCGCTCTGGCTGCCAAAATAGCAGGTACCTCCATCCTGTTATTACACTTGCTGCTGTGATGCACCCACTGTTTGCAGTAGATGAGCTGTCTTTTGGACTTGGACTAGTCAGCTGCTCCCTACGGGGTGGGGTAACGTCCCTCTGCTGATATTAGTTGAGCACTCATATAGTTCAGTTACATGAACTGCAGATTGATTGCATAAATCACACGCAGATTTTTAAAAGCAGAATCACGATGTTAAAGTTCAGAATTGGTTAAAAAAAAATAATTTGCAGTTGATAAAAACTCCCCATGGCAGAATAAAAAACCCTCCCTGCTCATACGAATTTCATTGTTCCTTCCTGATAAACAAACACATCCCAAGATAACAGCCTAACAAAACATCTATGCAGGCAGCCAGCGCAACGCCCCTGAGAATGGCTTATTTCCCCAAAGAGTCAGTTCATGAATGATGTGATTTACCACATTTCTGGATGCAACTGCTGTGCCGGCTTCTTGGGGCTGGACGACACTTGAAAACCTGATCTCAGGTGAGTAAAGGGGTGATTGACCCTGTTGCAGAGGAAAGGAGTGGTACCATGCTCCTGGTGATGTTGAAGGCCAGGGGGGTGGCAGGAGGGCAGGCAGGCACCTCTGCTCCCTCTGTCCCACAGCCACACCACAGCTGAAAAGATAAATGTTTTCATCATGCAGTTACTGCTCCGAAAATTGATTTGATTATGATATTGTGCCTTGCCAGGAGAGTGCGACCCACCCAGTGTCCGTGAGTTTTGAAAAAGCACAAGGAAATTCAGAGGATTTAGGTAGTTGAGCAGAAATGAAGTCTTGGCTGTTAATGAGAAAAAATTGGCTCCTCTCAGAAAGAGAATCCAACCATATATCCCCTCTCCAAAATAATTCCTGCATTTGTGAGAGCCTCAGAAGAATGAAGTAAGCATCAATTAGGGCTGCCAAATGAGATGCAGCACTGCTGCACTACGGAGCAACAGCCACAGAAAAGAGAATGAACTGAACGGGATCTAGAAGGAGCAGGGAGCACAGTCGTTAAAAACTGCCATGAAACCTGATTTGAATCCTTATTCGTTTGCTACATTCTTCTCCTTATAGTCTTTATTATTTCTTATGTTCTCCATGCTGTAAAAGGCAAAAAATAAGCAGCACAGAGTTTCTGTGTTGAAGCCAGACTTATGGCCCACAGCAGGAGAAAGTCCATGCCAGAAAAACAATGACTAATAGCACTTGTGAGACATGTTGTGTCAACACGTGTGACAGATGCCAATCAGTAGGACTCCAGCTGAGCCTCAGCTACAAATTTAAGACCAGAAAAATTCTGGAGGAGGGCTGAAGACAATAACCTCTTTTCAGAGAGGTCAGTTTGGGCTGTTTGCACCTGCTAAGCTCATAGGGGTAAATCTGCCCCCAAGCACGTGCCATGTGGATCGTACAATTTGAACACAGGGCATATGCTCAGTTGCTATGCAATTTCAACTAAAGTCATCTTTATCATAAAATTATATTTATTTTAAGAGTTATTAATTTTTCAATGCCTAGTGGGTGCAACAACCTGTGACTCATTAAAGCCAGCCCATGCTGCTGTCTGTTGCCCTGGCTTTGCTCATCCTTCCTTCATCGCTGGCAGCGTACCTACGTGTGAGGCTGTCAGACCTGCGGGGCTGTGAATGGCTCTACATCATGTGTTTATACAGTGCTGAGCCAAATTTTGGTTCAACAAGCAATACAGCATTGAAACTGTACTATTAAACAGCTGCAGTGGTATGTAGGCAAAGCACTTAGGAAACTTGGTCAGTATTGGAGAGGTATTATATTAAAAAAGGAGCAAGCTCCACATGGAGGAGGTGTTGAGAATCATCTACAGCATTCAGCTTGAATTAAATTAGCTTTCGGTAGACCTTTGAGGTGGTATGTTCAGAAACGAAACTAATGTCATTCTTTATGTCAGGGAGAAAAGCCAGTCACGCTGGGGCCAGACCTTGGGCCCAAACAGACGAGAGCTGGAACAGATAGTTCAGGCAGTCCAGCCTTCTGCCAGAGCAGCACTGTTTTGAAAGACTGGCTCCCGAGGCGATGCGTTCAGAAGAGATTCGGGTTTGCATGGCTTTAGGAAGCCTTTTGGAAACAGGTGCGGTCTGTTGGGATACATCTTAACAGAAGAATCAATAGACAGAGCAGGGGAAAGAAGTTAAACTATAAGACAGCTGGTGAATCACAAACATATGGTAAAGGACTGTGCCAAAGGAGGAAAAATGAAAAGAAGTTGAAGCAGAGATTTCTGAATAGGAGGCAGAAAGAACAGAGCAGAAGAGAGGTGAGAGAAGTCTGTGGCTGAGCAGGGACTGAGGCACAGAGATTACAAACACCGGACATACACCCTGAGACTAGGTGTGCAGAGATAATATGGGGTATAAATTACAGTGCCTTGATCAGAAGGGCTCTCCATTAGCACCCAGTGCAACACACGCTCTTTCTCAGTGGATTGGAGAGAGCAGGAACTGCTGAGCTCTGCCCTATCCATGTTACAGTTATATACAGTGCCATGATGAAGAGGTTTGCTGAGCCAGAAACATACTCTCCATCCTAAGAAAAAAATTGAATTTTGGAGGCAAAATTGTCTCAAATTGGAACTGAAACAGAAGTAAAAAAAAAAAAAAGAAAAAAAAACCCTCTTCTTTTTCCACTGTCAGGCTTGATCCTGAAACTGCTGACACAACTTGAATTGAATGGTCTGCAGGAACAGATTATCCTGAGTAGAGACAGAGTATGGGAATAAGGGAATTGGGAGCCATAAACTCTGACTCCCAAATGTAAAAGCAATATTCCTAATTTCCAGTTATCCTCACGGAGTTTTCAAAAAGCCAGTTCTGCGCAATTGACATTTTCTAATAAAAACCACTCCACTGACAAGTTATCAACCAGTTTCTACTTTCTCATTAGAAGTAATAATAAAAAGGCAAAACAGAACCCTCTTACGGGACTGTGGGGAAAACAAATAAATTAAGAGTAATGGAGAATTTGAACTAGTTAGACATAAGGATAGAGACAATAAACAGAAGCAATACGTCAAAGAAGATATTTGAAAGTATAGCACAAGATTGCTTATTTACACAGAAAATTGTAAAGGATCGCTAGAGAGAAACCAGTTCTTGCTGGTTGCCTCTAGAACAGAGGTCGTGATTTGAAATCAAGAAGTAAAATTATGCATGGATAAAGCACCTTCCATAAAAGTTTTGGTCAGGAAGTCACAAATGAGTTTAAATGACTAAAATGAGTCCCAACACACAAGGAGAAAAATAGAACATTTTGGAAGTAACGATAGGAAGTGTAAAATGGAACCTGAACAGAATTAAAATAAACAAGATGCAGCAGTACATGCCACAGAACAAGCAAATGTATTTAATGTTGAACCAAAGCTTTGAATACCCGGGGTGCAGTTATACCTGAGCAAGACTTCTAAAGGTCACTGCAGTTCTCTGATGTGTCTCTTATCTGGGCCGTGCTCAGAACTGGACCAAAGATGTTTTAGATCAAATTCTTGGCATTTCTGCCATTTTCTTTGGATTCCACTCTCAGTTAGACAGAGGAAAACCAAGCCTAATTTAATAATACTGAATTAACAGCAGCTTTATCTCAAGGATGAGCAGAGAAAACCTGTAGTATTTATTAAAGAACTCAGATGACTTATTCCCGAGGGCAAAATCCTCCAGATTTAAATAACAAAAGATAGGCTTAACCCAATAAAATAAGCACTATACTAAAGACATACTATAAATCCATCCTTTTACAAATCAGTATAAAATCAGGATACAATATAAAAGAGAAGGAAATGAAAACTGGAGAAGGAAGAGGAAGAAAATAAAGACAAGACCAGCCACATGGCATCTAGAAGCAAAGTTCTTATATCATGTGATATTGATCTCATCTTGATAAGCAGTAATAAATTGCTTTTCAAAGTAATCTGCAAGCTAATACTGATAGAAAAAAAATTGAGTTTATATATTGAATGTCAATTCAGGTATGCTCTGACATTTAAATTGTTTTATAAAATTATTAAACCAAAGCTGCTAGAAATATTCACTTACAAACAAGTAAACATCTGCTGTAGCATCCACAACCCAAACATTAGCAAATGTTGGTAAAAGCATGAGAAACAGACAGTGAATTAGTCAGCTTCTTGTCAATAAGTAAAATGATTATACTGTACCCTTTGCTTACTTTGGCTAAAAGGAATCATACTGGGAAAATTAACTGGATTCTGTAAAGCACCATGGTTTGAAAAAGATCAAAGTGTTCTTTAGAAGAAAGTTATTTTTTAGGTCATGATTTTGTGATTGCTTCTTAAATGTGAAGCACTCTAAGAAGCAATTGTTTTAAAAGAACAATAGGTCAGCGATTGAACAGAAACTCGAAAATAGCAAAAACAAATTAGTGACAGAGGGGGACATAAAGAAAACAGAGACCAAAAGAAATGGATGCGAGAGAAAAATAACCACAGAAGACAGCTTTTTGTCCAAGCCTGGTTTTTTTGTTGTTTTTGTTTCCATGAGGTAAATATTCATTTAAATCTCAAGTTCAGAACTGGAATCATAAACGATGCTATTATTCTGTTATTAGAAAAAGAGTATAGCCAGAGCAAGTCATACAAACTCAACTAAAGAGTCCAACTGTCGCCACTAAGATGATTCGTGCAAGTCCATGTCTATGGCAGAGGGTTCTATGGCTATATATACCCTAGATACTGGGCCAGGGACTATTTTCTGGCTTTTAGACCAGCCGATGCATGTCTGTAAGGCTAAAATAGTTTGGCTGTGCTTAAAATGCTGAATGGCAATGCCATGTGGTTTGAGCTAATGCCTAAACCGTGGCCAACATTTGTTTGCAAAGGTATCTCTTTGTCCAAGCCAAAAACTGTACCGGGAACCATGATATCAGTTTAAGGCTTGATATAGCCCTATGTACTTTATTAGTATGGATGTAGTTAGGACTGTAGTCATACAGAATTACATCTATACAGTGCTAATGCCAAAAAATTACTAAAATTTACCTGGATATTCTGAAAACTGCCACAGAGAAAATGCATTTTTATTGCTCAAGGCATATAAGGGACTGAATTTATTAGAGGCCTCACTCTCAAATTTACAATTGCGTCTTACTGCAACACGACAAGAAAGTGCTTTGCTTGCCACAACTGCATTGAAGCAATCAAGGTGTTACGGCAACCAAGCATTGGAGCTCCTGCGCGTGGTCATGTAGAGGTTGATCTTGCAAGGAGCTGAGAGCCTGTTGGCATATGGCCTCTCAGCCTGAGCACTTAAATTCGGGACTTAAACTCATGACTGATCCTCTCTAGGAAATCCCTCTGGCCATCCATGGGTCAAAGCTTTGCTTAAGAAATGTAGTTCTGGGTAGGGGTCTAGAAGCAGCCGTTGGCATAATTAAGCACAGATCTGCAGCTAACAAAAGCCACTCCATTTATACTGTCCTCCCTAGGAGATAGATTAATTAGACTCAAAAAAGACTCTTTTCTGGAGTGTTAAAAACAGTAAAAAAGATCCTCGTTTAATGCTAATTATATTAATTGACAAAATGACATACATATTGTCTTGCTCTGTCTCTACTTTGTCGTAATTAATGCTGATTTCAAAACAACTTGCTTTTTCTTTGATCATATATGTTAGTTTAAAAATTCACACAAGCACACACATTTATGTAGTTATGTGTACACACACACAGAGTTATTGGAAGTTCTGCAAGAGGAAAGAAAAGCGTGACTGCAGATGCCATTCACTGTCTCAGACATTCCTTGCAACAAAGAGAGAAAAAATATATTTTTAAAGTTAGCTAACAAGTTCCTCTAAGTTCCTCTCTAAAGCGTAATGTGATGTTTGTCAGATCCATGAGGCCATTCAGAGGCACAAGCTGTGGATGGCTTTGCGAAGGCTGGCCATTGTCACAGTCCTCCTATACGGGCTATGATATACTGGTCGCACTTGTGGAAAAAATAAAATGACACCAACTCCTTCTGGCCAAAAGACTCTACTGTAATGTTGTGAAATCGAATGATCTAATGACAAAGTAATGAACTGTGTTCTTTAACAAAAGAGTTCTCATAAGACCCAGAGGATTCAGTGCTTACAATGCAGATCTGTAACCATTTTTCGGAGGTGGTGGTTTATTCTTCCTACTTAGCTTATTCCTACAGCATAAAGCGAGATGCATGCTGGAGACGGGACGTACAGCGGGGTAGCCTTTTTGCCCTAACCAGTGCAATAAAGTAATTAAATCACAATAACCAAATCTGACTGGTTCGGAGAAACTTATTCAGAAATCTGAGTAATATTAAGAAAATCCATACTTTGGTTGACACATATGCCCATCATTATGGATGAAGTTACACAATCTCCCAGCATGTCAGATTGAATTATTATCTTTTCAGCAGCATTTTTCAGTTGTCAAAACAACCCGTAGAAAAGGTTTTCCTTTTGCTAAGCTTCTAAACCAATTTCTCTGGAGTCACTGAAAATTTCTGTCCATCTCTTCTGAGTTTCATCTCGGTTAAATGTCTCGGCTAGTCAGGCTAAAATTTGAAGGGAAAAATATAAAGGGGTATAATCTGAAACACGCTCAAGCTGAAAATCTTTGCGCTTTGGAGTAGTAAAACCAAGAAGATCCTCAAGGAAAATGAGCCTGCTGGTGAAACTGAACGATTCAGAATAAAATAATTTACTTCATTGTTTTCAAACAAAACCTAAATTAAATAATTTTTATCTCTGTATTTTTCTTTTTCTTGTTCTTGTATTCATGAACACATCATATTTTTTCATTTGCTTTTCATTACCATCCTATTGTTAGAAGCTGCATTTTAATTATTTGGACAAATTAATTGAAATATTGTACAAATAACAGATAAAGCAATTTTCTACACAGCTTTTGTATAAATACTTTGAGATATGGGAAGTAATAATTTTGTATTTTCTTATCTGGCTCCTGTTGATTGCTAATGCTGTAGGCTTTGCAATTATATAATACGATAAGTAAAAATACCAGTTTTGAACTTTACTCTGTATTGATTATTGTGCATTAAAAATTCACAGTCAGGAGAGAAATAAGTGTGAATGCATTTAACATGCTATAAATAATTTTAGATTATTTAATAGGAAAAGCTAGATTTAATTTCACTTATTAAAAGCCTAAACAATAATTAAATATTAGGTATTAATATTGTTTATTTATTTATTTATTGCAATTTTATCTTCATATTTGAAAGAACCTTCCTGTGACCAAAAGCATGACAAGCCATCAATCACAACAGCACCATCAAGAGATCCTTGCAGTCTCACGGCATATCTCCAAACTGCAGCTTGCAGAAGTGCTCTGTACGTCAGCTCTCTACAATGATGAGATGCAAGGTTGGAGTTAATGCTAACAGTGACACTGAAACAGGGTTATATCAGGTTAACGTAACTCATGTACACATTTGTTGACTCATTTTAAATTTGTTCTCTTCACTGTTATGGTTTAGTGGGCATGGTGGTGTTGGGTTGATGGTTGGACTCGATGATCTTAGAGGTCTTTTCCAACCTTAATGATTCTATGATTCTATGATTATGAAATCCAAATATGAGCCATGACTGTAAAATGTTTATGTGCTGCAATGAAAACCTTTACAATTTTGATTCGAAAGATCCAATGTTTTCCTGGCATAAAAAGAAATTGCATCAAAGAGTTTATAGGAAAAAGCCAGTAAAAAGCAGACAGAGAGACAGGGGATCAGAACTGGGAGAGAGCTATGTGTGTGTGCCCCCGCGTGTCTCACATTTAGTCACGTAACCCTTCTCGCGTGCCCTGTGGGCACTGTGCAAGACTGTCATTGACTCAGAGAAGTTTACTTGTCGATGTTTTTCATACACACTTTCACAATGTCACATTTTGTCACATTTGTCACCGTATGACATTTCTGCGGCCTTGAAATCCTCTGCCGCCCTACGGCCTCGACAAAAGCAACCGCATCCCTCTGGACCATTGCACAAGAATAGCACCAGTGTGCGGGTGGTCGGCCCGAGGTCCCCTCTGCACCCCTCTCCCTGGTGCACCAGACCTCTATCCCAACACTAATAATTACTACAATTAGGGCTCTAGACAGTCCTCTGGATACTTCATGCAGTATCTGGAGGACCCCCCTACTTCTGCCTGGCCCATGATGTTGGGTGTCTGGTATCGACCTGTCACACATTCAGACAGGTCCCTCATACTTTCTTTCAGGGATCCCCTAACGCTTAGAAGGAACAATTTGGGAATATCCGTACACTATTTTCACTGTTCTTCAAATCTTTATCCTTTAACTATGCTACTTGCAGGAAAACCTGATGTAGTTGGGCTCCCACCCTGCCACGCTGGCCAATTTTACCTCACTGCTTCCTTTGGATACTTGGCTGTCTTCACCTATTTAGTGCTTTTTGTGAGCTGTCAGGGACACACAGACCGTTTATACTCTGGTTTTACAATGCCTTACTGCTGTCTTTAAGTGGGCCTTTTAGGGACTATAGCAGTACAAATACTACATGCTAAATTCAATAAAACACTGTCCCATAAATAAGAGCTACACAAGCCCCAGCAACCTTTATCACAGACATGAAGAAGCAAATCTCCCCAGTCAGTAAGAATACAAAGAATACTCTAGAAATTTATCTCACTATTTAATATCTAAATTTCTTACACAAAAAGCAATTGAGGACTTCTTGAATAGCATTGTATAATAATTCCCAGACAAAAACTGCATTAAGATAGAGTTACAATTGAACATACATCTCAATAATTTAAGGTAAAACACATTACAGGGATATATATTTAGCCCCAAGCAAGATTTACAAACCTAGGAAGTTTACAGATCTGGTTATAGTGAAAAGAAAACCAAGGGTGTTTAAGAATTGGAAATGTGAAAACGGCTGCCTCAGAACAGTGAAATATGATGGCCACTATGAAAAAGGAGGCAGCATGCCTTTGGCATCAGACCTATTGAAAACATTGTTTCCATTTTCTGAAGAGGAAATTTCTTTGTGGAATTCTTTGAAGGAAAATATTATATGGCAACCTCTATTGAAGAAGGCACTCAAAAAGTCTGACTTCAAGTATTGAATAATTTAAAAGACTTATTAATAAAACTGTTTTATAAGTACATTTACTTATGAATTCTCAAAAAATTTTTTATAAAGTAAGTTATGTCACTTTGAATAATACATTGCAGTCTTGATATACAAATGAAGTGAAATCCCAGCTTTTGGCATTAAAACTCAACTCACTATAGAACCATTAGTTGTGCTTCCAGACTTTGTTCATTTCTGCCTGGAAAACACACGGATTGTACTATCGTGTAAGCTAAGGGACTTAGGACCCCAAGTCACATCAAATAAAAAGACTTAGGGGTCCTATATCTTCCTGAAGTCGTGGAGGGATTTTTGAAAATTACACACAAATAACTGAATGCATGAATGTAATTAAAACCCTTAAAATAATGAATTATTCTTGTACTTAATGCAGGATTCCTGTCCTCAAAATACATTGCTAACCATGGTGCTCGCAACCGTTACTTATGCCCAAACACAAAATCAGCTCACTCATGGTAGTGCATACTAAAGCTTGAATAATAGCCTGGTTCTCCAGCAGATCTCAAAGTACTTCACAAATAAAAATGGACCGATATGACAATTGTTGGACATGCACAGCTTCCACTGAAGTCACAAAATGTATCTCAGGATTAAGCCATAGTCAAAGAGCCTGTTTTTGCACATTACTCACTAAAACTCCCCCTGGCTTCAAGACCCAGTGAAGTCAGCAGGGGTGCTTTGGTGAATGGGAAGTGCTGAACAGGGCTCTCATGAAATTTCACAACGTTCTTATTATCATGCTCCATTACTCCTTGCTACGTCACACCTCATTTTACAAACAACACCATATAAAGGACCAAAGTGGTCTGCAATACCATAACAGTAGAAGAACCTAGAGGAAAAAGGTAAAAAAACCCCAAAACCTTGATAAGCAATGCAAATGTAAGTGGTAGAGTTAAGAAGAACCCACGATGCCTGGTTGTCAATCTTATGCTTTAACCACGAGGTCAAGAAGCCCTCTTCTGCTGGCATTGCCACAACAGACCATGAACTGAGAGTGAAAATCTGTGGGGAAACAAGGAAAATATGAGAAAGCACCTCCGGGCTTGGAAAAAACCCCTCACAGAACTCTTCTTTCTGATAATCACATTGCAAGATTGGGGACCAGTGTCTTATACACAAAGCCAGTTCGAGACTCCTTTGAAGTACAGGAAAAAGTGATCCTTTCTGCCCCAGGAATGAAAGGCCAGGCCACTTCTGCAATGAAAAGGAGGGGGACAGAGAGAAGGGGCAGAGCTGGGATGGAGAGGAAAGGGAGAGCCTCAGAGAGCCAGGCTCGCCCCTCCTGCCAGCGAGGCAAGGGACACTCTGATCCCTCCTGCAAAGCTGGAGGCAGCTGTCTGCATGGCTTTCCAAGGCCCTGGCACAGGCAAAACAGGCAGAGGGGTTATTTTGCAACCCTTTCCTTCTGCAGCCCTAGCCTACTGCCTGTTCTTTCTATGCTTTAACCCCGCCTCGTTTACATAGCCCAGTATAAATTTGTTATTCATGTTAGTGCTTAGCTAGGGCTAACTTTACAAGTGGTTATGCTATTATTTTCCCTGGAAATAGGTATAGAAAATTGAACACTGCATTCTTTCCTATGCAGAGTTTGAAATCTAGGCTATTAAACAATCTAAATCCTATTTTCGTTCTGAATAAATTTACCTACCTTTTTATTTTTTAACACTATCCACCACTTTCTTGGTGCTAGTCATTAATTATTTGGGAGTTTTATAGCTTCCTTTGAGCTCATATTTGGTTTTCCAGCTGTTATATTTTTAATTTCACAGACAGAATTTTAATACATTGCCTACTGCAGCCATAAATCACTTAATGTTTTAGAAAGCAGATTGCTCAGTAATTGCCATTTTATTCACTGTACTGATGCAAGCAATTTAAATATGATTGAGTTTTCAAACTTAGAGACAATGTAAAGAGACTTAGGAGAGAATGCAGTAGAAGTGTAAACAGCAATCAGCAGTCATTGTTTTCACTTGCGTTAGAATTAATGTTTAAAAAAAAAAGTACTAGGACAACTTTATGAACCGCTTGTGACTCAATGGCTGCTGTTAAGGTCTCAGTATCAACTGCTCATCTCACCTTATTGTCTTCCAGATCTAGAAATGCTAAAGGAGACAATATGCCCTCCCTTGGCTGTGGTAAGAGGAGCTGAGAAACATGTTGTGGTATTTGTCAGTCACTCTTGGCTAAGCCAGAAATGCATTGAGAGATTTCAAAGGCAAAAGCCCTCCTAAGTAGAAGACCAGGGATTCCTGGTAGACTGTGACAGGAGATCTCCCTGAGTGACAATGCAACGGTCTTCTTTAATTTCTTCACAGAAGTTAAAACTCTAAGAGCCAGTTCAATTACACTAGTGGTAAATATTGACTTTTCTAGTAGATGTTTTTTATTAGTCTCTTACCATAAGACCCATCTGAACAGACGGCATAGTATCACGTCTGGACCTTTATTCACACAGAAGAGAAATATCAACCATATCACTCTGTTACTGCTTTTGGACACAGATTTGGACAGCCTAAATCTTCCCTGTGCCTAGCCTTTCCTATTGGGTGTCTTGGCATCTTCAAAGAGATAATATTAAACATAATGACAATATTTGGCGTATTGGTAGGCATATTGGCAGCACATTGGCTTTAAGCCATCTGAATCTGGGCTTCTAGCATAACATCCCAGGGCAGTGAATGTTATACGACTTTCAGTGCAGAAAGGTGCTACCAGCACTTTTCACTCTGAGAAGGACTTAGTAACATCAACAAAGCCACTACCTTTATTCCTCTTGTTTACATGGAAGGGAGTATATATACATATAAATAAATATATCAATTGTTTATTTTATCTATAAATGACAACTTTTTTTTACCTTACAGTCAAGCCTAACACTTGTAATATTGTTTACCTTCTCAGCACCCTCAGATTTTCCCATGCCTCTCTAGATACCTACGGACTTATTTTGAAACATCACAGAAAGATCTCCAACAGGGGCATGTCGGGAAATGAAATGCAACTTAAAAAGCATAAGCTCAACTTGTTTCATGATGGCAGCAATCTGTACCCCTTTTTCAGAAGAGCAAGTTTACCAGAACTGGTTTCTCTCCCTTACTCCTCCTAAAATGTTTATATTTTTGGCCCTCAACTGAAAATATTCTCATTTGGAAAACAGTTATGTTGCACTCCTACACTTCTACTCTACTCTCAAGGCCAAGAAATAAGGCACCTTATGAGCTCCTGTCTAGGGGGTATCCTGGGAGAAGTGACCACAATCCGAGGAGCAGAAAGTGTGGAGATGAGGTACCAAACTGTATAAATCATAAGATACCACAAAAGCACTTTCAAATGGACATAATTTGGACTTTTTCTGAATTCCTGCAATTTTGAAGTGAGATGTTTCATTTGGCAGATGAAAATTTCCATGGAAACCAGCTGGGTTTGTGAAAAAGTCCATTTAGTAAAACTCCATAAATTTCCATTATGAAAGGATTTAAACAGATGACTGCACTTCCAATTGCTTTGAAAACAGCTTGGAGGTGAAGCCCAGGCTCCAGCCAGGCCTGCCCCTATCCGCACGCTGGACTGCAGTTCCTTTAGCCCAGAACCCACGATGCAGTCACTTTGCTTCATTCCTGCTACTTTAAACTCATTTCATATAGTCACTTATAAAACATAATTGATGCAATTTTATCTCTTTTAATTGAAATAAAATATTTATGGGGAATGCACAAACAAGACAGAATAAGGCAGTTGCTGAGCTCAGGATACTCAGCATTTTCCTTTGCAGCAGTTATTTCCATCATGTTGCAGATGCTTCTCTAGTTGGGTTATTATATGACAATGCTAAATGTATAAAGTTTGTGAGTAAGGACAGTAATTTATGAATTCTTTATACCAATGCAGGTTGACTCCTAACATTGAAACTTACAGTTTCGGTACAATAATTAGCACTTATATTGCTCTCTGTATTTTCAAAACACAATTATTGGCTAATCCCTAATACACTTTTGTGATCCTTAAGGGTGGCTGTGCTGGTTAACCAAATAATCAGAAGAGAGTTATGCAAAGTCGAGGAGAGAGTCAGCACCCACTGACTGTCAGAACTCCAGTGTTCTCTCTCCCAACACCGTCACCTGTTCGTTACACTTTGCTTTTGAATTTTTGTAACCACAGACTGCATAATTTTACATTTTTGCTGAATCCAACCCAAAAATGATAAGAATGCAAACTCTCTTCTGGTAGTAAATACTGAGATAGGCTTACAAACAGCTGGGAATGATTACTAGCAACCCATCATAAAGAAAATACTTACCTTACACTGAGTGGTCTTCCTTTATAAAGGGGCTGAACTTCTAAGATAGATGCAAATTTCAGAGCATCTAGCAGAGATGCAGGGCATATAATTGCAGGAAAAAGTAATGCAGCTATATTACTTTTGGGACACAAGGTAGACTATATGCGTGTTACCCTCCAAGCCATGTAGGCAGATCACCCTTATTCAGACCTAGCTTATACAATTTATATCAGAGGCTGCTCAAATGGTTCAGGTGGTGGGGATCTCCACACAAAATTTTGCACGAACACACACATACACGTGTAACACAATGGAGGTTTAAAAGAACAATATTGAAAAGTATTATGTGCGCGCACACACACGCACACACAAAGCCTTACAGCCACCACTGGAGCGGCCAGCTACACAACAAATTCTCAGCCCTCACTTCACAAATGAAATCACAGAAAAGTCGGAGTATCAGGTTCTCGCCACTCTCTCTTCTGTCACTCTTTTGCACTCAGTGCTCATTGCCACATGCCTGTCTCTGCAAGTCTGGGGACAGCCAGCAAAATCCCCACTGACGGCTATTTGCAGGCCCATTTTCATATAATCTTTCTTTGTGTCTGTGCCCAGATTGGTGCAAAAGCAGACTAAAAAAATCATTTCTTGGCAATCAGTCTCAGTCATCTGCTCCGCATGCTCCCACACGTGCTGTCCACACTTGACACAAGAGGGAAGGAAGACTCAGGCATGGCACTGCAAATGCATAACGACTCTGTGATGTGCTTAAGTGCTATATACATATACATGGAAACTTGTTACATGTCACTATTAACACAAAACGACAAAGAAAGATTTTAGCAAGTTTTATAAAGTTCTGGTGGGGGTGGACCCCACTACCCACAAAGCAAGGCCTGCCCTGATCTGTATTGTGTGGTTTATCACCCCATAAAGTTACCCTGAAATGCTGAGCAGCGAGATTCACAAGAGTAGCTGATGAGTTTGACAACATCAGTTTTGGGGGCCCAATGTAGACAAACATAAGGATCCACATTTACTGGGGGGAAAAACCCTCAAACAAAAAAACCCTACTCCGAGTCTCTCCCAAGAAAAAGAAAAATTCTCGTCCTATGAGTCATATACATTAAACTGAAGCTAAAGTAACTTGACTGACTCTTAACAAGTTTGTTACAAATTTCTTTGTGTATTTAGGCACCAAACAGCACTGAAGCAACAATCAAACTCAACATTTACAAATGTTGCTCAAAGTTTGCAAAATCTGAATTTTCTGCAGAATTCTGAGCTATTATGTGTAAACCATTTAAAAGCAAATATGAAATATGTTAACTGCTAAAAATAATAATTATTACTTGGGTTAGTCTTACATGTCTCCCTTGCAAACTGCAAAGGGAATTAGAAAGTCACTAGAAAGTACTTCAAGACGTCTAATAAACTTTCCAGAACAGGTGGCTAATGCCAGACTTTTAAGTCCATGTTTAAGCTACAAAATACGATTAAACTGAATTTTAAGAGAAGTGATCATTCACATAATTCAGCAGTGCCACGGATCAGGATATTTCTATTTTGGAGCTTAACTTTGGGCACCTGACTTAGAAAAGATTAACTATAATATCTTTGAAACCATCTTCAACCATGAAACCAGCAGAAATAATTACTTATGCTCAATAGATACTAGAGCTTCTAAAAGAAAATAGTTTCTCAGGTTAAAATAAATAGAAATTTTTACTTTATAGACAAATGATGTTATATCTTTAAAGGCTTCTTCACACTGAACTATGGTTAATATTTAATTAAAAAAAAATATATTCCATTTACTTCAGCTTTCACTTCAAGTCTCTAATGTAGCCATTATATGGTAACCCATACAGGTGAGAGAGGCTTAAATCAAAGATACTATGTATCTTCAGTGCATTCATCTATCATGTAAAAGGTTTTCTTACTCAAAATCAGTGTTAAGCAGAGGGGTTTTTTTTTGAAGCTGAGATGACATATGACATTCTTTCAATGATTCTGCAGTTAATTAAGTATTTTCAATGATTCTGTAGTTAAGTATTGAGATTGACAATGAAGTCTAAATCTGATTCTTATTTCTCTTGTCAGCTGCCAGGTTAACAGCCATGAAAAAGAAAGTCATGAAAGAAGGAATGACGTAGATCAAGACCATAGAAAAAGGGGAAGTTATTATAGAAGCAGCTCAGGTAATAAAGATTTTCAGAGGCTTTGAACCGACTTGCTGAAAAATAGTTTTGTCTCGGGCACAGCTTAGTGTGTGATCTGATACTCCATAGCTTCTTACTTATCCTTCACACACACTTACAATCTAAGCATGTGTGGCATATGACAGCTGTGAAGAAATCTATTGCAGGCATCCCATGCAGCTCTTAAAATCTGGCCCCGTGGATCCCAGATTCCAGTTTCCAATGGCTGCCTGTGTGTATGTGCATGTGCGTGCATAAAAGTCTACTCAATAGCACTTCTGTTTTTCCTAATAATGACATGACCACCTATCCATTAAGTGCGCCCCAAATCAGTATTTATGCTTCCACGAAATATCCCTTATGTTGCCACTCTCAGCAAGCAGAGACTGGATTTAGGAACTCACACAGAGCTGGGTAACTGTTTACTGTTATAAGTGAAAACCTTTAAAAAGCTGTGCATACAAGTGCAGTGCTCAGGAACAGCTGACAGTAGATCTTCCCTTTACCTCTTTGTCCCTCTCTATTTAGACAGTGCATGCTTTTTTTTTATTTCTCACACTCTGCCGTCATTCTCACCCATAGGTAATAAATTCAAATCAACCAATCAATTTACCTAAAATTCAAGTTACAAGTAAACAATTATCTTTAAATCTCCAGTCTTGCCTTGAAACTCTTAAATTTGTTATTTTTCTACTGGAATCACAACTTTAACTTGCCTGTAATTTTTCCCATTTTTTTCTCCCTCCATCAAAATAATGATTGTATCAACTTGTCTCAGGAATTATTCCTGAGAGGAAGTATTGTCTAGTGACTAAAACGAAGGCATAGGGCTCAAAGAATTTATGTCTGGTTTCATTAGCCGTTCACCTGGTGAGCTGGGGAAAGCAATTTCATCTGTCTGCGTAGCACTTTACTAGTAGGTACTTCCCGGGGACACCAGAAGAGGTTAATTCATCTGGCCTTAGCTTCATCCATCCGGCCTGTTAGTCATGGAAGTTCCCTCTATAACCAGTGAGAAGAGACTCGTCTCATCCAAAAAGGCTGAACGAGCTCAGAGAGGCTTACATCTCTCCACTGACAGACCTTGGGCAACCAGCTTAGCCAATGGCCCCATTTAATTAAAAAAAAAAATTACTTTTTAGTTTGTGTTTGCCTAGTTCTCTGATATAATTAAAAGAAAATCCCTGTATGTGTCAAGAACTATAAACTTTAAAAATACAAATTATGAAAGACTCTCCCTAGCACTCACATTGACCTCACTGTGAATTTTGTGATGACAGCAGCCGCAGCACTGGGCCAAGAAAATCCCCAATATGCTGTCGCCTCCTGTGATATTTAGCAATGCTACCGTAACGGCTGTCACTTTATGTCGGACTTGCTGTCTTTCCTCAGCGTGAGAGATCTCCAGAAGTAGGCTGTAATCCCCACATCCTTTGGGAAACCTTCATCCTTTCACATGATGGATCTCGATTCTCTCCTATAGTTGCTCCTTTGCCCTTGCTGATGTTTTGCAAGCGGAGAAAATGACACCAGAAATTCTCTCTACAATTTGTCGCTTTCTAACTAAACACTGAAGCAAATGCACCCTGAACTTACAGGATAGATCTGAAAGCCACACTTCTTTCTTTTTTTGCCTTTTAATAGTTTCAAGAGCAGTTTTCTAGGAAACCCCAGGAGAACATACTTTTAATTTCAAACCAAAACATTTTGCTTGCTCAGCATTTTAACATAACATAAATTAACATAAATTACTGCTGAGAAAGCTTAAATTTTTAGTATTCGTATTCTCTGGAGACATAAGCTGAACACACAGGGATTGTACAGAACCTGTATTTGAGTACTAGTTTAAGCACATGAGCGTCCATAATATTGACTATATTGTGGAATTTCATCCAGTTTAGGGACTGTTTTGTACTTTCAGTCACATCTCTACATGAAGTAATTCACCTGAAGGCAGAGAAAACCAGGTTTCTAGTGAGCTTCTGAACTCTATTAAAATAAAACATGTTAAACTGTTCGGATAAAAAATATTTTTGTGAAGTCTTCAGCATCTTTAATAGCCCAGTCACCCAGGACCAGTTTCAAGAAGTTACCATAATCTCCTCTAAACCTGAAGTTGTATAAGGTATCATGAAGACTAGGAAAAGCAGTAGCAATGAAACAGGACAGACTTACACAAACTGTACGTAAAGATGGAAAAAAAAGTGACACTGAAGGTAACTAAAAAGCAACACAACAAAGAAACAAACTGTATCTTTGCAAAGCGCAAATATCAATAAGAAAGAAAAGAGAACACCTTTTAAAGTGAATAGCTGGAAGTAAATATGAGCTTCTGAAGTCATATGACGTATGAAATGATGCCACTATGAAAGAATTAAAACAGCAAGAATTGTTGGTAAAATTTATTGCTTAAAAAGTAAAAAAGAAAGTAAGCACAAAACGTGTTTAGCATAGAATACATTTTTTTTCAGATGAAAAGCACAATTAGGAATTGAAAAAAGAAAGAGAGTGAGAGAAGAAAGAAACACTGAACTGGGTTCAGCAATAATTTCAAGATTTATCCTCAATCTGGTTCCAAAGCGAATTATCCCTGGGCTCCCCTCTGCTAACTCAGCAGCATACTCCCAACTGCAGCTCCCCGTTCCTTCCACTACGGTGAGACTCAAACACATGGTTGTGAATGTTCCTCTATCGCCAGAGATATAAAACCCAGTTACTAATTAAAAAGAGAACTATTCCTGTAGTGTCACTGCAGTTACAAAATTGTTATTCCTATTACTGCCGAGAAACTACTAGGAGGCCAGTACACAAATCCATACATATCTTTCCCCTTGTTCGAAGGTCTTGTTTTCTGAAAAAGCTGTCATGTAAGGGCAAAACCACAGGTGAAAAGGATTTCAGTTTAGCGAACTCTAAAACAGGGAAGGCAAGTGGGAAGAATTTGTAGCGCATACTTAACAGTTAAATTAGCAGCTGCCTGCATAACAGCTGTTGCAAAAAGAAAATGAACTCGATTTGTATTCCCAATGAGACTTATTAATGATTACCTTAACAAAAAAGTAAAAGGAGGAAATTATTAAGCTTTAATTAATAAATTGCCAAAGAAATGCAATTAATAATCTCCAGCATGAGGATTTAACAGATACACTTTTTTCTGTGTATATATAAATATAATTAAGCAGAGAAGGCTGTATACGAACAACAAAAAACTAAACAGGACCGGCACTATAACTGAAGCTCGAAGAAAGAATTACAGAAAAAAACCCCACATAACTTCATGTTATCACATTTAAAATGAAAACAAGAAAAGACGGGTTTTAAAAGGAAACAATGTTTTTCCTGCACAGTTTCCTACAGTTGACATTGATAACTTTACGGAAGAATATACTATTTAAGGAAATTTAAAGCCTGTTGATAGAAACAAGAGCTAAATATGACTGAATTACAAAATAAGTACTTAAACTGAAACATTTATGAAAATGGGAATTGAGAAAACTCAGGAGTCTGTAAGGAAACAGCAAATACAGTCTAACAGACTGGGATGACTACATTAAACACAAAAGGATCTGCACAAAAACATTGAGAAAATATATCAAAGCCTTAACTTGTTTCATGCATAGTGAGTGCTGGCTGTTTTAGACAAAGCAAAAAAGATTAGAATTCTGCTTTTCATAAAATATTCAATGTTGGACGAGTTACACTGTGTAACTCTACTGGGAATATGATCTGTAAATTTAACAGAGGAATTAAAATACAACTTTTTGTGTCTTAGGAGAATCCTACAAAGGCTTGACTTTAAAAGAACATTTGTAATCCCTGGTGCTTCTTCAGCTGTGGCATCTGAAGAGCCCCAGAAATATCTGTCCACGCTGGGGCAATGCCCATGTACACAGGCAGAGTCACTTAGGGACTAGAGTTAATCTGCAGTAGAGTGGAAGCCGTGGGGAGGACAGCTCAGGCAAGCAGAAAGGAAATGCTGTGATAAGAGAAGATAATTTGAAAGTGGATCAGGAGATTTTTAAACTGTCCTTTTCATTTTAAACATGGTTTGGGCTTTTTTTTTACTTGAGGTAAAGATAGTGTGAAGCTTGCAATGAATTTATAAAGTTGAAGGCTTTGCTCCAACAATGTAAAAATAAAAGCAATATATTCTACATAGTAGGTAGCAACTAGAGGCACAGAAGCTATACCTAAGGTAAGGATCTTACACGGCCAGACAAGTGGGGTACTACCTTGGCAACTGCTGCATTTGTCCTAAGGGTACCAAAGTCATATTTACTAGATCAAAAGAAAGGAAAACAGCAAATACCGATCTTGACATCTAACCATGTACCTTAACTGCTGGATTAGTTTAAGTGCCAGAGTTTTAGTTTTGAGCACACAAGTATCATTTGGTATGATTTGGTACATTACATGAAGTTGTGTATTGCAGCCACATCGTAGTGTTAAACATCTTAATTTATACAGAAATCTCTGCAACAAAGAAGCAATTTGTTGCTTAGTGAACTTCTGCACTTCCATTGAAGCAAGACATGTTAAAAATTATTAGAAGAAGGAGAACCAGTTTTGACAGCATCATCTGCAATCTGGCTAACTTCTCTTCAGTGGGCACTTCATGGACAAGCAAGGGAGGCATAGGCCTGACATTTAATCAGCTAGAGAAAACAATTTACTATTCTGTAACTTAGTAAAAAAACTTTATCACTAAATAAGGAAACAGTAGAGTTGGAGATGCCACTGTAAAAAGAGGTAAAAAAAAAGAGAAAAGAAAAAAAAGCAGCCTTTGATATTGCTATCTGAATGAGACTGCAGTCCTTGTCTCCTACATAGGAGAACTTTGGTGCATTATCAACTATTATCAATAAATTAGGATCTGAAATAAAAACTTCTCTGGTTTTGGAACAACGCATCTTCTCTGGTGGTATTAAGTAAAAAAAAAAGGCTCTAATACAAGGAAAAAAAATATACTACCATAATGTCAAGCTTTCTCGTTTATATTTCTCCTTCCTTCTCAATTTTCCTAACTCAAAAAAATGCACCGAACTTCTCAATGAAATTCACTCACTGAAGGCAAGGCAATCTATGAAACATACCTCTGAACTGTTTTTGCTTTTATTAATCTTTACAGAGGTGATATGTTCCAGCTGAGGACAAGGAGAGGATTTTTCAACCCCCTCTGGTCAGTAGGACAGTATTCAGTGCAAGTATCACTATGTGCTTGTCCTGTTCTTTCTTCTCTCCCTAAGCTGTTGGCCGCTGTTGGAAACCGGATCCTCAGCAAATGGGCCTTTGGTCAGATCCAGCTTGCCCATTCCAAGATTATGTTATATTCTTTAATAGACGTGCATGAAATATAATCTTAATATCTTGCATACTTTGGCAATTGGATACAGTGGCTTCCAGATGAAAGGCAACTGCTGTAACGCAACTTCATCCAAGCAATTAGGCTACATTGATTTTCAACAGCTGGGAAAAGGGCCTTTAACATGAGTATTCACATTTCAAAGTATGGAAGTGACCTAGACAAAGATGAATAAATAAATTTATTTGTTCTTCCCATATATTTTGTATCTACCTTATTCCCGCAGCATCTGGAAAGGTTAAACATCTGAATCGGGAATATATGTGACTGTTGTACCAAAGCAGGAGACAAGTGTTTGTGTTTTGAGGCAGGAACAGGGAATGAAATGGGAGAAAGAGCTAAAAAGTATCCATGACTGTTCAGGGAGAGACCTGTAAAAGTGATCCCTGGATTTTTACTCTGATATTTTAAAAAGAGCAGATCTCATGCATTAGTAGGTCAGATGAATGTGTAAGACAAGGAGTACACTTTTATAAAAGCTGCTGCTGCCTATGAAAGTTAGGTCTGTTACAACGCCCTATGTGAGCCTCCCAGATTCAGGAACAAAAGAACTAAAAAGTGAATTTAGTACCATTGCTGCCATGAGATGCTTATAACTGTAGGTGCAGCTCTCCAACCATTTCCTTAGCTAATGTCTGCAGAGACAGACACCACCTACCACAGTATCCCTCCGTCTGATACTCTGACGGAAACTCAGCTACTGGCCACTCAACAGGCGCAGAGTACGGAGTCGCCGAGCAAGCAGCTAACAGCTTCTTCAAAAGGTGATAAAGCAGAAATTGTCTCGCTGTAGCAATTTTTGACCTCTTCATTGTCAGCTGGTCTAATCAAACTGTAATCAATGAATGTTTTCCCTATGTGCAAGCTGTTAAGAAAGCAAGTTGATTGGCTCGCTTGAAAGATTTAAAGCACATGAAACTTCTGAGTGGTTTAACAGTTTTCCAGGGGCTGTTGTGAGGGAATAGCTGCAGAGACACTGCAATGCAGCACAATGCAGCTCGCAGACCACTGACACCGGGTATTTTGCAAAAATCTTAGGGCTAAGTTCTACCCCTTCGCACTGCCGCAGGGGGAAGGAACATGAGCATTTGAGGCTCAAACGTGCAATAAAGCTTTTTAGCAGCTTCATTAGGAGTCCAGTATTCTGTCTACCCCCACTCTCAAGCTCTGTCTTTCAGGACAAATTGTCACTATTTCAACTAAAGTTCACCTTCCTTTGAAAATGTATTTCAGGTTCACTGACAAACCTTTTTCTTAACTCCTTCCATACTGGCCTGTAATTTACAACTGTTGCCAGTAAAATCAAAATACGTCCTGCATAAAAACCTGGAAGTGTAAAAACCGTTTCCCTACGTAGTATATATTTCCCATTTTAATTGCTAATTAATTGTTTAATAAGGACACACTCTTCCACCCTAAGATTATTTTCCAGGCTCAGGTTTTTATTTTGCAGATGAGAAGGGCCTACTCACTAGGTCCATATTTGTACAATGTTTTAAAAGAGACCTGAGAGTTGCTAAGCTGGGAGGAGAGTTAAAATACTTCCAAGAATATTAAAAATTGGAGAGCAAAGTTGAGTATAAATGATCGGTTCCTCTTCTAATTTTGTTCTAACTAGGTTTTGGTCCTTAAATTCTCTTTAATTTCATTTCACCATGCGCAGAAGATGTGAGCAGCACATGAATACAAACAGTCATCTTTCTGAAGCCTGCAGGATGGCTAGTGTACTTTGAATACATGCATAAACCTCCACGTGAACTACAGCCACAATGACTGTTAGAGATCACGATGTTTAACATTACTTGACCTCTATTTACACAATACATGTGTACAAAAGATACAGTACACAGGTTATTTTCAGTTTTTAAAATAAAAGTAAGGAATGACTCAAAAAGCCCAGAGTTATGGCCGCTGTTCCTAAAGCTATAAACATATACTCTCACTGTTGACCTCTGACTTTTTAACCACTGTGATTCACTTTCCTCTTGCTCCTAATAATATTTCCATGTTTTTGTTCACAGAATTTGCATTTCTGTTTGGACTTTCATACCTCTTTTTTTCTCTTCTATTTCTCAGAGAGACGAGGGAAATAAAGATGGTGAGTGTACATGAGGAAAACAGGGACTGAATAGCAGAAGAGCTGAGGAGTTGTTCTCCATTCTTCATACTATCCCTTGTATTTCCATTCAGCTCCTTCTCATGAAGTCACTGCTTGTGTCTTCCATTTTCCCTTTGTTTACTGTATCTGTGCCCTTTTACAGAATTTGCTCGATTTCCAAGACCACTTTCATCTGGGACAGGGACAGGCAGGGTGGTTCAAAGTACCATCGCCGACCACAAGTCTGACAGCATTCAGAAAATTTTGTGATGCTATTCTATTTTATCTGAGCTTGTCTCTGCATTTGTTTATTCCAGACAGGATGAGAAAACGACGTGCCATAATATCAAGAGGAAAAGCTATTCAAGTTGATGGCAAGCACTAGATGTTTTTGCAGGAGTTGCCATTCTCATGAGATTTGCTGCCAAGTCGATACACATAAATGTGAGGGGAGTTCATATGAGGCTTAGATGAACTTTTGACTGTTTGAAACAAGGAAACGGAAAATTTAAACTTTGAAAGCTGTTTCTATAGCAGTCACCTCATTTTCTTCCTACAGCAAAGTATATTATTTGTTTTTGGAGACACTATATTATTGCCAAGATAAGTGTGTTGTAAGCTTTCCTCTACTGCATAAAAACTAAGTTATTGGAATGTAAGTTTTTCTACTAACAATTTTAATTGCTGATCATCAGCTGGCTTATAGTATTGACTGGTACTCATATCATCATCACTTAATACCTGAAATATCGATAGCTAAAGGTTTCATTGAATTTTTGCAACAACATCTAAAGGCTTACTAAGCTGGAAAAAATAAAAAAAGGGTATTGGTTAACATTTGCAGTGGCCAATCTTGGATCTCCCGAAAAAACCCGAAATTGTTGGAATAACTCAGAGCTTCCAGTATGAAAATGGAAAAATCAAGCTACAAGCCTACTTTGCTTGTGTTCTTTACTAGTTTTGGAAGCATTTTAAAGTGAGGAGACCCTGGAGAAAGCACAGCTGTACTGTTTTAAGACTGTATTTTTTGACTATGTTCCAATATATGCATCAAGATAGATATGGTAAATAAGAGATCAGGTATAAATTACATAGAAAGGACAAAAAGAGTTGTGCAGGATCTTTAGAATAAAATAAATATTTATGTTGATATAGAGTTTGTTTGTCTTTCTGTGTGACCTATAAATCCTTAAATAATTCTCTGTGAAGGTTATTTAAACAACTGTTTTAAACCTGTTTCATCTTTCTTTGCTATTAGGGAAATTTTAAAGAAAGAAATACTTAATTTCATATCTATGTTTACACAGTTCGCATTAACCAGCATCTCAGATTAAAATGAAATACTTCAGCCACAAGACAACACATGCTGGACAATTACTGAATGCTCTCACTACCTTAAAAAATTCTGTCTTTTCCTATAAAAAGGCTAACTTTGGGCCCTGTTCTTCACCAGCTCCGCTCTCTTCAGTGTGTTTTGAACAATCTGGGTGAAACGGAAAACTGGCTGTGCTTCACTGACAACAAGTCACACAGTCGGGACTAGTCTGCCCTCACCAGGGGTTTTGGTGAATGGAGCAGCATTATCAGGAAAATAGACTAAATATACAATATAATACTTCATGGATTTTATCAGCATCATTTGAATTGCATGTTCACCAAAACTGAATTTGACATATTACAGAGCTGGTAAAATATAGGGGAAAAGTATGTCAACTAAAAGTTCAAATATAATAGGAAAAATCTGTCAAGTGATGTATTTTTCTGTGTATTAACAATGGCATAGAACAACTCTGAAATGCCAGTGATTGCTACAAGTACTCAGACACCATGGTGATAATTGCAGTATAAAATCACCAGACAGCAAACAAGACTGCCAGAACTAATGGGAACATGGTTTTATTCAGAATCCAGTGTGGATAACTCTCTGTAATGGAATTGCTTTTCAATACTTTTTCTTTGAAATAACTCATTATTGCTTATGCATTTTTATATTAATATGTTCCATTTATTTAACTAAAGATAGACACTTGCAATTTCGTTTGCTTTCATCTGCCCATTTCTTAGTATGGCCTAATTTATTCTGCTTGGTGACTCAAGTGCAGATAAACCGATAAATGGATGCATCATACCAGATCTGAAGCACAATTGTGAGTTTGACTGAAATACCAGCTGTTTTTCTCTTTGTGTGCTATCATCAGGATCCAGAGAAACAGAAGAGAGTATCATGCTGCATAAACTCTGGTGGTACCAATTAATCTCCCCAGTGCCTCTGAAAAAACTGACTGGCTGAACCTGTTCTGTTTCGCCTGAGCCTTACACGTGTCCTAGGCTGGGCACAATCCGGCAGAATCAACAACCTGTGTTGACAGGTCATAGCAGGACTTGTGAATTTAGCTAGAACTGTTTACTGAAACCTGATAAAATGGTGCCAGCAAGTCTTCACAGACACCTGTAGTTGCTGAATTCACCTGGAAAGAGTTTCAAAGTAACAACTACTGCGGAGGAAAACCATCTTTAGTTCCTATCAGAAAGTAATATTCCTTTCGTGAATTCCTTGAGAGTCTCAGATAGTCGTATCAGGAAAAAACGCAGCTCATGGACAATGAGAAGGAGTTCTGTCACTTAACTCTGGACTCACAAAATCAATCAACGCTTACTTCTTCCCACTGAAATTAGCTTAAGCTAAATATTAGACACTGAAAGCAGGATGAGAGACATCCCACCCTAAATGTCTTATATTTTGCTGAATTTCCTGTTGATGCTTTTATTTAGAAAGCTGTCATTTTCTCTAGTAAGTGCTTGTTATCTGGGGCTAATTGCCCTGGAGGTACAAGGACACTGTCATCCAAAAGGAATAATGGGAAGCTCTATGCATTTGGCAGGAAGCATTTATCTTTGTTTAATTCTGATCTGACTGTCCGAAGCAACTTGAGATCTTCCTGGCATTTCTATTCATTCTTAACTTATCTTTTGCACTGTCTCCAGAAGGAGAATAGAAAAGAACGTAAAATAAGCAATAATGACAATAAAATCATTAACTAAGTGTTGATTACTGTCTTATTATATGCACAATTAAAGATAGTTCTTATAGTTGCATAAAATACTTCTAAAAGCAAAGTCTGTGACAAAAATACAGCCATTTCCTTGGGATAGAATTGCTACTTGTATTTTCATTCCAGATGACTTCTAATGATAGCTGGGAAAAGCACTATCTACGGCAGCCTCATCCTGTTAAATGGGTGGCTTTAAAGCACTTATCTTTTACCATATGTCTTTAAGTTTATTATTTTGCTTACCCTCCGGCTGGTATTGTGCTATGATTGTTACCGTCTGCCCTGCTCCTTTTAGCGCAGCTGCAGCCTGCTCGTGGGTAGCACCTCGAAGATCAATACCGTTCACCTACAGAAGGAATGCAAACATCAACAGGTCTGAGTAGTTTAACACTAGACAGAAAGACAGAGGTGGGTTTTTTTTTAAATATCTGATGGGTGTAAAGGTCAGGTTGCCCGGATGCAAAAGTTAAAAGTACAAAATCAAAAAGGCTGAGAGGATGTTACCCATGACTGGCCGTGAGGATCTGCACTAATACTGCACACCATAGTTTATGTACGCTTATCCATGCATATTCTCTGACCACTGCTTTTTGGGGGTTTCCTGCTCTACTGAGTCTACATTTTCGGTAATTTCATCAATCAATTTCATTTAATATATAAGGTTCAAAAGATAAATTTTCTGCGGTGCTTGAAGGTCACTGTAGAATACTGCAGGCAAGGAAACTGCTCCTTCAGCCAGGCTCTGCAAGCCCAGTCTGTAGCATCAGGGGAACCTGGAGATATACAGAGCATCTCTAACAAAAACTGCTGGTTGGAGAACTTCCAGAGGAGAAATCCCACCTACCATTTTCTTTTTGTGCAACCCCTCCTCCCATTCCCTAGAATAATCCATTTCTGATTGCTCAAGAAAATAAAAGAAAAAAGAAAGGAAATAAAAGGCGGGGGGAGGAGAGAGAACAATGCCATAGATTTCACAGGCAAACAGGCCAAAACACAAGCCCCAAATTCTCAGCAATAGCAACTTTTTTGTGGGTTTTTTTATGAAGTACTATCACAAGATGGCTAAGCACATATTGAAAATATGGATTTTATAAATCTGATTCCATAGAACATTACAAAGAACAGCTATTGAATCTGTTATGAATGCATTTATTTTGATCAGTTACATTTAGAAACTGGCCCATCTTAACTTGCTGTCTTTCACCAAATCTTAGAGAATGTGATGTTTTGGGAACACCTTTAATTATTATTCATCATAGAATCATAGAATCATAGAACAGTTTGGGTTGGAAGGGACCTCTAAAGGTCATCTAGTCCAACCCCCCTGCCACAGGCAGGGACATCTTCAACTAGATCAGGTTGCTCAGAGCCCCGTCCAACCTGACCTGGAATGTTTCCAGGGATGGGGCATCCACCACCTCTCTGGGCAACCTGGGCCAGTGTCTCACCACCCTCAGCGTAAAAAATTTCTTCCTTATTTGCATGACAAAATCTAGTCTTTAGTGGAATGTGAACAGCATTTAGATTATTATTCTTAGAAAAACTAAAAACTAATGATAGCAATAATATAAAACCCAGAAGATCCCAGAGTTTCTGATCCAGAAGACTGCATTATGCTGTAGAACTGTTGACTGTACACAGAAACATAATTATCTAGCTGAGGTTTCAGATTTCTGAAAATATGATTGCATAAGAATCAAAGTTTTCCCAGTTCAACGGGTCTAAATTAACATCTTTCCTCAATTAAGGTTTTTTTTCACTTTATAACAGGGAAGGAAAAAACACTTTTTTTCCTAAACAACTCATCCTTTCTTCCCTCAAAAACTTTTTAAGCTACTCAATTTGATGATCGTTTAATATTTCTCCCCGTCTTATTCACAAAAATCAGCTCTCCCCATTTCTAAAAAAAAATTAGTCTGAATTTCAACTGTCTATATTACTTTATTATCATTCAAAACTATAGAAGATCTAGAATTTTGGAGAAGCGTGATTTGGTGCAATCTTTCCATGTTATACTAAAATAATTACACACTGGCTTATCTTTAGATTGAGGAAGTCAACAAGAAAATGTGGAACTAGCATACCAGAAGGATATAACCTATTTCAATCTTACCTTACTCATATCCCCATGCACACAAGACCTATTATATAATCACAATAACGATGTGAAAGAGGAAATTAATGATGTTACCTTACAGAAAAATAACTGTGATTTTTCAGCTAATTTGTCCATATGTGCATTCTGCTGTGGAGAGTACGAACACCATTACCGTGCTGGTAATGCTTGCTTGATCTATGCATGTATCTTAGAGCCCTTGGGGCAGCACATGAAGGGCCTACGAGGCAGCATAGTACTGAACCACCACCATGTTGTGTGACTTTGCAAGGAGAGGCATCTCAGCGGACAGGAGGGAGGATGACCAGTAGAATACATACAGGGGCAAAACATTTTAAGGAGCACTAAAGTAGCTTCTACAAGATAGAGACCTTGTAGTAGAAGTGCAGGCTGGAAGACTACCATACCTAAAGAAACATTCAAAGCAAGTGTCTGTGCCAGAACATAATGATTTGTGAGAATAGGTATGTATGGATCCCCATGTTGTTACAATCATACAGGCAATCTGAAGGTAAGCTGTGACAGTAATTCAGTGTTCTGGTACTGCCATGTATTAGTGTCTTTGACTCATATATTTCAAAGCATTATATGCTGCTAGATACACTCTAATAACTTCTACAACATTTCTGTCATCTGACGTGCGCAAAATTCATGTTGTTTTTACAATTTCTATATAGATTGTGTAAAGGGAAGTGAATAATTTCATTCACAAGTAAAGCTCTAACGCTCCTGAAAAGAAATTCTGAGCATAGGGCAAATGTAAGATAATAAACTTCATAATTTGTCTAACACCAGAGTTGGCCCATCTTCCTGTTTGAAAGCAATGGCCGTAAAAATGGCTGATAGAAGCTTTCCAAAAAAATGAGCCAAAGGTTGAAATACTTTCATCAAAGTTGTGTACATAAACCTCAAGTTCAGTGGATGGCAAGACTAACATAGACCCCTGGAAAAAACTCGCTGAAATTCAGTCTAGGAATATAGTATCATAGAAGGCAGTAATTAAGTGCATTCTAAAAAGAACGATGGAGAGAATCAGAGTTTTCAGTGCCATAATATCTAATATATTTTAATGCACAACACTGAAAATACCTAAAGAGGAATATTGTGTCAATTAGAACTTAGTTTACAACCTCTGTGGAGAATACAAACTTCCTGAAAGAAGCACAATTTAGGCTACTGTTGTGGAAGAAAGAGGTGGTGTGCCCTGCTTTTACTCAGTGATGGTGTTATCACACTTGATGCTGCACTGCCACGGGCACGGATGTACCAGCACTACAATTACTCACTAACTCAGCTCTGTAGTCACAGCTTTGGTACTGTGGAGGTCCGAACAGGGTCCTTAAGTTTAGGCAGCACAGTGCCTATATCATGCCATAAAGGAAACCTCAGCCTCGATTCCATGTCTCTGAAGAAGACAATTTTGAAGCCAAGTCACCTTTCCTTTAATAGAGAGCCTGGCTTTTATCTATGTGTTTTTCCCTTTCATAACCGGACTCCTTGAGAGAGAGTCCTGAGAAAGAAGCAATAGGACGAACTGAAGAAAATCTTAAAGGAACATTCCTGAATTCCTGAGCTCCTGAGTTGGGGAGGTTGATATAGATGATGTCACCTGGTCAGTATTAGAAGGTCCAGGAAAAAAAAAATAGTAATTTTGTTTAGGCTTAAGCTTGAAGACTGTAGACTTCAGGAGAACACAAGCCTCTCTTAAGCAATATAGGAAAACATTGTGGTGGTCTGTAAGACTTGTGTTAACAGAACATGAAGTTTTAAAAATCATTAATAAATCTTCATAATCTCTCTGTAGATAGAAGGGGAAGATGTGTGAAAGAATAAAGAAACCACATGCTTATTCTCCTTCTCCTCTGAAAAACAATAGTTCTATCTATATGTGATCCAATAACTAAGATCCTAATAACGCGTCAAGAATATAAACACGACAGGAATTCCACCAAAGTTAAGTTACACAAACATTTTTTCACTTTTCCACAGAACAACACGGAGCCACTGAAATGACAATTGACTAATTTCTGCCCTTTGCATGCTCGTTCTGGAAGAAATGATTGCCTAAGGTGCAAACACAACACATTATAGTGAGTGAATTTCTCTGAAATTAAGTTCATTTCTCTGCTAGGATATGGGCTGGGATGGACACTTGAGGAGGACTTACAGATCTGAGTGGCTGAAATGAAAAGAGCAAGGAAAAGAAATGTCAGAGAGAAAATA
Source organism: Aptenodytes forsteri (assembly GCF_000699145.1). Lineage (NCBI taxonomy): Eukaryota > Metazoa > Chordata > Aves > Sphenisciformes > Spheniscidae > Aptenodytes > Aptenodytes forsteri. The sequence continues at coordinate 694,512 of NW_008795486.1, forward strand.
ACACATCAATTCTATCTTCTGCAATTTTTATCAAGATGATAAACAAGCTAGACAAAACAGATTAAGTAACATTGACCAGGTAAACAACCTGACTACACTAGGTTGCCAAAATAGTGATCTCCCTCTTGAAGACGTACAGCTGCAGAATAAAATCAGTCAGTCATTGCCAAATAGGTAGGTAGAAGTCTGTCTGCGTGCTATTTTGCTCACCAATACCCGACAGGATCTCACTGCAGAATAATAGGCATTAAATTTAGAAAGGACTTATAACCTAGTCTGACTTTCTAAAAAACAAGAAGAGTAGATGTTAACTTGATTTCTGGGTATCATTTCCTAATATTTAAAAGCAAACATAATCAAGTCCCAATTCTTCTAGTTGAAAACCAGCATATTCATGTAGCAACATTAAATCTTGGTGTAAGACACCATTAATTTACACATTTTAATCAAATTCTTACCCTCGGGCCAAAATGAACAAGAGTTTCTGAAGGAATAAAACAAGTAACAGTCTCCCTTGCCTCTTCCTCCAAAGCAATAATTTAATTATAAGAATTGTGTGCGGTGATGCTTTTTCCTGATATGATTACATTGCAAATTGTAAAAATCTTATTTCTGTTACTGCTTTCCATTAATTTAATGCTGTTTATGTTAAGAATAATCAGTAAAAGAAACAAAAATACCAGAAAAAGTTGCAAGTGTGTGCAGGAAAGTTTAATACATATCAAAGGTGTTTAATTTTGCTTTTTTTTTTTTCTTTATTGAACGGGCTGGCTTCCTTTATGAAGCATTATACAATAAGCAAAGTAACACTGCCGTTCTGAGCTTGACCGCACAATCCTGATGTCCTGGCCCAGAATGAATTTGACTGCACAATTTCTGATGCTTAACTCCAAAATGAATTTGACATAATGGAAGTAAGAAGAGCCTCCAGCTTATACAGATGTCTGTCTCTTCTGTATGCTGCGGCAAAAAGCAGTGAGAAAGCTTACAAACAAAGAGAAGTGCTGCAGTGGAAGATAAACTATAGTTTAAAACTACAGACAAAACTAAACTGAGATGGAGAAAAAGATGCAAGTATAGTTCACAGTAATTATAGTAATTGCCTTTGCATTCATTGACTCAAATTAAAGCATGATCTACTTCATTAAAAACTGAATCATAATCTAAATGAAAGGTAGAATTTATATTTTGGATAGATTGAACTCTTCTAAAATTGGAAGAGTTATATTCCCTTTAAAATATTTGAATAGCCCATATTAGCACAAATTGGTTCAATTCTGAACAGTGCCATTTAAAGACTTAGTACAGTCTGGTGGTCTTCTGTTAGAGTGCTTGAGCATGATTCATATGTAGGTCATTCAAATAGAGGGTAGCAGAACAATCTGTTTTACTTAGCCATTTATTTATTTAGGTCACTTTATTTTTTGTTTGTACAGTGATTAAATGAACACTTGGAATGTCTTGTTGAATTGGAAAGGAAAAACACATCCCTTCTCTGGGGAGGAAACATAGAAGATTTCATTTCTTCTTTGAAATGTCATTGACATAGTACAGTGCTTTTATACAGTAAATTAAATGGTGAAGAAATGGCACCTTTTTACCATGGAAAAAAAAATACAGCAGATTTTTTCAAGTTGTGGCTGGGTTCTTTTATTTGTTGAACTCATAAGAGCTTTTGGTGTCTGAAAAAGCAAACAGAAGTCTGAATAAAGACAACTCTTTACAGCCAGAATTGCCACTGTTTGCATTAAGAGAAGGCACAAAGAACCCTATTTAGCTGCCTTAACTTCGCATGTCAACTTAAGTATTCTCAAGCACATTAACAAGAGATGAGAGGAAAGCTGAGCCATGTTCTCCAGCAGTCCTGCTACATTAACAAGATGAGAGGAAAGCTGAGCCATGTTCTCCAGCAGTCCTGCTTAGTTATTAGAAATGGAATATTAGCATCAACCCTTAGGGGATGGAAGTACGGTGTTCCAGCAAGACAGGGAACCACTACACATTAGGGATGACCTGCCCTCAACATATCTGGGGAAAACCTTCCACCTTCCCAGGTGGCATAATCATTCTATACATTAGCCCACACAACTCTGGCAACTTGATACAGTCCAGCGAAAAGTACAAGAATTCTAAGAGACTCATCATGTCGCCAAAGTACAGCCCTTGCTTGAGCAGCAATCTTTTTCAGCTTGGACAGGCCATCTTTTTGCAAAGCGAGGTCCACACATCCAACTCTTTACAGCCAGAATTGCCACTGTTTGCATTAAGAGAAGGCACAAAGAACCCTATTTAGCTGCCTTAACTTCGCATGTCAACTTAAGTATTCTCAAGCACATTAACAAGAGATGAGAGGAAAGCTGAGCCATGTTCTCCAGCAGTCCTGCTTAGTTATTAGAAATGGAATATATAGCATCAACCCTTAGGGGATGGAAGTACGGTGTTCCAGCAAGACAGGGAACCTTGGAAAACTACACATTAGGGATGACCTGCCCTCAACATATCTGGGGAAAACCTTCCTCACAAGCAGGTGGCATAATCATTCTATACATTAGCCCACACAACTCTGGCAACTTGATACAGTCCAGCGAAAAGTACAAGAATTCTAAGAGACTCATCATGTCGCCAAAGTACAGCCTTTGCTTGAGCAGCAATCTTTTTCAGCTTGGACAGGCCATCTTTTTGCAAAGTGAGGTCCACACATCCAGCTTGAGGCTGAAGCTCTGCAGAGCACTGCAGGAGGGAGCTGGCAGAGAGCAGAGCACGCTCCGGACAGCTCCGGGAACCCCACCCGGGGGCACGGCCGTGGGAAACGGCACCCCAGGGGGGGAAATGCAGATATAGAATCATAGAATCATAGAATCATAGAATCATTGAGGTTGGAAAAGACCTCTAAGATCATCGAGTCCAAACGTCAACCCAACCCCACCATGCCCACTAAACCATGTCCCTAAGCGCCTCATCTACATGTCTTTTAAATACCTCCAGGGATGGGGACTCCACCACTTCCCGGGGCAGCCTGTTCCAATGTTTCACCACTCTTTCAGTAAAGAAATTTTTCCTTACATCCAATCAAACCCTCCCCTGCCGCAACTTGAGGCCATTTCCTCTCGTCCTATCACTTGTTACTTCGGAGAAAAGACCAACACCCACCTCGCTACAACCTCCTTTCAGGTAGTTGTAGAGAGCGATGAGGTCTCCCCTCAGCCTCCTCTTCTCCAGGCTGAACAACCCCAGTTCCCTCAGCCGCTCCTCATCAGACTTGTTCTCCAGACCCCTCACCAGCCTCGTTGCCCTTCTCTGGACACGCTCCAGCACCTCAATGTCCTTCTTGTAGTGAGGGGCCCAAAACTGAACACAGTATTCGAGGTGCGGCCTCACCAGGGCCGAGTACAGGGGCACGATCACTTCCCTCCTCCTGCTGGCCACACTATTTCTGATCCAGGCCAGGATGCCATTGGCCTTCGTGGCTGCCTGGGCACACTGCCGGCTCATGTTCAGCCGTATATAGGAGAGTTTTTGCCTTGCTACTGAAGGAAAAGTTTAGAAGTAGGAAGAAGAGAGAAATGCACAGAGGGAAAAGAGTCTTCACTCTCCAGCTCAGCTTTTAAATTTTCAGGCTCACTTTATTGCTTCTCTCTCACTTTTCTCACTTCTCCTAATCTTTTCTGTGCCTACCCTTTCTTCTGATCAGTTAAAACTACTTAGTTTGGCATATATAGGCACAGTGGTTATCTCATCCTGAACTCCACTGAAAACATAATATTGTGTCATGTCTGCTGTTCTCCATGCCCAGCATCCTCCTTCTCTCTTTTTCTCTTTTTATGGGCTAGCAATTTCAATGACCTTTTCAATTTCCCCTGTCTTGCTACCTTAAGAGTTATGACTTCTGCCTCTAGTAAGCTGGTCTTTATGCTCTGATGAGCTGGGCATTCAAGAGGCAAATTCTTCTCTCTCTGGAAAACAAGAACCACTGTGGGGATACAAGCTATATCATTTAGTATGCCTTTTTCTGCCAGGAAGTTTAAGAAGGCAGCTAAATCAGCTGAAAGAGGTGTCAAAGCACTACATCTTTGAAGCAGGAAGAAAATTAATATTATGTTATTCAAGAGGTGTCTTGCATACACTGCATTTACAGTAGGAACCAACAAGCTTTATGACTCACCAGACTACATGAATCATTCCAAATGGTACCTATTAAGCCTATAACCATAGTCAAAGACTTATTTTTTAATCCAAACTGTACAGAAATTCTTCTGATAGAAGATCTGCTTCTCACGTCATTGTAGCTTTTGTGAATGATGCCAGACTGAATGATGCCTTCTCCCAAGTAACTAGCGATAGGACGAGAGGAAATGGCTTCAAGTTGTGCCAGGGGAGGTTTAGATTGGATATTGGGAAAAATTTCTTTACTGAAAGAGTGGTGAAACATTGGACCAGGCTGCCCAGGGAAGTGGTTGAGTCCCCATCCCTGGAGGTATTTAAAAGTCTTGTAGATGCGGCACTTAGGGACATGGTTTAGTGGGCATGGTGGTGTTGGGTCGACGGTTGGACTCGATGATCTTAGAGGTCTTTTCCAACCTCAATGATTCAATGATTCTATGATTCTAATGGTATTTTGTCTCATTGCTGAATGGTAAAGTCTAGACAGAGGTGCACATGTAGTCTTTTCATACTAAGACAACAGATATTGCCAATGAAAAATATCATGAGTACCATGCTAGCTAATAACACGGGCCGATATTTATTAACTAATTTTTAAATAAACATACAAATTATTTTTCATTAATTTTATACATGAAACACTCATCTGTCAAACACAATGCTTAGTAAGAACATTCATTTATGTTAACATGGAGAGCTCATCATTAGCTCTTAAATTCAAATCTAGTTGCTGCTTTTTTAGCTTCCATCCTCCTGCATGGTCACTCAAACACCCTTATATTTCTGCCACCACCTAATCTCATGGATTTCACTACAGTGTCATCTTCTCAACCCAAGTGTGCCTTCACAAATTCACTCTCCTTCGCAGTTCCTGCTGTCTTCCTACTCCAAATTGATAAAATATCAAACTGTCCCTCCTCCCTCCTACAGCTTTTACTTTACATGACTGTCACTTCCATTCACTTTCCTGCCTTTCTGAATTAATCCTCTCTCCCTAATTCTATTTTCAGCATTTGGATTTCCCTGACTCCTGCTCTCATCCTGGGTCATTTAGGCATTCCCCTACCAGTAGCAGTTATTCCATATACCTTGGTTTCCACACAGTTCTAAATGGTATTTTTCCTTCCGGTATATGGATATAGCTAAACTACCATTGATCAGTTTTGCTCATAATGCTGCAGGGTTCTTGTTTCACATTTGAATTTCAAAGGATGGTATAAGCAGAAATAATTATTGCAATTCTCCTGCTTCTGAAATGAAGTAAAGGTTTCCACTTCAACAAGTGCCTTGTAACTCAAAGATGATAAGAACTTAATTCCAGCTGAAGCCAATAAGCAATAGCTACTCAGGAACTGAAATACAAAGGTAAAATGATTTTAGAGGCTGCTTAGTGACAGAAGAGCATTGGTGACTTGTCTGATCCCAAGCACTGAGTTAGTGGCAAATTCCAAAACTGAAATCCTTGCCTTGATCTCCACTTGACAGGCTTTTCCATATTTCCACGTCCACAAAATATGGTAATATGGCCTGTGAGATGCGAGATGGCCATTGGCTTATGTCATGGCAAATCTATACTGAATTCAATCCAGTGCCCATGAGGCAATGTATCAATGGTTGAATGGTAGCTAAGTGGAATCTTCAGCTCTAGGTGAAGTTCAGTGCTTACATTTTTATATTAAAACTGCCTGAATCACAACATTCATAGTTTATTTGTGGGTCTACCGATTAGGGTTATGTGACACAGACATTTTGAATAGATGATGCTCCATAGTCTCAAATAAAGAATGTTTTTTAAAACCAATGGAAAGGAAATAGCTCTTGTATTCTGTAAGTGGTTTTGCTTTTGTTATTGTCCTGGTGACTTGCTTGTTCAGATAAAGGGCGTATCTATCTTGTTTTTTTCAAAAGGAACTCCAAAATCTCCTCCAAAAAAATCTTGTAGATATCCCTCAAACACCCTATTTAATGGATGGCCAATTTCTATTATTTTGCAGCTTGTGTCGTATGATAATTTTTTTAATCACGCAGGAACCAAAAACTTACTGGGCAGTAGAGCAGAATGATGCCTGCAGTCTAGTCTGTTTAAGTACAAGGCAAAAGTCCAGCCCGGGGCAAATCTCTGAATGCATAAAGCTCAGGGATGTAGCCATTTTGTCCAACGGTAGCAGTTTGGCTTTCAAATTTGTGTTTTTAGTTTTTCTTCATTGTGAGGCTGACAGTAAGGCTACAGTGAGGGCTGTAAAGCTCACTCCAAATCTTCAATGTATCAGATGTGACGTAATTCTGTTTGACAGTCTTAAAACAAAATTTGCTAAGTCACAATGTTTGAACCGAATGTGAACTCCTTAAACTATTAGGAGCTGAAGAGCAAGCAATCCAGCATCAGATCATTTCTACTCATTAAGGCAATTGTAAAATGAATGTTTTAGAGGCAACTGATGATTTCATCACAGCAAAAATACATAGCCTCTAGTCTAGGCCAATTTCCTAGCTTTGCATGACACATAACTGACAGGTCTGATAGCTAACACTGCTTGGCAAAAAGAGACATACCTTATTCATGAGAATTGTTAATATAATTTATTAGGTTCTGATCATGTGCTTGGAAATGTCAGAGTTAATTTAGGAAACAGTTACTGCATCGAGGCAATTGCAATATATGTTATAGATTGCAGAAAGATGGGGGCGGGAGGGAGAGAGAGGAGGAGAGAGAAATCTAGCCGGAAGACAGATTCCTAGATTAATAAAAGACAAAAGGGAGGTCTATAGTCACCATATATTCCAGCATATGAGGTGGTAAATTTTTCCCTAGAAGCTCCATTAAGCTTCTATTTTTGAAAGTCATCTGTTTTATTTTGAAGTCCCAAAGTGACAAGTCTACGAGCTTCTATGGCAATATAACCCAGTTACCCTGACTACAAAACAAGCACATCATGTTTCGAGGCTGAATATATCTAAGTTCAACTTCCAGCCATCAGTTCTTGTATATTTATCAACAACACTGAAAAACAGTTTGCTACCAGCTCTCTTCTCCAAGGGTATTTCCAGATGGTAGTGTTTACATTGACACAGTTCATACTTCATTAAAGTGAATTTTTATGGTCAAGGAGGATGCTAGGGCTTTCCTGACACAGGTTCTAAACTCCAAGTCTTCACGGGGGAAAAAAGAGTTATTTTTTTTTAAATAAACCATTTCTTTAAATATGTCCCAAAATTTTACCGAACATTTATAATTTTTTAGGATTGAAGTTTTTAGAACCACAGTGACTTGACTCAGCTTCCACTTTTTGAATGTTGTTTACCTGAGTTTCATATCATCAAAAGGCTCTCAAGTACCGAGGTTTATTTCTTACTACACTCGCTATCATTCCCTTTTTCACTGTGCTCTTAATATCTCTTCTTAAAATAACACTACCACTTCTGAATTAACTGTTACTTTAAAACTTGCTCCCTGTGGGATTTTCCACATCAGCTGTGAATGCACAGCAGATTGGTTTCGAAGTTCGTGTTACTTGTTCTGAACTTCCTCATTCCCTTCCAGCACAAAATCATAAACTTTGCCACTACGCTATATGGTCACTCAAGGGCAAGTTGTGTTTCATTCTCCCATTTTCAGGCCATTCTTCCTTACTGGTCAGAATAAAATCTGGAATTATCTGACTTATACTTGCTTTTTATATATTCCCCACCAAAAAGATTCACAAATGTTTGGTCAGTTGGGATGGGATCTATTTAAATAAAAAGATTCAAATTCTCTATAATCAGTGAAAAGAAATATACACTTGGTCATCTGACCAATGGCACAATGGTCATCTGACCTGTGTAAAATGTCTACTTTATGGCAAAGTAAATTGTACTACTATTTTCTGTTAGCTACAGAGGGAGCCTAAAGGGCTATATGCCCTGTGCTTCCCAGTATTAACAAAGCCTGAATTTAGATTAATCCACTATTTGCTCCTAAGGAGCTTAACCTACCTGCCCTTCTAGCTGGTGTTATCCTATTAACATGTGGCAGCACCTGTGCTCTCAGCTCCCTTTCTCTCCAGAGGTTTTCTTTTTACAGATCTATCACAAATAACACCTACCATGCAGTATTTATCACTTGGATAAATTTGGCAACATATTCTCCCTTGATTTTTCAAACAAGTTATACTTCTTTAAAACAGTCCAATCATGTGAATTGATCTACCCATTTACGTCACTGCACTGATTATATACTAACATTCCCAATATATAACATAAAATGCTCTATAGATTACTACAAAACAAGTTTACATAGTTGTATTTTTCCTATTGGCTAATTAGCGTTAATGTTAAAAACATAAAGGTAGTCTTTATGGACAAGTGCAGCTAAAGGCCACAGAATTTGATAGAATCTCTGTCCTGGTTTCGGCTGAGTTAATTTTCTTCCTAGTAGCTGGCACAGTGCTGTGTTTTGGATTTAGGATGAGAACAATATTGATAACACACCGATGTTTTAGTTGTTGCTAAGCAGTGCTTACACCAGTCAAGGACTTTTCAGCTTCCCATGCTCTACCG
>NW_008795486.1:703239-720276 GCF_000699145.1 Aptenodytes forsteri
TCCATACCATGGGACGTCATGCTCAGTACAGAAACTGGGGAAAGCTGGCCGGGGGGGGCCACTGCTTTGGGACTGGCTGGGCATCGGTTGGTGGGTGGTGAGCAATTGTACTGTGCATCACTTGCTTTGTATATTCTTTTATTACTATTACTATTTTATTTTATTTCATTTTATTTTATTTCAATTATTAAACTGTCTTAATCTCAACCCATAAGTTTTCTCACTTTTACTCTTCCGATTCTCTTCCTCATCCCACCGAGGTGGGGGGGAGTGAACAAGCGGCTGTGTGGTGCTTAGCTGCTGGCTGGGGTTAAACCACGACAAGATGTGAGTGAGAAGGTGGGTAGGAGTTGTGTGGGAGGAACTAAGCAGAAAGAACTGTTTAAACTGTTCATAAGGGAAAGCAAACATCTCACAAAAAATGACAACAGGACAATGCACAGACACAAGAAAAAATCTGATCAATATAACAAATCACCTTCCCTGTACGAGGGAGAACCTTGTGTAAAAGACCAGAGACAGTACTGAAGTGAGATGCTGAAATACCAGCGTTGCAAACTAACTATATATAACGTCATGAACCAATGACAGAAAACCCCACAGAATATCTCTGGTAGCCCTTTCCCAATGCATAGTTATTTGATTCTCAGAAAGTAGCAGGGGAAAAAAGATACTGTCTTTCCCCATATACGAATACATCCTGGTACTATGCCAGATCAAGAGGAAAATCATACAGAATTTGGTTAACTTCATTCATCTGATTCAGGTTAGACAGTAGGGAAAATGGAAGCATTACAAGAGGACTACCTGCACCTTCACAGTGCAGCCTGTTCTTTTTCTGGTATTTTTCCTGTTGCTGTTGAGCAATTACCCTTCAGGAAACTTGTTTTATTTCCTTAAGGTAATCTGCGGGATGCATTGCTTGGGAGCAGCAATCTTGCTCCTGAGCAAGCAATCTCCTTTTTCCCTTGAATCTACTTTCAGGCTACCAGCCACGCTTCATCCTACTGTTGTGAACCACAAAGTACTAAAGTATTTCTATGGGAGAAAGAAATAAAACTGTTACTGCTTTCATGGTCCACAATTTTACTTTACTTTTCTTTGTGATGAAGCAAGCACGATGTTAGTTGAAAAAACCATCTATTATAAGGGCAAACACACATGAAATGTGAGATTCAGTTTAAGACACCTAAATATAGACATGTGTGCATGTGGTAAGTGTTTAAGCTTAAAGTCAATGGATACCGAATCAATACAGGCAATAAAGCCTACAGCGAGATTCAACTCGCTCTACACAACTCATAGTTGGCCAGATGAATCATTCTCTAGCCTCCATTGGCTTTAAGAGCAACCAGACACCCAGCAAGCGTGTAGATGTCTGAATTGAAGTATCTTATTCTCAGGTTTAGTCTTTTCCAAAGACACAAAATTCAGTAATTTCAAAGGTTAAGATTCAATTGCTAATACTTGCTGTTACCTCCCTGTGCTATTAATTCACCTTAATTCTCTCTTTTATACACATTTTTAACTTGATGCAGTCTTATGGAAAATTATAAAACTGTTTGAAAAACAATGTCATCATAGGAATTCAAGGAGCAACATGCACTAATTATTTGCGTGTAAATTGTAAATCTGCATCTTGCTGTGTAAACTAACTCTCTGTGCTTTAGGTACTGTACCTATAGATAAATTTGCCCACTTGACACTGAAAGTGTTTTGAAGCATACAGGTTAAGACACCTAAAATAAGTAGGTGTGTTTTATCATCATTTTGATTTGAGATTGTAAAGCAAAAAACGGTGTACCAATTTTTGTTTGAATAGGACCATATTCCTCCTCCTGCCTCCCCAGGAATTTCCCCTAAGAATTACAATGTATTCACTTTGTACCTCTTTCCTGAAGTTTGTACTGCTTTCTGTCAGCAAGGGTGTATGCACTGTGTGGCCATTTTACGCGTATGGCTCTTGGAAATAATTTGTTCTCATGCAGGTGATTTTCGCTACGCAACACTGGGTTCCCATTGCTATTTTAGTAGCCAATATATCCTTTAGCATTGGAAGTGAAATTTTAAACTGCAAGGATGGCATCAAGGAACATTACATTTTATTTGTACCAGAGCCTGCATTTTCCTAACAGATGGAGAACTTGGGGTTAGGTCAGAGTTCAAACAGCCTCTGAGACTAGACTTGGCCCAGACTTCTCGCGTGATTTTAAACAAATCAATTGACACAACAGCACCTCATTTCCACTGCTCTAAAATTGAAATAATACTTCCATTGATATTCTGAGCTGTTTTGTTTGGGTTATACACGTCTGAGACACAAGTTAATGTGTGTACACAGTGCCTAGCAAATCAAGTCTTGATGTCAGTTAGTATTCAAAATGCTACTTGATAATATTTACATTCTACTTAATAAGAGGACAATACTACAGGGAGGGATATATTCTGTTATAGTGATGAATGTACACTGGTGATGTACGCATTACTACATTTTGAAGACATTCAGAAGTGAGAAGGAAAATGTTTAGTTTGGTGGAAATTCACAAGAGCATGATGAATTATAGCAAGAAGAAATGAGCATTAAAAAAAATCCTACCTTTTAGGGGGAAAAAGCCAGCTTACTGTGAATCTGATACTATAGTGATTTTTTTTGCTATTTGAAAAGTTTTACCATTTGAAACAGAACGTTTTCCATTATTCTTCAATTTGCCTTCAAGGCTCAGATATGATTCATTTTGTCCCTCTGCACAGAAGCGTTGGGAATATCAGCCTGCTTTCTGAGATAAGTTTTAAACATTTCCAGTCAATGAACTGAAAACAGAAAAATACGGCTATCACTGCTTTTCCTAAGGTTTTAGCCAGGTTCCAAAGGCAGATCACTACTTACCCTGTGATGCCATCTGGTGGCATTTGGGAAAAATAAACTCAAATTTCACTCGTCCATAGAGCCAAGGCTGCGGCATAATCTTTCATAGAGCCCCCTGAGGGCTTTAGGCTTGGACCCTTCCCTAGCACATACCAGCGAGCAGGCAGGCAGAGAGGCAGAGGGGTTATGGGATTTGTCCAAGCCTTGTGGGCTGACTCTGGGACTATATATACATCCAGTGTGTCACTCAAAGGAAATGCATCTTCCTACCTTTGTCGGGTCTAACTCATGGATTTGCAGTCTATTTAAGGTATTTTTATAGGTACCTTCCCGAAGGTGAGTATACACCTCTCTCAACCAGTCAACACTTTGCCATATTCACAGCACAGGCATGAATTAAGAAATTGCTGTGAACCTCCTCCTCCATGCAGAAGATGGAGGCTTAAAAAAAATAAAGCACCTCGTCTAAGGTCACAACAGCAAAATCAGAGAATTAAATCCACATCTCCAAAGTTTAAATCACTTACTATGCTTCCTGTCCCAAAGAAATTTAACCAAGCCTGAGTTAATTAGAAATACTAGCTTTGAGGGTACTATTTGTTCTTGGTAAGTCAGATTTGTCATGTTTTGAGAAACAAATGGGAAAACTATTTCAGTAGGGAAGTAAGTGTTTCTGAGGGACGAGACAAGAAAGAATAAACAGAGAGAAACAGACCTACTTTGTGCAGCCTTTATAAGATTAAGGTGTCTGGGACCCTTCACCAGACAATAGTCTAAGATTAATCAGCTCTAAAAGTAGCCTGTGCAAGAAATTTGTTTCGTTTGAATATGGAAAAATGGATTCATAATAGTTATTTGTGACTAAATAAGCCAGCAGTGCCTGACTTGGTGATTGCCTGGGGATATGCATGCAGTTTAATTTAGTAATAATTTCCATCCCTCTCTGCTCAATGAACAAATAAACTACTCTTGCATGACAAGTAAATGCTGCAGCAACACTGGTAACTTTAATTAGAACTTATGGAAAACATTGTTATGAAACAGACAAAAATCAGGGTTAAAAATTTAACTGTGGCAGTATCCTACAGTGCTAAATACACCCTTGCTTAAAAATAAAGGAAAATGGACTTTTAAATTTGCATCTGAGCTGCTGGATTTCTGAATTCTATGTATTGTGAAAGGCTTTGATCTCATAGTGCTCTTTCGGTCAGCCTTATTTTGCCGCATCTAGCCAAAGAAAAATAAATTGCATAATTGTCTTGAAGAAATTTCTATTTCTACTCTTCGGGTTTCTTGTCTCTGTTCTTGTTTCCCTTCCTTATCTCTTCAGGTTGATAACCTTACAAGAGTCTGTTTTGGTTTTCTTGCAGTTTCCTATGAACTTTCTACTTAGAGATCTCTCTAAGACACCTAAACATCTTTTACTTGCCCATTCTCAATTTTCTTAAAGCATTTTGAAGGAACAGGTCTAGATAAAACAAACTATTACGGTCCTCACAACTTCAGGTTACTGAATCCCTTTGGTGCTAACTCGCCAGATTTTCCACATATATCACAAAGCAGCCCCAGCCACCTTTTCACACCAGAACTTTGACAGGTGGAAGGTAAATTCACTTTTCATAGAATAGGCCAGTGGCCAAGACACTCCTTAGCAATGTAGGAAAACCAGTTCCGGCTTCCTCATGAAGGGATTTAAACATTGACCAGGAAAGTGCCACATAACCATGCCACAAACCATCCAGGCTAAAGCCATCTTCTACCCCAACGCTAACCAAAGTGCAGCCAAGGATGCAAGATTCACAGGGACAGAAAGCACGACAGCAGGAGTGAGAGTGACACTGCAGCCTGGTGGGTCCATCACTCATCTGGGATGAAGAATTCCTGTGTTTCAGTTCTTTGCCTTAAGGCTATTTATGTACTTCGAATGAAACAGCCACAACTGTATCAATTTGGGATAGTTTCTTTTTTCTCTAAGGTGGCATAATGTGAATGGCTATTTAACTACATTTTCAAGGTTTTCATTGTCATTCAAAATCCTTTACATTCAGATTGTTTCATTCAGATGTTCAATTACTTGACAGAGCCTGTGTTTTAAATGCGTGCTGTCAATACATACACGAAAGAAAAATTAAAAACATGTTTTTGAGACTAAGTATGCAAAATATAACCTCAGGCTACAAAGCCTTTTATCCTCTAAAATTTGAAAATGAGTTTCAGAGTGATCATCAAATTCATTAGAGGCACAGAGATAATTAACATAACCTAATTAATCTCCTTCTTGTATTGGGCCGTTTGCTAAGCAGTTTAGTGCACACTAGATGGCACCCCCAGTCCAGATGATTTCATCCTACTGCTTTTTCTCCTCAAAGAAAAGCTGAAATTGAGAAATAGCTTTGGACTCAGTAGTGCATTTTGGGCAAAATGGAATTGGATGATGGGCTAAACTGGGAGATGATGAGGTCTGCACTGTGGTGTTGCCATACTGTAGATAGCATTAAGCAGGGAAAGGTCTCTGAGCTAAGTGCAGGTAACACCATTAACAAATGCAATAAAAACCAAGAGGAAAGAAACAAAATATTCAATGATAAACCGTTTCCAGCTTGGATTTCACAACATGGAAACCAAAAAGACTTCTTTGTGTGTCCCTTGCAGTATAGACAAAGAACAAGATTAAGTAGTTGGCCAGCAAAGCCCAACACAAATACTTACAGACAAAATTTGATCTCCTCTCTGCAGTTCTCCGCTGAGATCGGCAGGCCCGCCTGCTAGGATGAAAGACACGAAAATGCCTTCCCCATCTTCTCCTCCCACAATGTTAAAACCAAGTCCTGTGGAGCCCTTGTGCAGGATGATTTTTCGAGGCTCTCTGTATAGAAACAAAATGATAATGTTTATCCATTCAAAACTCTTAGTGTGTATGCATTTTTCAAGGCATCTTAAGCATACTATATTTTGCTTAAGACACAATGGCCTCTTATCGCCTAAAGAATCCATTTAACAAATAAGATAAATCTGTTAATTGGAGAACAGATAAGGTAGGAATTAACCAGCATTATTTTTTTTTCCTCATGGTTGAATCCAAACACCTCTATTAATTTCAGCCTACTGGAGTCATCTTCACTAAGTTAAGTGATGGATTTATTAAAAGAAAAACCAAAACACTGAAGGCATTTTATAATCTAATTTATAGCAATACTATATATACAAGTAGAATCAATCTTTACATGGTACCTTTTTTATTTTAAGTTCTAGTCTTGCTTTTTAAACAAATGAACAAAGAAAAAATTTAAAACTCTAGGCAAAGCAGTGGCAAGTGTGTTTGATCCTGACAGATTTGGAGCAAATAACATTTGTATGATCAAGTTAATAGAGCCGAATCTCATGAAAAACTCTGGTTTGACATTATCAGGAGCTTGAAATTGTAAAGTCACACAGCAGCTTCATCACTGAACCAGGCTGAGGGTTATCTGTTTTTGTCTTACTGGTTTAAAAAGTTGTTCATTACGATGGAAATCAATAAATAATAACAGCTACATCTCATACAGCACTTTCCGTCTGTAAATTGAAAATATGCCCCAAAGGATGTAAACATAATAACATGCATTTTACTGATGGGAAAACTTATGTCCAGAAAGAGGTGACCTTCCTAAGCAATCAAGGTAGCATCCTTGAGAAAGTGTCCCAGGTATTCCATTTCCCAATCTCTACTCTACATGCGAGGCCTCAGATCTGTCTCTCCCTTGGAT
Organism: Aptenodytes forsteri; assembly: GCF_000699145.1. Classification (NCBI taxonomy): domain Eukaryota; kingdom Metazoa; phylum Chordata; class Aves; order Sphenisciformes; family Spheniscidae; genus Aptenodytes; species Aptenodytes forsteri. The sequence continues at coordinate 709,852 of NW_008795486.1, forward strand.
ACACAAGCACACACAACCATATATACATACACACCCCCCCTATTTATTGGTACTTACCCCTTTTCAAATCCCTCTAAGAATTTACTTTTCAGAAAAAGTGTAAATGCTGGTATATTAATATGTGTAAATCTTAAGCCCAGCCCTGCAAATACTCACAAACACACACATTTATGTGTCTGTGACTCCTCACAGAGAAATAGGATGTTCTTCTAATTCTCAATTTTTACAAATAAAAGTTACCAGCAAAGTGACAATTGTAAACACCCCCCCCATCTACAGAAACATGCTCCAGAATGCTTCCTGTAAAAAAGATCCAATATTTCCTGTGCACTATATAACAGTTCTACATCATGTGAATGGCTTTTTCATTTCCATTTTGTTTTTAAAGATAAAAAAAAAAAAAGGGAGAGAGAGAAGTGATGCATTGAGGGATGTCTTATTTGATGCAAGTCAAGTCTTTTTGCTGTATATATGGGGACTTAACCTTTACCTGATAATTGCAAAATCAGTAGGCATTTGTTCATCTTTGTGATGTGCTATGTTCAAACAGTATCCCCAGCTTGATCATGATCTTTAAATAACATCTCAACTTTCTGAAACCGAAGCTTAATATTTTTGAAAGAAAAAACTAAAGCAATTTTTTTATAGTATTTTTAAAGGTGATTGTAACATTTAATGAAAGTATTAGTCCTACTCCATATGGTCCTCCATCTTATGACTTTTTCTTAACATTGTATAGTCAGAAAACAACCTTTTAAAAATACAGCTGTAAGAAAAAGACATATTGTCTTGAGTCTGTATATTCATGAAGTATTTTCAACCAGTCAGAAAATAAAGGGGGTTTTCTTTACTTTTGGATCATTACTGTTGATTTGCCTTGTAGCAACAGTTTTAGCACCTTCTTAAATATGTGCAGATTAGACATAATGTAATCCAGATCTAAGAAGTCTAAACAGGTTTTTAATTAGGAAGGGTGGCCTGGGGGTTGGAGCAAAACTAGGACAGCGAGCTGGAAGCGTGGATTCCTTCCCCCACTTAGCCCATGCGCTGCTGAGTGATTTTGGCAAGTAATTTGTTCTTCCAGCTTCAATTTCCTCATCCACAAACTGATACGGTGACACTTGTCATCTTTGAGTCCTACGCATCAAAAACACTTTGCGAGAGTTGAGGTACTGCCATTATTTACCTGGGTATCGAGGAAAAAGAGGCAGTAAAGTCAAACAAATATGTTTGCATGCTCTGCTGTTGAGAAATCAGAAGAGCTCTTGTTTAAAGTGAAACTGAGTATTTCCACATATGACAGGCAGCTTGGATCACAAAGCTGAAAGCCAGTGCTATGGGCAAAACTAGGTCAATACAACTGGGTATCCACTGAATAGTAAGCTGTGCAGCTCAACAAAAAGTTGGCCCAGTTATTAATCCCTGTCTCTGATCAAGTCAGCAGATTTATGCCTAAAACGCTGTCAGTGCTGTTTTGTAATTTTGGCCTTTTGACAGCAAAATTCACATTCTGCTCTTGGATGATTATGTTCAGAGGAAGCTCAAACAATAACGGGGCAATGTCAGAAGCCGTGATTAGAACACAATGGGTTTTGGCTCCTGCTCTTTAGCATAATCAGGTCATTTTGGCCATGACTCAAATTTGGCTTTATAGAGACTGACCAACCATAACATATCTTCATATTTTTTTCATATCTGAGTATCCTGCAGAATCTGAAAGGTGGATTCAAGAACACACAAATGTTGTTGTCACCATGATAGAAATAACCTTCAGCTACGACTATACTGCAAAAACTACAGGAAGCAGAAGGTATATGCCAATTTACCGTAGTATAATAAATGACTAAGATTTTTGAAATACATCATGGTTCACACTTGCATAGCGTACTTAGTATGAAAATGAAAAAACCCTTATGATGATAATAAATCTTTGTAACATGCTATGAAGTTAAAGTAGGAAAGAAGTTTCTCAACAAACTACAATACCAGCCACTGACAAGGTCCTCTCTTAAGAGTAATGCAGAAATGAGTTATCTGTCAATGTTTTAGCCACACTCAAAGAAAAGGCTAGTTTTGATAAAGCTAAAGATGAGGATGTCACATACTTATTCACCTGGTATAAAAATTTATAGTCATCTCTTTTAATATGATGGTTAAGGAGATCTAAGAACAGGCACTCCGATTTTTCTTGAATATCTGGGAAGCAACATTAGGAAAAACTCCTTTGCCTCTATAAAAATTCTTTATGAATGTAATTGTCACACATATGAAGGGACTTTAGACAGAATGCAGATAAATGCTGTAAAGGAGCTAATGAAATTAAAGACTTAAGGATGACATGGTGATGGGAGAGTAAGAAGTGAAAGAAAAGGAACTCAAATGTGAACGATGATTTCTTGCAGTAAATGCGCTCAGTAAAAATGTGTAGTTGTCTACAGAAAACAGCAACTGAGGCAAAGGTAATTTCAGGGTAACTTATTTTAAAAGCTCACTGCTTTGGAGACAATAGGTGGCACTCTGTAGCTACCTAGTGAAAAGGAACAGTCTAACAGCAAGTGTATCTGAAACGCATGTTTCTGCCTCCAGCTTTAACTACTTATCCCATTTACAATTTGTTCTGTGATAAATACGGCTGAAGGTAAGTTTCTAGGTGCTAACAAAGCATACTAGCACTTTAATTCTGTGTGTGCATCTTTTATGACCTCCTGCAGCTTTGTACCAAATACAAACAGAGAAGAGCAGCAGGGGAAATCAAGCAGAAATTAGAAAGGAGTGTGAGATGAAAACATTCTTGGACTGACAGAAGGCAGCAGAAGGGGGGGAAAAAAAAGAAAAAAAAAGAAAAGAGCAAAGAAAAGAGACAACGGAATAAAGGGAGACGGTGCATCTGTAAAGGAGAACAGGGAAGAAATTAAAAAGGTAGGGAAAGAAGAGAGGAAGACTCACTATAATACAGCCAGTAGCAAAGGAGCAAATTAAGTGCTGCAATCCACACAAATTTACAGGCTCAGAAATCAACGGGAGAATCAATTTGGATGGACTTGGTTACTTGCTTCAGGGAATGCATCAGATCAGATTCTGTAAAGCACATTATAAATTGCAGGCCTGATGTAAGAGCAAAGTATTATTAAATTAATATTTGAAACTGATAAGTAGTAACAAATCAGAGTGAGTAAAGCTTCGACACTTAAGAAAATTTCTCCTGCCATAGAAATGCGATTAACAAAAGTAAATCAAAAAAGTGAGGCATTTTTCCTCCTGAACAATTTTTTTTTTTTGGTTCATGTTTCTTTTATTTGTTCATTATCTTGAAAATAGCTGAGTGTTTTGTATTTGCTACATTTGTACTGAATATTTGTTTTGATCAGTTTACTCTCTTACCATAAGAAAATGATAAGACAAAAAAAATTAAGTATCCCTATCATCCTTCTATAGACTATGAATCCATAGTAATTATAGATTTAATTTAAGAGATTAAAAACTGGACTGATAAATGAAGGGGAAGAGCTTTCTGAAAACAAGTAATTTTTATAGTAACTAACTGAAAGAAAATCAATTTTTAATTTGCTTATTTTGTGCTGCTGGCTACACTAAAGAATACAGTCAGTTTTAGTGTTCATCTCACACTGACACAGCTCTCTTTCTGTTTCTTTTACACCATCTATAAAATTGGGTCGTTGAAATGATTTTGTGCTTGTTGGAACATCTACAGAAATATTAAGCACACTGGGTGCTTTCAATTATCAGACCCTAGAGAATTCTTCAGTTACATACAATCAATGAGGTATCCCAAATCTGCAGGGACTTAGAAATACGGCTTTGATCTTGCCCTGGCTGCAGGTTTGTTGTTGGTTTGGTGGGTTTGGTTTTTTTTTTTTCCAAAAATGCTGTTTGCTTCTCAAAGGATATTGAAATCATACAACCGTTCATGCATGTGCTGATTTGGTGTTACAGTAACACACACCATAGAAAGCCCAGAAGACTACTTATTTATCTTACTGCTTGCATTAGGGTAGCACCCAGCCTCCAGCTAAGGCCCCAGACCCTCTGTGCAGAGCACTACACCCATATAATGCAACAAAAAACATTCAAGCTACTTAAAGTAGCAAATAGCAGGAAGGAAAATTGAAGTAGAGAGAACGTGTATTAGTTGGTTAAAGTCACACATTAGTAGTACATCGGGGGAAAAAACGCCAAATCTAAGGGATCAAAGTACGCTTCTCCTGAGCAGCATGGTATCTGGCTTCTGACAATTCACTGTGTGAGCACTGGGCTATGCCTGCTTAGGGTCAGTTGGCTAATTGAGCCATTTCTTTTTCAGTACAACACTTCTAGTTTTCCTCTCATGCTTCAAACAACTCTTATAAATAACTGCATGTTTATTTCAGACAGCCAAAGGACAGTCATACTGGAAGGACCCAGAAAAGGTCATTCAAATAGATTGAGCATTCTTCACAGCATTTAACACAGGAAGCTAGGCTGGACAGAGAACGTGCCGGTGTGTATGATGTTTTAAAATCTGATTAATCACACAAGAGATAATTTGGAATCTTAAGCGGCTGAAGGCCTGGAATATGCACACACACCTTTTTAAAAGGCTTTGAAGTTCAGGCAAAACCAAACTTACTCGGCTTATTTAAATTTTCTTTTATACCTTCTACAACTCTGCTTCACAACAATTTAGAGAAAAATGTATCTGTAGTGGTCTCATCCATTGTTTTATTGCAATATCACCTCTGTGGCATCTTGGCTATTACTTTCCCCCTTGTTATTCCCCTCTTAGGCTTGGCAAAAACTTTCCATCACGATGTGAAATAGCACCACCCCTTGCCTTCCTCCCCAGCCCTCCCTCTGATCGACCTTTCTTGTACGGTTTCCAAAACACCACGACCTGGCAGTGGTAGGGAGCTGGCAGACCTTCCTTTCTCCTTCCTTTCTCCAGTCCCGAGCCCTTTACCATCTCAGAGCCTAGGAGAGGCTGAACACATCAGTGTTACCCATCAGTGTTGCACCTGACCCAGTGGGGTCTGATCCCTGATTTGTGACTTTAATTATTATTATCTTGATTTCAACTGTGATTGAAAAAACCAAAACCAATAACCTTCCTCTTACCTATTGCTGTCACACTGAGCATCACAGTCCAGAGGGGTAACTTTGCCTTCTTAAATGAGACAATGTTTTGGTCATGTGCAGAGCATTCATTTTCATTACATATAATTGGTTAGTGAGTTACTATTTTATTTTACTAAATGTTGATATACTAACAACTAAGCATTCGGCCTTTAACGAGATGTTCATTTACCATATCACATAGCAAAATATAATTTTGCTTACTACAGTTACCCATTCTGCTTGAAACAAGTATTTTATCTGTTTATTTGACTAGGGTTTCCTTGGCATTTCTTGTTGATTGCATGCTGGCATTGACTGTAGAAGCAATGCTTTATCCTAACCTTAATACTGACTACATTTTTAACGCATTTATTCTGCAAACATCATGTCTAACTTGTCACAAACTTTGAAGTATATTTAATACGAGGGAACCTACTGGGAGCCAGGCTTCAACCTGACTGATGCATGCATGAGTGCACTGGCTTATACATGTGCAACTTTATTTGTTTTGTGGGAACCCCTCTGGACTTTAACAGCCTTTCATTTTGTCTTTTGTAGAGAAATTAAAGCCTGCACACCAGGCAATGTTTTCTGCTTACAGCTAGCAAGATGGAATTGGCATACAGGAATAATCTTTTATTTGAAAAGCGAAACTGGTCTATATTTTTACCATGACACCTGACATTTACTTTAAATGCACGGGAGTACATCTCCTAGATTTGAGAAATCTCACTGATTTCTAGGGGGACAATGTAGGACATCTAATATCCTCTTTAACTCTGAAAGGGAGATGATTATTCCAGTATGCTTATTCATTTATATTTTGTCTCACATAAGCACTTGTCTCTCTTCCCTGATCAGAGGTGCATTAATTGCATGCTAATAATCAAAATAAATCCTGAAAACTGCATCTCTGTTCCACCTGCTACACCCAACACAGGCAACTCCATACCAGAAAAGGTTGCTTTGCATCCTGCTTTTAAAAACTATTGGTTCCATATTGGAACCACTTTTCTATGAACTCCTACTTACAGCATTCGATGACTCTATTTACCATGAATGGTCCAGCTTTTCAGTTTGTAAACAAAACTAGATGAGGTGGAAATGGTGATAGGCAACCGCATGGCACTGTCAGGAGACAGGAGGTATTCAAAGGCTAAGAGAATACCTAAAAACAGCAGTGCCTCTAAGCCATGTTGTGAAATATCAATACACGGTGGGTTAGTAGCAAGCATCCAGAATGACTTTATATAAGACACTTTTGAAACACAAAGCAGTCTGTGATATCTGTCCTGTTCAGAATAAAAATTCTTACCCTTAGTCACGGTTCAAATGCTGTTTATTTTTGTATAAATATTTATAGATATTTGAGATAGTCACGTTGATAAATTCATTTAAAATTTCCATCAAAACACTCTAGATCAAATATGTTGAAATCCCAGTTTCTAAGCAGCTCAGCAGAAGAGATGACTGGTAGCATGTAAAATACAATTTAGTCTGAATGTCAACTGCAGAGAGAATAGCTATCATACACCACCAACATTATAGCTTCGTGCGATAGTACAGCAGGATTTCCAAATAACAGGTTTTACTTTTCATCCAATATTTCTCCTGTTTTGAATACTCACAGTTAAAATTGTTCATTCAAACCATTTCAAAAAACTCAAACCAACAACATTTTCAAATTCAAATGTTATAGTTTTCTTGTTTTTAAACCATGCAAATAAACCAGTAGGGAAGTTACTAATTAGATCGCACTAACGATGACATCAAACACCTGTGAAGTTCGTGCTTTTATACACGTAATAATTCTCTTCACCTCATGTACAGTTATTACACTGTGAAGAAGATATGGCTTGAATAGAAGGAAAAAATAATCTTTAAAGACATCTTTATTTTTTTCACCTTGCTACTCATTTTTTTGCTGTACGTGAAGTCCACAAAAGCTCTCCCTAAAAAAAAACTAAACTGTTTTTCTGTATGAATCCCTTACCTAGATGAAAAAACTATTAACGTTTTTTAAAAATCTATTCTAGCCAGCTCAATTATCACATATTCAACAGGGTGGAAAGGAATAAATGCCAGCGAATGCAATTTCCCCTGTATTTCTTTAACCCTCCCATATTTCATTTCTCCTTCACAGGACCCAGTAATTATATTACTTCAGTGACTACACAGTCAGTCACACAGAGCCAGCATGCAGGCCACAAATCTAAGTGCGTGCTAGGGATGCCTTGCAGGTAAAGCAGCTATTTACAAAGTGCATCTCAAAAGCAATATGAGTCACCTAAATACAGGGCTCTACTGATGGAAACCCAGTTCCTAAAAGAGAAAAATAACTTTGTTTTGACCTCAAATTGTATTAGCTATAAACATACTTAGCAGCATGGACTTCACAAAAACATTAGAATAAATCGAGCTTTAACATAATGAAATATTTAGGGCTGAGCTGATTACTTATTTTTGCTCAGCGGTCTAACAGGCTAACAGTCCCACTTTCCTATGTGAAATGAAATATGACTCAGTGTAAGTTGATTAGTAATAATTACAAGCCAGATATTCTTCTACCTCCTGAACAGCAGGAGACCTGTAATATCAATTGCAGATTTCCTGCGCTCTAATGATTCATACACAATATATGCAAGCTGTCTGCGTGGCCAGTACAGATTCTGCAATTTATCTAAAAATTCATGGAGACAGATTGATTTCCAATTTTCAATAGGAGTTTAAACCTGTAGGATATCTCCTGAATTATGGAGTCCAGTAGACCAAGTCAAAGACATCGTAATAGAATTACTTTCCTTAAATCTCAAATTAGTATATTCTTTTTTTTTCTTTTTCCTTTTTTTTCCCCCCCAATCGCCATTTTAATTGATAAACTTGTTCTTGAAGCTAAGTTTTATTTCAAACATCAATTTATTCATGAATTGATTTGAGGAAAAGACAGGGGAATTTATTATGACTCTTTCTGTTCGTTAGAGAGAAAGAGAGAGATAAAGAAGTAAAATCCAAAATGAAGGTGTTAAAGCACTGAGACATGTTGCCCAGAACTTGTGCAATCTCCACAACTGGTGATAGTCACAGCTTCACTGGACAAGACCCAGAGCAACCTGATTTAACTTGAAATTAGCCGTTTTGAGCAGGAAGGTTAGATGATCAGGGCTTCATGTATTGAATTACCTTCCGGATGACAGCCCTTAAACCATACGCACCTTTCCTGTAGCAATATCATTATTCAGTCTTGTTTTCAATGAATAATTACTATAGCTGTCCTACACATTTATAAAAAAAACCAACTTAAAATCTTAGATCTTAGATCTAGATAAGAAAGAAAAATTGAGACTTGTGAGAAAAAACATTTCAGGCTTCACTTAGGAGTGGATTATTTCACATACCTACCATTTTATTTTCTGACTGCACCACAATAAGGACATAACATAAAATGAAATACAACAAGATAACATCTTTCCTTTGTGGAAACTTTGGATTCTCATTTTTATCACAGGAAAGAAAAGCTTTGAAATAGGACCTGAAAGCAGCCAATGACAAGTTATTACCCATGCCTACAAAATATTTCAAACAGTTCCACATTTCTATGGGAGGGGAGAAACAAATCTAACATTTTTTGTAAACTACGGCAGTCAGTGCAACCAAAATCTGTGTTTGTTAAATATCAGCTTTTCTAATATCATAAAGATGCAAAAATATTAACTGTGGTTCTGAATTATTCATATTTTACCCAATTATTTCTGTTTAAATGGAGTCAGCTAAGTACTCAGAGCTATACCTCTACAATTAACGCATTAATATACACAGGTATACACAGCACAGGATGATTATTCTCTATCAGTACTTCTTCATCCTTAGTTTGGGACACTGCTTTGTCAAAAAGAACTCATGCATGCATTAAGAAAATAGAGTAAGACTTCACTGGGTATTTCTATGATTAGTGGGAACCATTTTATAGCTAACACATGTAAATATTAACAAGAGTCAAGTGAAATGAATTGAAGAGATTGTAGTTAATGTATCTCCACGACAGATATTCTCATCTCCATGAAAACCAAACCTTTCAGTTTAACTATCTAAAAAGGATCACTACTAATTTGAAAGTATTTATTTCTGCATTTCACAAACTTAAACACTGCGGTATGCAAAACCACTTCTAGTTAACAGCTATGTGTATGTGGGTAGTTCAGTGTCTGGCTTAGTGGTATCTGAGAGCTCTACAGGCAGCTTCAACAGAGAATCATCTTACCCTTCCACAGAAATGGTCCGCTGCAAGCTCACTGTGGGTGGACGCGTTGCAGTGCTGTGCTGGGAATGACTGTATGACCAAGGAAGAATAAAGAAAAGCATTTGTTAAAGAAATACAAGTTTCTCTTATTCTTATTGTCTCTAGCAGTTTAGCTAACGCCAAAATAGAAATAGCAATCAGATAGTTTTACATGTGTCTAAAGCATTTTGACTTCAGTGATGCTCATGTCTTCAAAAAAGGGCTCAATCCTACAATCTCTCTTGTTTAAAATCAGGTTTCATTCTTCCTTAAGAGCAGGCAATGAAGAGAATAATTCCCCCTTATCTTTCTTATTCTTTTAAAAAAATATATACATACACACAGTTCAGTGACTTAGATGCTAATTGTTCTGCTAAATATACTAACTATAAAACCCGAAGTTAATTTCAGAGCAGAAGGTAAAACAGTAAATGATAATGTTATCAATCTAATTCTCAGTGTTTTGAGTTTTTCCACATGAAATTATATCAATCATAGCACAACATTTAGAAAAAAACATGATATTTTCTAAGCAAAACACAGACTCTGTGAAAGAAAAATCTTTTTGATTGAAAATCCTGAGGTCTAATGGCTTCTCTCATATGTGTTGTCATGCTTGAGGAACGTAGTTACGATATTACATAAACCCAATAAATTACACAGTATATGTTAACTTCAGTATTGTACTATCGTATAATAGTGTTGTACCATTACTATTCATGTAAATATAAATGGATAACAACACAGCATCAGTCAAAGGCAGTTCTGTGATAATAAATTGCATTCCTTATCCAAGACAATGTGTTTAAAAAATAAGAATAAAAAGCAGAAGCATCTGGGTGTATCCTCTGATTAGTTTAAATGGCTACATCACATAGTGAGGCCCAGTTTTAATCATAGAATCATAGAATCATTAAGGTTGGAAAAGACCTCTAAGATCATCGAGTCCAACCGTCAACCCAACACCACCATGCCCACTAAACCATGTCCATAAGCGCCTCATCTACACGTCTTTTAAATACCTCCAGGGATGGGGA
>NW_008795486.1:720618-725619 GCF_000699145.1 Aptenodytes forsteri
TTTGGGACACTGCTTTGTCAAAAAGAACTCATGCATGCATTAAGAAAATAGAGTAAGACTTCACTGGGTATTTCTATGATTAGTGGGAACCATTTTATAGCTAACATATGTAAATATTAACAAGAGTCAAGTGAAATGAATTGAAGAGATTGTAGTTAATGTATCTCCACGACAGATATTCTCATCTCCATGAAAACCAAACCTTTCAGTTTAACTATCTAAAAAGGATCACTACTAATTTGAAAGTATTTATTTCTGCATTTCACAAACTTAAACACTGCGGTATGCAAAACCACTTCTAGTTAACAGCTATGTGTATGTGGGTAGTTCAGTGTCTGGCTTAGTGGTATCTGAGAGCTCTACAGGCAGCTTCAACAGAGAATCATCTTACCCTTCCACAGAAATGGTCCGCTGCAAGCTCACTGTGGGTGGACGCGTTGCAGTGCTGTGCTGGGAATGACTGTATGACCAAGGAAGAATAAAGAAAAGCATTTGTTAAAGAAATACAAGTTTCTCTTATTCTTATTGTCTCTAGCAGTTTAGCTAACGCCAAAATAGAAATAGCAATCAGATAGTTTTACATGTGTCTAAAGCATTTTGACTTCAGTGATGCTCATGTCTTCAAAAAAGGGCTCAATCCTACAATCTCTCTTGTTTAAAATCAGGTTTCATTCTTCCTTAAGAGCAGGCAATGAAGAGAATAATTCCCCCTTATCTTTCTTATTCTTTTAAAAAAATATATACATACACACAGTTCAGTGACTTAGATGCTAATTGTTCTGCTAAATATACTAACTATAAAACCCGAAGTTAATTTCAGAGCAGAAGGTAAAACAGTAAATGATAATGTTATCAATCTAATTCTCAGTGTTTTGAGTTTTTCCACATGAAATTATATCAATCATAGCACAACATTTAGAAAAAAACATGATATTTTCTAAGCAAAACACAGACTCTGTGAAAGAAAAATCTTTTTGATTGAAAATCCTGAGGTCTAATGGCTTCTCTCATATGTGTTGTCATGCTTGAGGAACGTAGTTACGATATTACATAAACCCAATAAATTACACAGTATATGTTAACTTCAGTATTGTACTATCGTATAATAGTGTTGTACCATTACTATTCATGTAAATATAAATGGATAACAACACAGCATCAGTCAAAGGCAGTTCTGTGATAATAAATTGCATTCCTTATCCAAGACAATGTGTTTAAAAAATAAGAATAAAAAGCAGAAGCATCTGGGTGTATCCTCTGATTAGTTTAAATGGCTACATCACATAGTGAGGCCCAGTTTTAATCATAGAATCATAGAATCATTAAGGTTGGAAAAGACCTCTAAGATCATCGAGTCCAACCGTCAACCCAACACCACCATGCCCACTAAACCATGTCCCTAAGTGCCTCATCTACACGTCTTTTAAATACCTCCAGGGATGGGGACTCCACCACTTCCCTGGGCAGCCTGGTCCAATGTTTAACCACTTTTTCAGTAAAGACATAATGCAAAGTAGAAATTAAAAATAAAACTTTAAGTCAGTTTTATATCACTGATTCTACTAACTGCAGATTTTGTCTTGCTTTCAAGCTTTTTATACAACTCGAGCAGTTTGTTCAGAAGAAGCACACCTTATTTTCATTAAAACCTGAGACATTCAACATTAGTGAGCAATACATCTATTTTACATGCATTTTGTCTCGTAGCATAGCCAATACTGTCTGTCTGACAGAAGAGACATGATTTTTCTGTGTAGCACATAGAGTTGTGACACACGATATCATGCCACAGGACAAACAAAAGACCTGCTACCTGCTGGTATTCCCTGTTGCGACCGTTGTGCTCTTGTGTCATGTTAGTAAACTGCTGTACTCATCCTTGTTCTGAGTATTTCAGAAAGTTTGTGGAAAAGTATATTCCTCTTATAAGAAGAACTACAGAGTTTTTTATCTGTTTTATAGCAAGACATAGGATGTACAGGAGTATCATGAGCCTCTGGCATCATGGTGTGAACAGAATAGTTGAGTTGGACAAACATTGCAGAATAATATTTTAGGAATATTGGTTAAAATTTCACATTATGTTTTCATCTTGCAAATGACTTAGGATGCATATTTTTAAACTACCTTTTTTTAGGTTTTATCCATTTTTAAAAATTTAAAGTTTAGGTTGTGGCTTGTCTTCTGTCCCTCTCCCTCTACAGAGCTGGAAGGGAACATACATCCTTACGTTCCTGTACTGGCTTCCCACGCCAAATTAATGAGGAAGGGAAGAGCCTCTCCCCTGAATTTCCCCCCTGTATACATGTGACAGAAGTGGCACAGCAGAGCTATAACACCTCTGTCTTTTCCCTGTGCAGCTTGACTCTCAGAAACTTTATTCCCTGAAGTTGCCTCAAGAGATGCAAAAATACGGCTGGTACAAGAAACAATAACCCAGCAGAGAGAAGGGACAATGATGTATGTCACGGCCCTCTAAGTCACACTGTATGTCAAGGTCTGTTTCTAAGAGGAGGATGGCAGAGCCGTGCCTGAGCTGTGCTGCCGATGCCAAACCCACAATGGAGACTTTAAACAAGCAGCTCATATTCTTGCAACAGATGTTACATATTTTGTGGGGAAAAAATCTATTAACAAGGCATGGCAAGTTAGCAAGTGAAGGTTTCATGCAGGAATTGGGTTTATTTCACAAATGCTGTGTGGCGTTCTGTTTTTCAAAGGAATGTCATAGGAAAGGGAAGCTGAGGAATGACAGCTGATATGGCACTTTGTCTTAAAACATTTAAGTCACCTCTTGCTGTTTCAAGATCTCCTCCTTACTAAAGCCATGGCATACTGTTATGATCAGTGCCACAATATCTACACCCAACAACAACTAGCCAAACTGGCTTGAATTCTGAAAGCTTTGTTTCTTTTCCCAAAAAAGATTTCAGCATTGACCTATTTTTATTACAGCAAACTTATTTATATAACTCTGATCAGCTTCACAATGAGCAAAATTATAAGAGCATTAAAGGTAGGACTTTCAGCTATTAAGTACTAAAACCAAATAATTTCCCATTTATCTACAGAATTAGCAACTGAAGACGGTCACGAAAACATATTGAATATTAAGCTCTTGGGATGTGACTATGTTTGGATGTTGCAAATGAAAAAATGGGCTACATTCACCAAAGTAATTTACAGAACAGTGAATTATTGCTCCTGCATTGAAAGATTCAAAATGGGGAAAGGGACCAGTCTGATCACTGTCATAGACTCTCAGTCCCCACAGCGATGCTGCATTTTAGTGATGAATTCAACTATCTTTGAGGTTTGATACTTAACCCAGGCTACTTTGTGCAAAACCTCAAGGCTATAACCTCTCTATTTCTAAATATTTTATATAATGGATGAATAAAGACTAAGAATTTTGTCACCATACTATTCATAATGGCCTTTACAGAATTAGTCTTTATAAATCTCTGTTTGACATCACACACTTCTTTAACACGGAACAAATCACGTTTCTGAACATAGACCTACCTAGATCTAAAGCTGGTATTGTCTGGAAAATCATTGTTGAAACACATAATTGAAATGAGAGCAAACAGCATTTCCAGAAGTGATTAGGAGTACCAGGTTCCTTGATTTTGGGTGTCCAGTCTAAAACACTTCCAAAATCCTGCTTTGCCAAAAAAGGATATTCATCCCTTCCAGAAAATCAGAGGTGTAATATCTCAGCAGAAGGGCAAGGTACCCAGAACTCACTAATCACTCTCCTCAGCCACTTGAGAATTTGTGCCGTGCCACCACATCTGCTTGGTAGTTACCCTCACACAGTTTTGTTATGGCTGGGACAAGAAGCATCAAATCAACCAAAGGATTATCCAGACAGGCTGGAAAACAAAGAATATTCAGAGGAAAGAGCAGATTCTTGGGAAAACAATACACGTTTCAATGATGGAGTGAAAAAAAAAAGGCTAGGATGGCAACATTATTTTCTATTATATCAGATGTTGTATTAAGTACTGTAAGCCCATAACAAGTATGAATTAAAGCAGTGATTTCAATTCAGTATTCTCCTGAAATTACCAAACTACTCAAGCACTAGATGTCATCGGTATCCCTCACTGGAATGACTACCTCGTTATGCAAAGCTGTGCAAGGAACCTTATACCTCACTCCTTCCAAGCAAGGGGCTCAGCTATTGACAATATTCCACTCATTAGAAACCCTTTTCCAATCCTAGGTATTTGTGACATAGAGTTCAAATGAGTCCTTGGCTTTTTTCATGACAATAATTCATAACTGGTGATATGAAAACTCATTTTTTGTACGTAATTATAAAAATCAAGTTTAATGCTCAGTACAAGCTTATGCCTTCTAAGGTATCGTCATGAATACAATGACAGCTAAAAATCAAAAATGCAGTTTAATCACTGCTTGACACAAGTGGCTATCCAATTGGAGACAGAAATAACAGTCTGATATCATTCCTAACTGACTTATTTAAAAGATAAAGCTCCTGGTGGCTTCTGTCAAAGTGGTGGAACCAGCAGAAAGAAGCTGTTTCCATCACGTGCTTAATACACTTATGCATGTGTCTCGTCTTTTGTAGCAAAAAAGAAAATAAAACTTCTGGGTTACTGCCACCAACATTTTCTATGATGAATGCCTAAACAGAGACACTTACATCCCTACTGAGACATTGTCCTGGTTTCGGCAGGGATAGAGTTAATTTCCTTTCTAGTAGCTGGTACAGTGCTGTGTTTTGGATTTAGGGTGAGAACAATGTTGATAACACACCGATGTTTTAGTTGTTGCTAAGCAGTGCTTACACTAGCCAAGGACTTTTCAGCTTCACATGCTCTAATGACTGAGAAGGCTGGAGGGGCACAAGAAGCTGGGAGGGGGCACAGCCAGGACAGCTGACCCCAACTGGCCAAAGGGACATTCCATACCATGGGACGTCATGCTCAGTATATAAAGCTGGGGGAAGAAGAAGGAAGGGGGGGACAT
>NW_008795486.1:725993-730640 GCF_000699145.1 Aptenodytes forsteri
GTGGTGCTCAGTTGCCGACTGAGGTTAAACCACGACAGATATGTAGGTAAGTAGCATATTTTTATACTCACAGATCTAAGTATTCAAAGTTCAACATTTAGGCTTATAAAAATGTTATCTTTTCCCTGAAATGATACAGAATGAACGTCTCAATATTTTTAATAATATAAAGTAATAATATTTCAATATACTACTTAATACTCCAGCCACACAAGATGGATTTTCCCTGAAGAAATGAAACTCACATCCCATAAAATACCAGTTTTAACTTAATTCCATTTAATTTTAGTTCGAGACAAGGGGAATATACTATTCTTGTAAGACAATTCATATGAGTGAAGGAACAAAGAATGAGATTCTAAGTGAATAAGGGGCAAAATAAGGAGCAAAGGATCCAACTTCTCTTTTTTAATGGGTTTAAGTTGTTTTTTTATTTTAAACCTGTTTCTTAGTCAAGGCCTGCTATTTCATGTCTTTGTAAAATACTAAAAATAGAGCAGCGTGGTGTCAACATATTTTTTAATGATTATTATGAAAATAACAACATCAGTAAGTATCATAGTAACAAGAAGAGAAGTAGCCAGTCTCCTTAGTTTTAATTCTGTTCTAGCCCTTCAAAGGATGTTTTGAAGGCACTTCTGCCGTGTGGGTGATGCTGAAACTGGAGGCAGCATCATAAACCCTTCTTTCCCTGTAGGGACCAAATGAACTACCGCCTTCCCTTCACGAATGACACTTTCACCAATATGCAATATCCCAGTGAAACCCCTACGTGGGATGAAACAATCATATTAGGGAAACATTTATTGTGTTTTAAACTTTTATAATGCAAATTAAGGACAAACCAGCATTAAGGGATCAGACTGCATGACACTCAAGTCAGAGTTCATCCCAAAGCCTGCCTATTGCATTGAGGGTGGAAGAAAGAAGGTTGTTACAATCTAAAATTTTTCCTGGTCTCTTTTGCTTGTATAAGAACAATACACGTTGTCTTTACACAGAGAGTACTAGAAAAGTCATCAGCTTTCCTCTCCCAACCCACCTCCCACCGACAAAGAACAGTTGTCCTCTATTTGCTATAGCCTTGATTTAGGAAACCTTTTGTTTTCATATATCTTTGTTTTGACAAGTCAAAACTGACAACATAAAAGTCGTTATTTGTTTCCTAAATCAATTGACCTGCATCTTCTCATAAAGAAGTAGTGATGCAGCTAGTGGCACAGGCTGGATAGAGATGCCTCTGAACACTGGCTTCGGAGCAACATTCTTGAGGTCCCAATTCTGAAACTGCCACACAGAAGAAAAGTATACAAACTGCATTTGTCCATCAATACATTCTGTGCAGAAAAAAAAAAAAAGCAAACCAAAAAACTAACAAAAAGAGAAAACTAGAGCTCCACATTATTCTTCGTTATTCACAGTACTAAAAGAAAAAAGATTGATAAATACAATGTTGAAAAAGTTCCACTGGAGAACAGTGAAGGGAACGCTAACGCTGTTTGGTTTTATGATGTATTCTCAGCATGTTGTTTCTTATGTCAAGGATTGGAGGTAGCAGTGCAGTTGTTTATAAAGCTTCTAAGCCTTTGCTTTGATGGATGTAAGAGTTTAAGAAGGCAACATGCTTTAATTCCATTAATGTGGAGTTTTAATTCAGTTCAGTGAAGTGAAACCAGCTTTTCCTGATGCTGCCGACAGCTAAACTTCTAACTTAAATGAGTTTTTGCTCTCCTGTGGGATTAATTAGAAGTCCAGAGAGTGCTTTTTTGGTATTAATTTTATCTCAGCTACAAACAACTTGACAATATCCAGTACGGACAGTTACTGACCCATATTAGAAGTGTCAAACTAACCAGACAGTCTCCCATCAGAGGTAAATAGGAAACTTCAGAGAATAGGACATTCAACCCTGCTACTTTTGATCACCCTTAGGCAACAAAGCTGCACATGAGATGTAATGCTGTTTTCATGCACAGGCACATGCAGTGAGGATTTTTGGACTGACTTAGCAACGATAATTCATTTTTTAAAATGGCATCTGTACATATATTCTACAAATAGTATTGCTAGGCTAAATACCTACCCAATGGAAAACAGAAAAGAAACAAAATGAAGGATTAGGCTGTCACTCTGCCTACAAATATGTAGAATAAGGATGACGCTACCTCTCTGCTCAGGTTCTTCGTAGTAATTTCACTTGCACAGTAAAGTCAACAAGGTTGCTGACCTCTCCCTCCTTTTCCCTTTCCCTTTCCCTTTCCCTTTCCCTTTCCCTTTCCCTTTCCCTTTCCCTTTCCCTTTCCCTTTCCCTTTCCCTTTCCCTTTCCCTTTCCCTTTCCCTTTCCCTTTCCCTTTCCCTTTCCCTTTCCCTTTCCCTTTCCCTTTCCCTTTCCCTTTCCCTTTCCCTTCCTTCCTTCCTTCCTTCCTTCCTTCCTTCCTTCCTTCCTTCCTTCCTTCCTTCCTTCCTTCCTTCCTTCCTTCCTTCCTTCCTTCCTTCCTTCCTTCCTTCCTTCCTTCCTTCCTTCCTTCCTTCCTTCCTTCCTTCCTTCCCTCCTTCCTTCCTTCCTTCCTTCCTTCCTTCCTTCCTTCCCCAAACAGCAGCCACAGAAGTGGTTAGCCACATTCCACAACTTAAAGTCTTTGAGTTATTGCAGCCCTAAATTAGCATCATATAGCAGTAAGGAAGAATGCAAGGTGAAACTGTGACTCAGAGGAATGTTTCAGCTCCTGGAATAAAGCTAATTATCCACCTTTGTTAGCAGGGCGCCTAAGTCAGCAGCTATCTTCAAAGTGGTGAAACATCCACTGACTTCAAATCTGCTTCTTTATGGCTGGGGTAAGGAAGATAATGATAAGCTTTAAAATACAAAAAGTATGCTTATCTGAGAAGGAATTGTTATGTTAGTTTGAAATATAATATTTAAAAGAGCTGAAAAAGTTTGGAATTATGTGGGGGGAACTGAAAATAATTAGGAATGCTGTTTAAAGGAGTAGAGTGGAGAGGATATACTGTTGATGAAGTTTCACGTGTAGTCTAATGTTCCCATGTAGGGTAGATACAGACTTACACAGTTCTGTGAAGAACACAGCATTGAGCAAACTAGGCATACCGCGTGAAAACCGTAAGAAAAAAATACTGTGACAAATTGATACAAAATTAAATGGAACAAATTTTACGAAACATGAGACCTGTTTTAATGACTCAGACAGGGTACCTTGCTCTTTTGGGAGGTTATTCTGTTCTAGATGTCACTGTTAAGTACTGATTTCTGTTATAACATATATTTTTCTATTTTGCTTAAATTCCTCCCTTTCATCCCATCCTTCTTCTAATTCATTATGTTCCTTGTTCATACTTTGGACAGACTTGGGTTTTTAGAAGTGGGATGCTTAAATCTCCACGGCATTCCAAGACATTCTGTTACTGTTAAAAAAAGTAAATATCAAGTCTTCCTACTAGCCTCTCAGTTGTATTATTATTATTATTATTGTTATTATTATTATTATTACTGTAATGAATATGAGGAATGATAAAGCTCCACCTGGCAGTTGAAATACTCCCTGATGAAATTAGTTTGACAATAATACCAGCTGAGGACTGAGGTTTACATGTCAAAATATTTGCAACAAGTGAAAAACATATGTAGGTATATAGAAAAAAAAAAGGGAGAATGGTAAAAGAAAGAAAAATCTCACCTTCTCAGTTGCTTAAGCAATATCAGATGGAAATGGCCCATGAACATAACAACTGAGTTTGGCTCTAATTACTGTTGTGGAAGAGTCTCTAGTGCTACTTTCATGAATTTAAATAGGGTGCATTTGTTTAGGAATGACAGAAAACTTCCTGACGCACTCTGCACGGCCTCGCAATTACCTACATCTCGTGGTACCCTGGTACCAGTGCCCACTACAATGTTGAGCTTTCAATTCCTCATGGAGAAAGCAGCTGTCACCCTCCTCCTGCTTGCTATCACTCCTAATTCTCTTCCGGCACTAGTGCTTTCCAAGCGTTACCATTCCAATGAATCGCACAGGGTGTGAGAATTGGAGACGGTTTGATTTCTATGTGACAGAACAACAAGCATTTTTGCTGGGTAAAAAGAAATCAGCTTTGCCAAAGGAAAACACATACCATAGTACAGAAAAATGTCTTAATCAGTCAGGTCTTCTGTAATGTAATAGAAAGAAAGAAGTACTTTAGAAAAAGACTTCTATTAAGGATGTCTGGAGTCACTAAATAATCAGAACATGTTGAAACAATTCAAAGGCGGAGTGCAAAAACTTGTGGCATTATATGGCTGGAAGGAGTCATTCAGCTTCTCACTTATTTTATGTATATGTATTGGGTTTGCACAGCAAGGTTTTGGTAGCAGGGAGGCTACAGGGGTGGCTTCTGTCAGAAGATGCCAGAAGCTTCCCCCATGTCCGACAAAGCCAATGCCAGCCGGCTCCAAGACAGACCCACCGCTGACCAAGGCAAAGCCCATCAACAGTGGTGGTAGCGCCTCTGGGATAACATATTTAAGAAGGGGAAAAAAAAAACCTGCTGTGGAACAGTAGCTGGAGAGAGGAGTGAGAATATGTGAGAGAAACAACTCTGCAGACACCAAGGTCAGTGAAGAAGGAGGGGGAGGAGGTGCTCCAGGC
>NW_008795486.1:730720-737247 GCF_000699145.1 Aptenodytes forsteri
ATGGAGGACCCCACACTGGAGCAGGTGGATGTGCCCGAAAGAGGCTGGGACCCTGTGGGCCTGTGCTGGAGCAGGCTCCTGGCAGGACGACTGGACCGAGGAGCCCACGCTGGAGCAGGTTTGCTGGCAGGACTTGCGACCCCGTGGGGGACCCACACTGGAGCAGTCTGTTCCTGAAGGACTGCACCCCATGGAAGGGACCCACGCTGGAGCAGTTCGTGAAGAACTGTAGCCATGTTGGAGAAGTTCGTGAAGACTGCAGCCCATGGGAAAGACCACGTTGGAGAAGTTCATGGAGGACTGTCTCCCACGGGAGGGACCCCACGCTGGAGCAGGGGAAGAGTGTGAAGAGGAAGGAGCAGCAGAGACAACGTGTGATGAACTGACTGCAAACCCCATTCCCCATTCCCCTGCGCCGCTCGGCGGGGGGAGGTAGAGAAAATGGGGAGTAAAGTTGAGAAAGAAAGGAGCAGGGGGGGAAGGTGTTTTAAGATTGGGTTATATATCTTATTACCCTACTCTGATTTGAATGGTAAATAAATTAAATTAATTTCCTGGAGTCGAGTCTGTTTTGCCTGTGATGGTAATTGGTGAGTGATCTCTCCCTGTCCTTATCTTGACGCACGAGCCTTTCGTTATATTTTCTCTCCCCTGTCCAGCTGAGGAGGGGGAGTGATAAAGCAGCTTGGTGGGCAACTGGCATCCAACCAGGGTCAACCCACCACAGTCCTTATTTGCCATCCTTGATTTCAAATGTCAGTATTTTTCCTATTAAAAAAGGAAAGCAATAATACGTGCATCCATATATGTATAGTCTTTCTTTGGGTCTTGATGCAAGTGGTAAGAGTAGGAAACAGTAATTTTCAAGTAGAAACTTAGATTCCCTGATTTTCAGACACTCCGCTGGCCCACTCTCCTTCCCATTGCACACAGCTGGTGTAACTGCATTTACCCGCAGCACCAAGAGATGTAGACGGTGGCCTAGGGGCAGCACAGCTGAGCCTCTGCTGCAGGGCACTTGTTGAGTTGGGTGCACAGGGAGTACGCGGCACAATTTCCATCAGTAGCTGTTCTGTGGCAACTGCAATACACAGCACTCACCACTGTCCCATACCACCACTTTTGATGTGTTTCTAGAGCTGTGCATTGCTTCCGTAATGAAACATATTTATTGCACACAAAGCTTGTTAGGCTTCTGTGCAAGTAACAGCACAAGTTTCTGCACCAAAATCCCTTTCCAGTTTAAGCAAATGTCGAAAGACATTAGCAAAGACTTGAAAAATGGGTCCACTTTTAAGAAACTTTGAATGGCAAAATTTAGATAGAAATCAAGGAATATCTCAGAAGTTTTAGGAAAACTCATATAGGCACATTGGGAAGAATCATGTAAGATTTGCAGTCCAAAAATACCAAATTGCATGTCATGTATGTATTTACCAGTTGCATTGTTGCGGGGGGGGAAAAAAAGAAATGAGTAGGGAAGTTTTCTAGTAAGGAAATCTAAAGAAAAAGCTTCTCTAATTTATAGTCTGTGAATACAGCATAAATTCTGAAATACTGTAAACTAGTAAATTGTTCCTCACGATGCTAACAGCCAGTAAGACCTTGAATTTCAGAAAGTGTTAAGACCAGAATTTTTAGATAAACTGGTTTATCGTTGTCAATAGAACTGGATCAACTGGATTATTGTTGTCAAAATTCAATTTCATAGGAGATATGTACTCAATAGGAGGATAAGAAAACAAATGGTTAAACAGACACTAGAAAAATCTGGAGAGACCTCACATTTTCATGAACTTTTCCACCACAGTCCATAGAAGTTCACTGTAAGTTATGAATACCGCTTATAAGACTGTTGAGAGTTCCCTTCAGGAATCAGAGACCTAATTCCAGTTCAGAATCCAAAAAAAGGAAGTATAACGTGATTTTAACACACAACCCTGTCAGAGCAATCTTGTCATTAACAAAATGGACAGAGATTATGTCTTAATGGTTATACTGATTTTGCAATAGTGCATTTAGTGCCTAGGACAGCTTAGCTTCACTTTCTCTTCTCGAGGGAGGGTTGACTTTCTTTGCACTGAAGATGACACTTGAAAAATAATTCATAGGACTTTTATACTGCATCTGTTTCTTTTTTAAGAGTAGCAAACCATAGATAAATAAGCCTAATGACAGAGCTTGAATAACTGCAACCCATTAAACTAATTTGCAAAGTTTCTATGCATCGCCATCCAAAGAAAAACAAGCACATAAAATTCTTTTCCTGTTAGAGTCATTGCACTGAATTTTACTCATTCAAGACAAAGCGTATGGATAATAACAATTAATTAAAGTGATTTAAAACAGCAATGAAAAACTGTCTGATGCCAAACCATACCATGCCATTAACAAACATTTCTATATCCCATGAGATTCTGTATCATTATATTTGCTCTATAAAAATGTTCCTGCAGAAATTTGTTTTAATATTGTTTCTGCATAAGCCCAAGTTCACTTCCTCTGTACTTATTAACTCTCATGTGTGCATTACAATGAATTCCACTAACTGTCAAGGTGAAACAGCCAGAGAAGGAGTGTATTCAGCTTCCATAGAAGTGGTTCATTAAAACAAAAGGAATTATCATAACAGAAAGAACATTGAATTATGATCACGATCTAAAATCTATCAGAACAGCACACTTTATATTGCAATTACTCCTGATACAATGTTTACTGCACCTGTGTGATACCTTCTGATAATGTTATCCCTTCTATTTGGATATACATTATCTCTGTGCAAGCTGGGAACATGGGTTGGATATCTACCTTCTTTAACAGACCAGAGGTGAGAATGTAATCCTACATAAGCTGCTATTTAGCCCCACTTTCTCTGTCATTCAGATCAGCCCAGCATGCATGTGTGCCTGTGCAGTTATACCAAACACAAAAACAAAAATCCTAGAGAAATACAAACAGAGAACAGCAAAAGTAGAAATAACGTAATGCACATAAGCAAATGACATCCCAACAGAATACATACAAACAGCAGTGAAGGGTAATTTGAAAATGCAGAGGTATAAAGAATGTATTGTCAAAATGAAAGATGAATAGTGAAGCTCTTCTGTTTCTAATCTAATCTATACGAACCATGATCCTTGGATCTTTTTAATTTGATAGAAGTTGGAGTTACTCAGCATTTCCTGGGAAACATTCAGCATTTTACACTATGAGTTCCAAGAAAGAAGTATACGCTAGAACTAGATACAAAAAAAAATTTAAAAATCTATTAATTTTTCTCATTCTGGGGTTACTCACAGTGGGAGCATAAACATCTCCCATAGTAGATCACTGTAATATTGTCCAAGCACATTAGTAATTAATTTTACCTGTCTTTGATTATAGTCCATAGATTGGATTAGATGAATGATGGGGTAGATAGATCATTTATATGTTCCATTATGTCAATCCTTACATCCTTAAATCGACATATAAACCACCATTTATTTAAAGATGCTTGTTAAAGTCAATCTTTGAAGAGAAATTTAGCTATTTAGGAAAGAACTGTGAAAGGAATTTATGAAGAATTTTACTCTAAGCCTGTGATAGTCATCAAGGTGAATTGTTTAGTTACAAACTTAACAGATAAATCATTTGAGTAAAACATTGGAAACTGGTTTTAAAAGATTTGCAAAATTAGCAAGCATGCACACATGACTGAGCTGATAAACAGTCAATTTGTGATCCTTCTGGGAACTGATTTAATGTCATTAAGATACTTAATAGTATAAGTCCTGGACAACAGCCTGACTTGACTAGACTTTTCAAATATTTCTTGTAGGTTAGGGATCGTTTCTTATAATTACAATCTTCTCATCAGTCAGCCAGCAAACCCAAGGTTCTTGGGTTATTTTGAGGTTACTTTAGTGTGAACGGTGAAGATGGTGCCATGTTTCTTCTACTTTCAGCTTCCATTTATTAGATAAAGAGCTTTATCTAGAACTAAATCTCTCTTTGCTGCTTCCAGCTAATCATTTCTCTCTGCAAATACCTTTCTACTTTGGTTCCCAAATATTTTGGCCAGAACCAACTGCACTGGGTACATTGAGAGAAAAAAATACCCTGCTATCTAAGAGACAGCGTATGAATAACAGACAGACAGGGAAGCACAAGGAAACATGAAGCAATCAGTAAAAACCGTCACAGTTGGATTTATACCAGCAACTCATCCAATCTTAACTAGGACTAAAAACAGAATTCCATTGTCATCTGGCACTGTAAAAAGAAATAGCCATACAAGGAAGCTATTTTTGGAGATTGGCATCTTGTGTCCATATTTATCCTGTGCACATGAACTGAGCCAGCATTGCAGCTTTTTGCTTCAGTTCTCCATGTGTTATTTTTGAGGACAAAGCAGTTCTGCTGAAAACCTATGAATACCCTGCAGTCAATGAAACACTTCACATATGAAATATGGATTACTCAGATGATACAAAAAAAAAACTAATGGAGGATAAGCCCATGCATCGGGTGGTCATCCACATTTTCAAATCTTGCATTTGCAAGATGGGCAGGAAATTCCATGGCAATAGGCTCTTGTGTTTAGAATTCCTTTGATGTACTATTTTATTCCAAGTTATACCTCCAACTTATCGGGGATGTCTACTATTACAGAAAATATCTTTTTAAATAATCGTATTTTTAACCAGTGGAATTCTCCAAATACAATTGGGTAAACATATATCAAGAAACCCAAAGAAGATTCTTTCACTCATCAGTTACTTCTGGATATAAAATGCACATTTTTGTACCCAAACTAAGTGGAACAGTTTGATTGCTGTTTTTTCTCCTGGCCCAAAGATAGGCCTGGAGACATTCTACACCTTTGAGGCATCTAAATTAATTTAAATTTACATCTTATTATTAAACCTATGATAGCTACTGTAGCTGCAGAAGCCTTTTATATACCAATCAGACATTGCTACACATCAGTCCCAAACTCCAACTCTTCCATTTCAATGTGAATGCAGAATGAATAAATTAATGTTGGAAAAGATTAATGATTTCAATTTATGTATTTCACAGATGGCAATCCAGACCATTAAATATTCTTACAGTAAATGTCACACTATGCACACCTCTGACTGAGACCAGAGGTAAAACAGCCAGCATTTTACAGAAGAAAATATAATTTCTTCTCACATCACAGCTCATCTTGTTCTCTACTTAAAGACTGGTTTAAGCCTTGAGAGATGAAATGCGAATACCCTTTAAAAATTGTTATTAGGACCTATTTTAATTCACTTTGCTTCTTCTTGTTAGAAATACAAAGTCCCTTTACAATACTACCAAATTCCTGCATATGGGTTAATCAACCTGTGAATCAACATTCCCAAATCAAATGGCTGCTTCTACTTTTTTCCAGCAATTTATTTTACAAGTCAATTGAAGCTATCTCAAATCTTCAAAAAGATAATTGCATTGATTTAAATTCATATGTATGCTGCTAAAATTTGAATTTGCACAACGTATTCTTGATTTGTGTGCTTTGTTTGTTGCTCCTTTTGGCAAGTGAGTCTGAAACTTCCCAGCCTCACAGTGGATTTCCTTTAGGACCTTAGTAAAGCCATTTACAGTCTCTGTTTGCCAGCTCCCTGTCTCTAAAAAAACAAAGATAAATGAGATGTCCATACTGTTACAGTGATGGGAGCAATATTAATACATTTATGTAGACAAGATAAAAATAATTTGTGTTATTCACCATTTCTGTGGGCAAGCGGAAGAAAACCTGTCATTTCCTAAGTTGCATCAATGTTGCATTTCTGTTAGTTGACATTAAGCTGATTTTTTTCATTGTAAAGTGGTAATACAAGAATAGCAGAATTGGAAAATTTAAACATGAAAACAAACATGAAAGGTTGACTTGGACAAAATTATATAAATCTGATGTGAAAAAAATACAGCATATTCTATCTTACTGAAGAGCTAATTTACATTTTTATTAAATTAAATTAAATTTTTATGAAAATCCTCTCTCATCATAGTGGTGATTACTAAGAACTATAATTTCATATGGCAGGATTTTATTTTAAGGTTTACTCCTCAGCAATCATCCATGCTGCTTGATTTATTTAAGTCAACAGCAAATAGATTTACCATTCCAATAATTTAAGAATTTATTTTCTGTGTGATGCTATTCTTTATGAATGGTACCCAGTAGTACATTGAAATAGACTGTGACTTTTTGAGACAATCTTTGACATGCTACAAAGGAAGATGTCATGTGATTTGGGAGTGAGGCTATTCTTTATGAATGGTACCCAGTAGTACATTGAAATAGACTGTGACTTTTTGAGACAATCTTTGACATGCTACAAAGGAAGATGTCATGTGATTTGGGACTGTCCTGGTTTCGGCAGGGATAGAGTTAATTTCCTTCCTAGTAGCTGGTACAGTGCTGTGTTTTGGATTTAGGGTGAGAACAATGTTGATAACACACCGATGTTTTAGTTGTTGCTAAGCAGTGCTTACACTAGTCAAGGACTTTT
>NW_008795486.1:737373-772143 GCF_000699145.1 Aptenodytes forsteri
GGTGGGTGGTGAGCAATTGCATTGTGCATCACTTGCTTTACATATTCTTCTTAGTATTACTATTATTATTAGGTTTTTATTTTCTTTCAATTATTAAACTGTTTTTATCTCAACCCACAAGTTTTCTCACTTTACTCTTCCAATTCTCTCCCCCATCCCACCGGGTGGGGGGAGTGAGTGAGCAGCTGCGTGGTGCTCAGTTGCCGACTGAGGTTAAACCACGACAGGGAGTTAGCCTTGACCTGAAAGTATGAACCTGCTTCTAGTATTATGTTGCCATGCTTATTCTTGGATTACCCAACCTACGACAAAGTCAATATAATTGTCCTTCTGACTTCACTGAGATATGATTTTGGTTTTGGTATTGTACTGATCTTCCTTTGTGGATACCTGCTGCCTAATCCCACTTTTGTCAAACCAGAAAACTCTACCCTTCTTGTCATTAATTTAAAGCACTACGGTATTGTACAAGATTGTATCAGAAAAAAATAGAAAGACAAGGAAAAGATATAGGCTGAACATGATTCCAGTGTTCTGATCATTGCCAGTATGGTTTGGATCTTGAATTTTTGGTTCCAAAGCGCAACCTTCCAGTACCCTAGCTGAAAGACCCAGTTCTGTAACCCATGGCATACCAATGCGAATGCTAATTGTTGAGTGATGACTACAAGAGGTATCTGGGAAACCAGGCAAAATCCATTAGGAAAAAATAAACTAAAATTTCCATCAGCAGTAAATTTCCTTCTTTGCATAATTCCCTTTCTAATTGTTGTGCACATACCAACCAGGAGAAGTTTCAATCATTTGAGCCTCAAGATTCTAGACAGCACCTGTGATTTCAATGACACTCATGAATTCACTGCCTACTTTAGGTGTCTTCATAAAACAAGACTTTTTACACAATTTCACTGAAGTAATATAATATATAAAAGGGTTGCAAAGGCTTGATATGAAAAATTAACAACCTTCACTCACACTGCCGAATCTGAAATGTTAAAAGAAAATTCTCCTCTGCATGGTGCAATGGCAGTATTACGTGAGTTTGTATCCTAACCAAACCTGTATGACTTCTGCTTCCAACCAAGCCTGTATAGCCACACTCTTGCCACAGATACTGCATAAGTCCTCCTACCTGCAACTCTTAGTTACTGTACCCTGAATAGGCTAAGAGTTCTGATTACAGCTTGTGCAATCTGCATCACATCAGCAACTGAACTGTCTACACATATTGCTGATTATACCCAAGTCAACTGTTAATCAATGTGGGCATTTATTGGAAGCAGGTTAGACTGCTTCATCAGCTAACCTAACTTGTCTAGAACCAGCTCAGGAGTATCTGAATGGTCTTGCAATTGGCTGTGCAGATGCACCCTACTACCAGTGAGTAGTAACAAGTGACACTTGGTTTCTGTACTGCGTACTCCCCCCGTGTGGACTTCAGTGCATTTCAGGTGTGCATGGTGATACGTTTTCTCTTTACACAGTGTAATACATTATGATGGTTTCAGGCTGCTTTTTAGGAAAGCTTGTCTTAAGGATACAGTCATTGCTATTCAGAACTCAGTTTTGTTAGAAACCAGTGTAATCAAATCAAAAGCAATTTGTGATGTGCAAGACCATATACACAAGTGTACTCTCACATTGTAGAGTTATATTCTTTTCCCTGCTCCCCACTTCACCAGTGTAGCGATTTCCACAGCATAAAAGCAAGAACTATAATGATCCTCAAAAGATATAGCAAGCAACTCCAATTATCTGTGGAATGATTCATTTTCTGCATGGAGTATGGAAATACTCTGGAAAAAGAAATTTTCTATGCATCTCCCTGGGGTTTGTAATGTTTCTGTTCCAGTATTTCCTTAACAATATTGAAATTTTAATTTTGAAAGTCAAACTAAATCTTCCTCTCCTTCCCTTTGTCAGCTAAAAAAATGTATTTTAATATCTTGTCACTTCCATTGACCTTGCTTTTTATGCAGTAACAGTAGTGGTTTTATGCACTATAAGCATTATTTAAAAAAAGAAAATCAGATAAGCTAGCTGCTTCTACTGCTATTCTTTAAAAAATGAAATAAAAACCTTTCAAAGAATGAATTGTTTAAGATCCCAAAACATTAACAAATTCTACCTGCAAATTTACAATAACTTAGCTAAATTTAGGTTCAACCCAAAAAGGTCAGTTACATAACTAGACTTTCACAAAATTCAGGGATGTTTAGAGCTTGCAACCCTTTCTGCACAGGTAATATGTGTTTTTTTCTTTTCTTTCTTAGCAAAACCAAAACAAAATTTCCCATGATTTCATATTGATACAGCGGCTTATAATGACTATGGCTTATGATGAACTCCTATGTCAATTTGTCTTACTACAAACATTTATAGCTATATTTACATGAAAATGAATTTCAATCAATAAGAAGAAAAGTTCATCAGTCCTCTCCACACCAAAATGAAAGCTTAATGTAAAATAAGGATGGTATTTATTCAAAGCCCAGATGGTATTTAAAAACATCTCACAAGCTGTAACACATGTACTAAAATGTACTATGTAGGTAAAGGGGAGTTTGGTTTCCCATAATTTTCCCCACTTTCATAAACCCTTTTGTAGTGTTTGTGTTGCCATACTGAATCAGGGAGCAATGTAAAGCAACACCCCCAAAGTTCTTTCGAGTCCAACTCAAATTTAGATAAGCATCTTAAAGTTTTGAAGGTTATGGGTATTATTACTTATATCACACTGAATCTCTGCAAACGGATGGTTCCAATTATATAGTCAATATTTTCAGAGCAACAAATGCTTTTTTGAAATAGGAAATGTGGTGAGTACTGATCAATAAATAATTCTGCAGTAACATGAGAAATATATAACCATTTGGTTACATTTTTCTTAATGACAGTTATATGTCCTTTTAAAAACAAAGAAATGGCAGAAGAATCTGTTCCCACTGTTTTAGCCTTTGGCTACTAAAATCAATTCTCCCTTTACTGTGGGAAATAATTATTATCCTCATAGACCCATAAAGGTACAGGTACGTTCTGATAGTGGGAAAAAAAATCTGAAATGGAAAAGAAAAATATGTAGAAATTTTAGCGTGGACCCAGGAGGTGGATCCCACCACTAAGGTTTTTTTAATCTTAGTACTTCTGTGTTTCTGACTATTCCATTAATTAGTATTTTATACTTTTTGGACAGAAGAAGTAAAGGCTGTGAAATCAGCAACTACAAGAGATGAGGATCTAGTTTAAACAGCTCATTCAGTTTTGCAACACCTTCCAGAACAGTGTCCTCAAATGGGCTTGCAGTTTCTTTGGCCTAGCACAGACTCCACAGAGTGCTACCTCCTGATTTCTGTATCACAAGCATATTTTTAGAATCATAGAATCATAGAATGGTTTGGGTTGGAAGGGACCTCTAAAGGTCACCTAGTCCAACCCCCCTGCCATGGGCAGGGACATCTTCAACTAGAGCAGGTTGCTCAAAAGCCCCTGTCCAACCTGACCTGGAATGTTTCCAGGGATGGGGCATCCACCACCTCTCTGGGCAACCTGTGCCAGCATTTCAACACCCTCAGCGTAAAAAATGTCTTCCTTCTATCTAGTCTAAATCTAACCCCCTTTAGTTTAAAGCCATTCCCCCTTGTCCTATTGCTACAGGCCCTGCTAAAAAGTCTGTCCCCATCTTTCTTATAAGCCCCCTTTAAGTACTGAGAGGCTGCAATAAGGTCTCCCCAAAGCCTTCTCTTCTCCAGGCTGAACAACCCCAACTCTCTCAGCCTTTCTTCACAGGAGAGGTGTTCCATCCCCCTGATCATTTTCGTGGCCTCCTCTGGACCTGCTCCAACAGGTCCGTGTCTTCCTTATGCTGAGGGCTCCAGAGCTGGATGCAGTACTGCAGGTGGGGTCTCACCAGAGCAGAGGAGAGGGGCAGAATCCCCTCCCTCGACCTGCTGGCCACGCTGCTTTGGATGCAGCCCAGGATACGGTTGGCCTTCTGGGCTGCGAGCGCACATTGCTGGCTCATGTCCAGCTTTTCATCCACCAGTACCCCCAAGTCCTTCTCCGCAGGGCTGCTCTCATTTTTAGACATATCCTGTTCAAAGTCAGATCTTACTTCACTTGGCAAAACTAACAGAAATGGACCTATTTGCAAGTATCTACATATAGGGCTTATGTCAACAATAATAAATGGTAATAATTAGATACAAAATAATCTGGGGGTCTGAGTCAGCACTACATTACTCCAGTGGGATAACTGTAGTGCAAAACAAGACTAGAACAGGGCTGAGGGAAGGTTCATTATTACTGTTATAATTCTCTCACATTTCCATGACAAATTACACTGCTATAATTAGAGGTCCCACCTGCTTTCCGTGATGCTTCCTATCACTCCATTTGGTATGCTTTTTTATGCAGTGCAGAAAATCATGCATATCTGCACCTGTTGGAAATATCTTTTAACTCCAAGGGCTGCTGGTGGTGTCTGTGTATGTGTGTCACATATTTCACAATTGGACAAAATAGAAGGAAATTCTTAATTTGCCAAGGTCATATGAGCTGTCAGTGGTACAGGCAAATTTCTCAGTTCCCAGCTGTTTGCTCTAACCGGTAAGCTTTCTGCTCTTTTGTGTGCAGCTACAACCCTGGAAATTATTCTTCCCCCAACAGGTAGGTTCCCTTCCCCCGTAGGTAGCCAAATGGTAGCTTTATTTACCCTGTCTCCACAATAATATTTCATTTCTGAGCTCAAAGAACTCTCTCTTGGGGTAAAAAAAGTAATTTGTTCTCCAGGTTAAATCTATTCTTGGTTTTTCTGATGAGCCGAGAGTCTCGCAATTACTGTGACAGATGGAGTGATGATTTTTATGCTGTGGAAACTTGTCCACAGGAATGAAACTGAAATCTCCAAACTCATTTCTCATATCGGCCTTTAGACAGTTGTCAGGTAATAATTGTCACTAACTTTCGTCACTGTGGACAAGATTTGAGCTAGTGAATGGCTCCATTAGCTTGTTACTGTAGCACTCCTATGCAGAGTGACACTTTCTGTCAAATTTTTTGTCATTTATTCTGAATACACTTGAACCAGATGTGGAACCAATATTAAAAATGTGGGTTTAAATTTCTCCCAACACTCAGAAGCATTTGAACATTGTGTCTGGAGTTTTAGTGCTCTATCATTTTGGAAGAAGTGCTTCAAGGGGATTTTCAGAGACGAGAACAAGATGTTTGAGAGGGTGCTTACATATATTGAAAATAAACAATAAAGCGTCTCACAGAAATGACCGTTTCAAACAACACAGTTATGGTGTGGACTTAGTTATGAACTGACTGTTTGGATTTTCATGAGATAATCTGAAACATCACTCCTGAGGCAGGAACCAGTTAAAAGTGGCCTGGTACCTTTCTACTCTCCTGGTTCCGGTCTTCAACATTAATCCAAAAAAGACTTAGGAACTGGCATATGATACTTCAGGAGTGTTTCCTGTGTCTTATTTAGAGACTGAATTTCAGAGCTTCCTTATAGGCGTGGAAAGGAAAGAAACATCTTTCCTTTGTTCCCAAATGTCTCTCTGTAGCTCAGTTTGTAATCATAACAGCAGGAAAATTTTAATACTAGTGATTTACAGACGTTTTCTTACAGAGAACTGATTTTTTTTCTTCTCTAAAGACATAGTAAAGAAAATACTGCTTCTTGACTAAACTGAGTTAATATTTCTGTCCATTTTATGAGCTAAGAATATACAGTTTAATTTCCACGGGTGCAGAATATGAACAGAAGAAGATCTGTAGTACAACAAAGCACAGTATCTCTGAAAATCAAACCATATATTCCGAAAATATGCAATATTTCCCAAATGATGGAACAGAAACAAACACCTTAATTTTTCCCTTTTAAAAATTTTCTTCTGTTCTGTTTAATAATATCAGCTATCCTTCTCAATATAACCGAGCAAGAAGATTATTTTACTGATACGTAAACCAAAGCAAATAATAGAATTGAGTGATTTGTTCAACTAAAGAGAATTAGTCAGCAGCACAACCGGAAATAAAGCCCAGCAGCTCTAACCTGAAGCAGCCCATCTTAACCCGAAAGGCTTCTGTAACTTTACATAATTAAACACTTGAATTGTAGAGATTTTATGCCTTTACAGGTTAAGATTCTCCTGCAATCATCCCTCTGACTTTTTAAAAGGTGCATCTTCCTAATTGTTTTAATTAGTAGTGTCCAAAATAGAAAACTCCTCATGAAAAAAAAAGAAAGCGCATAAGAGAGTCTATAGGAATGTTTGTGCTTATTAGGGTCAGAGATTCATCCACGCAAAATAACATGAAAGCTGAGGCTGAAAGGCAGCATCATTTTTCTTTCATTAACTACAACAGTTATATGACTGGATCATTTACTTAAAGAGAACACTTGAGTCAGGATTAAAAAGAAATTATAGGAAATTGTTCCAGTTAAGACTTTTTAATTTGTTAATTGAAAGTGATAAGGAAAATCCACAATTAATTTGTATCATTTCCAAAAGATCCTAAATAATGTAAAGGTCTCAGGAGTCTGATTCACAAGCAGGGACAATCTACATTGAGACATTGCTTTTGAGTTGTAGACAGTTAATCAACACAGTTTATGCTGATTTTGTTTTGCTTTATAATATATAACTATAAAATATTGCAGTTCTGGAGCTGCTTTCAGAAGCAGCACAACCCAGTCAAACATAATGGGTATGTAGTTGTATGCATCCGGGCTGCATCTTGTCAACCACTGCAATGTGTGTTCCTGCATGTGAGTCAAGGTCTCCAAGCTTATTGTCAGAAAGGTCTAGGTGCCAGAGCTAAAGAAGTACTTGAATTTCTAAATATGTTGTTTAGAGAGTGAAGGCCATAGCACTTACATACTGAATTCTCACTGAAATCAGCAATAACAAGATGCTTCAATTCCCATCAGTATGAACATCAGTACCCAAGCCAGCCTCTGCGATGACCAGTTTAATCTCTTAAATTGCTTAGAGGTTGCTATATGCTCTGTGCCTCTGAATGCCTAAATTTGTGTATAGATATGCCTTAAAGTCACTTCTCAAAACAAAAAGTCACAGTGTTCATTTTTTAAAATGCCACCTTATAGTTTAAGGGAGCTATTTTATCAAGAATTATTTTAACCAGGTATCTTTTATTTTCTAAAGATGTTTTTTCTTTGTGACTATGGGATTAATTTGATTCCATTGACACTGAATAAGTTGAACCTTAGTATTGTCTATTTTGCTGTTCATAAATCCACAGAAAGAATTGTGCACTTACTCCCTTCCACTGTCTTTAAGCAGTGCTATTTAGTAGGGCTAGTTCACAGCTTGCTGTCTGTGGTTGGACTGTGTAAAATGCAGATCAGTCCAGAAGTTGATTCCAAGGTGTTACAATAGGAAAAAGTACAAATCTGCTCCAATTCTGATTTTAAATATTTAAGCATTTAAACCCATTTGCTCAAAACAGACTAATTTCCAATTTTCTTATTATTATTTGAAATTTTCACATAAAATAAGTACATGAATACAACTAAACAGTAAGAGTTCATTTTAAATTCGAGAAAGGTGGTTGTATTTATGTGGGGCAAGTTGAAGACTCAATTTCAAAATATCCATTTTTTTTACTGCTTTTTGATAGGTCCTATTTTCAGGTTGCCAGGCATTTAAAAAAACTCAAAATATGGCTAGATGTGTTTTGGGAGATATAATTCCCATATTAAAAACATGGGATTGAAAAGGGGATGATGAGAACTCCTGTACAATGTGAATTTCAATAAAGATGACAAGAGTGTCCCTGGAAGGCAGCCACATACAAGTACAGTTATATGCATCATTTTGACAATAAACTTGCTCCCAGCAGGTTATTGTGAAGAAAAAGGCAGCACAGATATTAACAAATGAGAAAGGACACTATACCAGAGAGGCCCACCATTCACACCTTTTTCAAGTGCAGTTACCTTACCTTCCTTTTGATTGACAGCCGGCTGAACATGAGCCGGCAGTGTGCCCAGGCGGCCAAGAAGGCCAATGGCATCCTGGCCTGGATCAGAAATAGTGCGGCCAGCAGGAGTAGGGAAGTGATCGTGCCCTTGTACTCGGCACTGGTGAGGCCGCACCTCGAATACTGTGTTCAGTTTTGGGCCCCTCACTACCAGAAAGACATTGAGGTGCTGGAGCGTGTCCAGAGAAGGGCAACAAGGCTGGTGAGGGGTCTGGAGAACAAGTCTTCTGAGGAGCGGCTGAGGGAACTGGGGTTGTTTAGCCTGGAGAAAAGGAGGCTGAGGGGAGACCTCATCGCGCTCTACAGCTACCTGAAAGGAGGTTGTGGCAAGGTGGGTGTCTGTCTCTTCTCCCAAGTAACAAGCGATAGGACGAGAGGAAATGGCCTCAAGTTGCACCAGGGGAGGTTTAGATTGGGTATTAGGAAAAATGTCTTCACTGAAAGGGTTGTCAAGGATTGGACCAGGCTGCCCAGGGAAGTGGTGGAGTCCCCATCCCTGGAGGTATTTAAAAGACGTGTAGATGTGGTGCTTAGGGACATGGTTTAGTGGTGGACTTGGCAGTGCTAGGTTAATGGTTGGACTCAATTATCTTAAAGGTCTTTTCCAACCAAAATGATTCTATGATTCTGTAACTCTATGATTCCTGCTAGGATCAGTGAAAAGCGATCAGCTCCTTCTCAGCTGTCCCTTCATGGCCTATGGAGGGATCCCAGAGATCCCTAAAATTAAGTGAGATGACCACAAGCAGTAGTGCTTAGTGTTGCAGACATACACTAGTCTGACCGCAGAGACTACTGGAGTGTAGTGACCCTCGTGTACTTATGTGGAGGCTGTGGAAATTCAGCCACGCATTGGAAGTAGCATCATGCATCAGTCATTAGGGTTCTGGACATTATAGTCTCCTTACCCATATGTCCTGCATACTTTTCAGCACACTTTTATTTGTGTAGCTCTTCAGAGTTACACAATGCTCAGTTACCCTCGAATACCTATGCAAATGGCATGCTGTTTTCTGCAAAAGACTCTGCTCTAGAGCCTGTGCCAATATTATCTTCCCTCTCTAATCCCCATTGGTGAGAAAGCAGTGGTGGTCCCAAGAGCTGATGTCATCAATCTAATTCATCAAATACCTTAAAATCATTTTTATGTTATTAAATAATAACACAAATTGCCATTAGTAATAGGGTGCTATTGTCTCAGACAGAATTAGTTTTCAAAGAAACTCTATGAGATCATTGTTAAACCTCTTTTAGAGACTGGGAAACAAAGCACAAAATCATTAGCTACCTTGCCTAAGACTGCAGATCACAGTGTCAGCCAGAATTGGGGCTGGCTTCAAGAAACTAATCTTGATTTAAAAAGCAAGCCAAATACTTTCAGTCCAGGCATCCAAGCACCATAAAAAGGATCTGCAAGTTTACAAAAGCTAGACTAAACACGAACACAATTTTCACTTATTTTTATTTCCTTGGGAGGAGTCATGTTCCCAAGCTTTTCTCCCATGACTACAAAGTCTGAAACCCTACCCTTAGTTTCTTCCCCTACATGTATTCAAAGATATTGATGCAATCACATGATCAAAGGCTTAAGAGAAAAGCAAATACCTGCGGAGGAAAAAAAAATCACACAAACCAACAATACCAGGGTTGCCCTTTAGCAAAAACTATGCTGGCAATTAGAGTGTCAAAAAGATTTCAGTGAAGACAGGGAAGTTAGTTCTGGGCAAAACTGAAGCATTTTTTAAGTGTGTCTGTGTAGTGGTGAATGTAATGAAGTTCTCAGTGCAAAGACTGAGAGCACGACATTTTGCGTTACATAATGCAGAAACAGAGTTTAGTGTTTGTAGAAAGAGTGTTACACCTGTGAGCTGTGATTTCCTTTCGCTGACAATAATCTCCTAATTGTACACGTAATTGTCAATAATGACAGAGGCCAGAACATGAATACTCTGCATCCGTTCCCACATGGTGCTCTCAAAGGAAAACTTACTACTCCAAAATTCTCTCTCTACTCCTGCCTTCAATGGGACAGAGTTTCAGCTGTTGCACATTGACATAGCGCTGTTAGTATCAATTCACATGTACCGATAATTCAATCAAAAAAACAAATTACTTTTATCCTAAAATGGGAGTATATTGTTCTAGACCTCCAAATCTCCCAGGAGCTAAGACAGGCCACCATAAAAGCAAGGGTTATAAACTTGAATTTGTTATAGACAAATAAGGCTTTGGCCTATGAATTCTCTTTGCCTATTAAGTTAATGAGCCTTGACAAAACAATCATCTGAGGAGTAGCTGACAAATTATCTGGAGCAGCAATCTGAAAGGCCTTGGCTGGCTTACAAGCATTTCAATTGGGAGAACATGGCATCATGTTCCTCTTCCTCTGGAAGAGTTACTTGTCAAACCAAATTTCTTGCAGTTCAGCCACAGAATCTCAATATTGCAGCACTGAGATATGACAATGACTGCAGTTACCAAAACAAGCAAATAATCCCTGTCCCTTCCTCCCCAAACCTGAGGCTGACAAATTCTGATGAAAAACTCTTTCTAGGAAGCCTGCAGGAAGACAGGGAGATATCTTTTTATATTTGACTGGAGACCATGGAAGTGTATAATGTAGAGGAATAGGGCTTTGAGGAATTCAGAGGAATAAAGGGAGACCTTTCAAAATACCTGGTCAATATTTGGAAGATTTTTTTGTAGTACAACTTCCAATAGAGATGGTGGTGTCACCACTGTGGATTTAAAACAAGGTCTTTTTATGGATTAATTCTTCCAAATATTCAACACAATACAGCCCTGAGACACATCACCTTTGTGAAATTTAAGGCTGCGTACAATGAACACTTCTGCAATAATAGCCACTTGGATTAGGGTTAAAATGGGATTAATATTTTTCTAAAATCTGTTCTCCAACTGTGAATACTGAGTCCATTTGGAAATTGGATCATGGTATATGTTGTAAAGCTGTCATTTTTGTCACCAAAGGCATTTGGTGAAATATTTCAAATGTCTTCCTCCATGGTCATCTATTCAAAGAGTCCTGTGGAAAAGATGACAGTATTTAAGAACACCAAGAACTGTCATATTTTCCATCTGAATGTTATTTCATAGTGGGAAAGAAGTATAAATTATAGCAATCAGTTGCCTCTACCACAGCATGTAGCAGAGCATAGTGCAGGGCATTTAACCGTGAGTTGTGTCTTTTCTCATTTTTTGTGTTCTTTTTGCAGTTTTTGTTGGACTGTTGAAATAAACAAACTGATTAAATATACAGGGGCTAGAGCTTAATTTTACATCAAAGTCGAATGAAGAGAAATGAGATCTTGTTCTTAAAGAGAATTGTTAACTGACACTCAGTAGAACAAACCCCAGCTTTTTATGTCCTGATGTCAGGTCATCAAATACCTGATGACCAAGTATTCAATCAATCACACAATAAAGCAAAAGGATGTAGAGAATTATACCTTCAGGTGGCAGAATGGCCTTGTTCTATGAGCTCTCCCAGGCTTCACTGATTATTGGCATATGAGTATCTGGTCTGCAGGGAGTAACCATAGCAGATTCACCCTTTTCCCCCAACCTATCTCCATAGTCCTGACAGTCGTGTCTATAGAGATCAACCATTTAGCAATGAATTGCATCTTCCTATGGTTAGCAAGCCACAATCTAACCCTCAGTGCTCCCAACACACAATTCCATGGCCCCCAAATCCCCTAGAGCCTGCTTGTTCAACTTTCTAATTCAAGTTGGTCCCTTCTTTTCTAAAGGGACCATTTTAAAAGTAAGAGTCTTTTTATAAAGCTCTCTTGTCTGGCTCTAAACACACAGAAGCACTGTGATGCTTACAGATAAATTACTCATATGCACACTATATCTAAAGACCTGAAGTCACTTCACTACTTTTTGGGTAGTTATTTCCTTTAAGGTAATACTTGCAGAGAAATTAAAATATTGTGGATAGATCTGTTAGTGCCTGGCACCCTGCTGGCGTTATTTATACCTTTATAAAACATTGCCCTTATCAATATTTTTCACCCAAACTTGCACTGGCCTGAACAGCTTGACTAATTACTTTGTCCAGTGATTAAGCATCTTTTAATGAATTGTAGACACTACACAGTTTTCATTCTAATAAACCGACAGCTTCTGCATGGTGTTACCACATCTGTTGCATTCTTCACTAGTATTTGTCTTATTGCTTGTTTAATTTAGCTTTCTATTTCATAGCACTGCAATGCCTTTCACAGCTGTTTTTCTAATCCCTGGGGCTTCTTTCCTGTTATTGTATCTTACATTAATTTACCATGTTACTTTCCACTTAGACACTTCTGCTCTTCTCTGCCCACATTACTCTTTTCTTTGAAAATTGTCTTCTGTAAAAAATGTCTATGATCAAAGCTCCAAATACAATTATTTTTCTTCTACTCTAGAATATAAAAGACAATAGTTTTTTTCCTGACAAAGGAAACACTCAACAACTTCTTGAAAATTTGTGCCTAACTCTTCCTCTATCTCCCAAGTCTTGTTTGCAAATAATTTACTACTATCCTAGTAGACTATAGAAGAATAGCTGGGTTATACTAGCATACAGTTTTGGATAGTATGTTTTTCTTTATTAAATATTTCTCAGGAGGCACTCACTGACAATATTTTATAGAAATGTCTTCCATTACTTCAGTTATGGAAACGTTCATCAGTTTAGGTTTTACTAACTGTCCTCTCAGAACACAGCTAGCCTAGGGAATGCTGAATTTTACATGTCTTCTCAACCACGACTTGGTGAGGGAGGTGATTATTTTTTGCTCAATTTCTTCTGAATGGCTTAGGCAGCCACCCTATAAACCCAAAGATGCTCAGTGAACAAAGTATGCTCAACACAGAAACAAAATGACTGAATCAAACCAAATTACTACGGCTTTCAGTGAAGTCTTAGTCACTTTCCGTACTCACAGAGAAACAAATACTGAATTCAGTTGTAAAATGTGATACATATTATGTAACCTATTTTAGAGCACCATTCCAATGGATCAAAACATTGCCTGTGTTCATCACTGGATTTTGGATGACCAAAATTATATACCGAGTTAGCATATATCTTCCAGTGGTGCAGATGTGAAAGCATGGTTAAAAACAAGCACAAGCTGTAGAAAAAGAAGATCTATGGTGAAGATGCAAACTATGAGATAAATCCAGTGATGTTCATGCACTCTAAAGAAGGAGGTGAGGAAGAAGCGCATGCAGTACCTGGTGATCTCAGAGTCAGGGAGCAGGCCTACGTGGTAGTGGGGATAGGGAGCTGTAAGAAGGAAGCTTTTGTCACACTCGACAGGGGAATAGTGCCTAGGAGAAGGTGGTTTATCACACAGTTTGTTCACAGTGCTGTAAACAGGTTCAGGAGGCCTGGTGATACAGAGACAAGAGTAAAAGATCAGGTGCGTATTAGTGGCTGAGAATACAGAGAAAACACAGCAATCATTTTAAAAGCATGCATAGAAAATCTGTCAAGACTTTTTCAGTAGGGCTTTTCTGAGAAGTAAAGTGTGCTGTTAAAGGAAACATTAGAATTTGATAATACAGTATTACGGCATACAAGCAACTGCATATAAAGATATACACAATATAAGTGGGCCATAAAACCGGCTTATGGGAAGTGTGGCACTGAAAGGGACTATCTTATCTCTGAAGTTCAGTGATGAATTTTCCCACATACTCTGCTTGCTTTTTCTTTAATCTAACAACATTACTTCTGCACAGCTTTCTGTGATCTTAATTTTGAGCATTTCATAGAAGAAAATATGATGTTTATTACCTGAAAAGAGGTATCTTTTACCCATTAATTTGAGATAAAGATGAAGTACATATTACTTGTTAATACAACATACTCCTGCCCCGATGGGCTGGTGC
This sequence comes from Aptenodytes forsteri, assembly GCF_000699145.1. Taxonomy (NCBI): domain Eukaryota; kingdom Metazoa; phylum Chordata; class Aves; order Sphenisciformes; family Spheniscidae; genus Aptenodytes; species Aptenodytes forsteri. Next base: position 751,303 of record NW_008795486.1, read on the forward strand.
TTTGCAAGTAGAGCTGTGGTCAAAGTGAGCCATGTGCTGTAATAACACTGATGGTAACAAACTGTGTAAGCAATTCATCTCATTGGCAGGCAACTCATTTCATTTCAAGAGTTCTTTGCTCTCTTTTCAGATTCAACCTTCAAAATCCGATTATGCAGACCATATCTCAAACAGTTAAGCTCGTTGACAAGGCTACTGCAATTGCACTTGCACTGCTGCTCCAAATTACAGAAGTAGTCTGTGAAGCTAGATACGAAGAATAAGATCCTAAAACTGACACTGACAGGTCACCTAGCATTTCTCTCCTGCTGCCTAGAGGTCAACCACTTGGGAGAGGCAATACTTACCACAAACCTCCCAGGGAGCCACCTGGGGAGAGGGAGAAGGGGATACAGCCTTTAGTACCAACCAGCCAGGGATCCACAGGAGGCAACCAGCAAACAATTTTCAAAAAAATGCACCACGTAGTACATTTCCCGTCATGAAACTTCTCCAACTGCTGTGTTGGCCCCAGCAGATACCTCTGGGCCTACTGACAGAGTGAAACTTGACTCATAATTTCCTCAAGTTTCTGTTCTAAAGAGTGCCAAGATGCAATTGCTGTCATATCCTCGCTTCTGCCAGAAGATCCAGGGTATGCCACTGTCTTTAATCACAGCAGTACAGTATTAGCTAGATGAAAATCTTATTTCAGAAGCCTGAAAATATCAAGAGGCCAAGAAGTTAATGAACTCTTTTTGTTCTTCTGGCTGCACTGTGCCTCACATGGGTGTGGTTTTTGCTGTGACTTTCACAGGTACCAGAATTTATTATGGTCGTGGATGCATTGGCAGATACAGAGAACATATTTTCCTTTGTTGTTAGCTTCTGGTTTTGTCCTTTGGGGGAAAAGGAGTAGCTGCTTTATTTAAAAATTGGTCTCACTCAATGCTAATAACATTATTCATAGCAATCTGACATATGATTTGAGAACTCTCTGTACCTGACTTTCCCAGGGAAATCTTTACAGTTAAAAAAAAGGCAATTTAAGATTACCAAATATCAAAATGGCAAAGCTGTCACTCATTTGGTTATAAAGCATTCTGTCAAGGATTTAGTAAAATCCCTTTAACAATGTTTAAGATAGCAATTCTTTTTTATCAGCATATTTCACACATGTTTCAGAGGGTTGGATTTAATAATTTATTTACTAAACCAATTACTGCTTTCAACACAAAAAATCCAGAGGAAAAAACTTCTATTATTTTACTTTAGACTGATACTGCCTTTTATTCCCTCAGAAATCACTTTTGCTTTTAGGCAGTATATTAAAGAACAAGTACAAATATAAAATATAAATGATACCTACTATGAAAATTGAAGAAATATTGCCCCAGTGCAGGAAGATGAATAAAAACTGTAGATTTCTTCATGGCTTAAAACACTAACCAGTCCATAAAGAACTTGCTAGCTTCTTATATTCAAGTTACTTGTCTCCTCTGAGTGGTAGATGACATGAGAGTGTCGCTACCCCTTGGATATATTGTGAATGCTCAAACTACACTGAGTCATCAGTGAGTGACCATCCAACCTTGTGCTGAGACACTAATCATGCCACAGAGATGGATAGATACGAGGGATTGCTCTGTTAATTGACAGTTACAAACTGCTTCCAAAAGCAAAATGAAGGTAAACATTCAACATCTACCTAGATATTGAGACCAAATTAGTCCTTCAAATATAAACACCGAGCCCTAACAAAATGTCTTGCAAAGCCCAGCAAATTTTAAAACATTTAGTATTTTCACTCCTTTCAGTCTTGCTGGATGATAAGATAACAGAAAATTCGAACAAATCACCTTGTTGATAACAGAAAATTCGAACAAATCACCTTGATGTATAAAGTCCTCTACTCATTGGTATTATATAAGTGATACTGTCATACCCTCTGTAAGTGAGATGAAGAGAGAGGTCTTAAGGTTAAAAAAAGGAATTCATACTTCTTATCCTTTTAAAGCTTGGACTCTTTGCTTAGAATAGGATTCAGGGTATCAGCTAATTCCAGTTATGAGTGCACTTGTAAGGCCTATGAACTGGTCTGAGATCATCATAGCCACCTATTTACCATCAGATGCCATTCTTCGAGGTCATTAAGATCATGGACTAAACTGGTTCTTTAGATACCTTCATACTACTCAGATGCATATGCTAATACTGCCAATTGCATAGCTGGGCCCTGGCTACACGTTTTATTGGCGCAGAAAAGCAAGAACTTGAAAAATAAGCAGTGCAGCTCAGATCAGTATAAACTTATCTTCTCTCTCAATTTGATTTAGTAAATATAAACTAAAAGGTGTAAAAATAATTGAAAGTTGGGATAAAAAATGGAAAGGAGGAGAACATTTAAAACATACTGGGCAGATCACTGTCCTGACCATACAAACTGCTTCATGTAGGCCAGTAATCCTTAAAAGTAATAGGAGACACTTATTGCAACAAACTGTCTTCAAATATCCTCCTGACTCTTCACCTTCTTTGTCACAAACTAGGACTTAGCTACAATAGTACCTGCCTACTTTGGAAGAAAACAATCCTAAATTTAAAAAAAAAGATAATTATGAAGACCACCCAGCTTTATTAAATGATTCTTCTAATGCAGCATTTTCTCTTATCATTTATATTTCTCCTCACTGGAAGAAGAAGAAAGAACTTCTATCCAATAGGATCAGCCCACCTGCTAAATCCTGTCTCGCATATCTTCTTCTCCAGTGCTATGACAGAGACAGGTTGTCTTCTTTCAAAGCATGGGATAAGGAGAATGCTATTTAGAAATAGTTTCTAATGTGCCGTTCTGAAAAAATACAGTCAAGGTCACCTCAACTTTTCTTGCAAAATAATTAAGAGCGAGACTGAACATAAACATTGAGACCTTATTTTTTGATGCATTAATTCTTCAAATGAATTTAAAAACATGTAGCAGGTCATTTAGCATGCTGTAACAAAAGTGTAAAAGCTAGATATATATTATTTAAGGACTGATTCACTGTAGTTTATTTGCAATTGCATCACTTTCAGATACAGCAGGTACAGCTTCAGAGATTTTGTCTTATTTAGAATAAATAATTTGCAATTTTTGTAATTATTAACATGAGAAAGAACAAAGAACTACGTTATGGAATTTATTTTGTTCATTATCTTAATTTTTTTTAATACTTATGCAAAAAATCCCCTTAAAATGCCAAATGTGTGAATATTACTCTATACTTCTTGGATAATTGTAATATCTATTTTCATGAGTAATTATCTAATATGGGTCTACTCTGAAAAATAACTAACTGCTGCTGTAAATTCTTATTTAGCGGATCTGTTCCCTTTCTGTCTTTAAACTGTTTATTTAGTGACAAACGTACGTTACAGTTCTCTGTCTTTATCAGTGAGCTAAAAACCAAGCTCTGATAAATGAGAGCAGCAACTGCTAGGCCTAGATGGACAACAATAATTAGGTTAGCATGAGAATCAGGCATACAATAGTAGAGGAAAGGCAACAGAAAATATAAGTAGTAGCATAGCTTGGCTTGAGCATGCCTCAGTAGATAATTCAATCACAAGAGAGAGAATCAAGTCACTCAATGCCGCCAGGTAAGCTTTGAAATGGTAGTATGAACAGCAGATAGTCATAATCTACTTTTCTAGCAAAAAAAAAATTTGAAAGCTGGAATTGTTAGTCAGTATAGACCTAGCTCCAATGAGGCACAATTTCCACAGAAAGGTGTAACTAATTGGTGGAAAAGCTAACAGTAACAGTGGGAGGTAGAAGATTGATCTGACACTGGTTTTATTTATTTATTTCATAACAGATTGTGTAAAGAAAGCGAATCTTCCTGGTTGTTTATAGTCCTTATTATTCCTTGTTTGGATCATCATTGTGTTATTGTTTCAGGCTGGCTTTATTGCACAACAGAAGTTATAAGAAAATGGCATTATTAAAACCGTTCTCTCAACAGCATCATGTAGGGTCCTCAATTTAATTTTAACTTTTTTTATTGCAGAATCCTGTTTGGTAGGGTTCTGTTGCCAACACGTAGCACATCAAATCTTAACAGTTTCATTTTTTGGATTTTAAAACCTTTTATGATATGGAAAGAAACCAGCTAAGCTCTCACAGCATATTGAGTCTGCAGGGCTATAGCCAGGAAATGCTAAATTCAATCTGATAGAAAATAAATCTCATAATGCTACAAGTTTCCAACATTTTTTTTTTTGAGTAGCAATTTTTAATTGTACCCAAGTTCAGTAAAGACAACTAATTCATTAGTATTGCTAATATAATGTTGCTGGGAAGTGTGCAAAGATCTGCCTTTAAAAGTATGTCACTATTAAAACAAAAATCAATGGCAATTTAATACAAAGGAACTCTTCCACTTCTAATAACCAGTGATTTTTATATATAAGTCTTTTGACTTCTTTTAGTTTCTTGTTCATATTTCCTTCTAGGAGAACCACATACCTTATTGTTCAATAGGTTTATTTAGAATTGAAAGTTGATTTTATTTCATAGGTTGTGTCCTGGCAATTCAAATAAGACCCAGTCACTCACACGACACGTTTATTTCAACTAAATGAAAAACAGAGAAGGGGTGTCAAGAGCTGGAAGAAAATACTAGAACTACATTACCTTAGTTCTTTCTGGAAATCCTTCTATAATCAATGATTTCTCAGCTTTTCCATTATTAACTGCTATTTTCATGAGCCTTAAAGTTTTCCGTAACTGCAAAACGAGTGCTTAAGATCACAGCAATTTTTTTAGCACAGTAATGAAGAGTAAGGATTGCCTTGTTCCTCTTAACAATATTATTTAAACATTTTAATCAGGTTTTCAAATGAAATGGCCTACAAGATGGCATAAGTATAATTTAGAACTCTTAATATTCTACACCCATTTCTACACTCATGATTCTTAGCCATTAGGAATTAAGAAATGAAATGACTGCTTAATTTGAAAAGAAAAAATCAGTAATGATTTTCTGTTGCAGTAATGGAAAAGAAGGCTGTTTCACATAGGAATGGTGAGACTATCAGACCAAAGGCCCTAGTCCCTTGCAGTGACTTTTTAGGAAACAGGGCCAGTAAAAAATGGTCCTTCCCTGCGGAGCTGCTGAAAATCAGCTGGTTAGGGACCATGAAACTAAATCCAAGTAAACTGTGGTCAGTGGGCCTATCCACCATGCATGTGAGCACTTAGCCTCATACATATTGGAACATTTTTATATTCTTAGGCTTCACAATACCCTGTGGCAATGAGTCCCACAAACTAATCATGTGACATACCCCAAACCCTCTACCTTTTTGCATTGTAAGCCTGTTACTTGGTCGCACATAGATAACATATGGTAACATTTCAAAAACTTCTGTTTTTCTGTATTTTAAACTTACTTGGCAATATATTGTAAACTCTCTGTATCTGAGTTGTAAGAAAGCACTAATAGTCGTTGCCTGTTGCCTTCTCTATGTCACAGGTACTTTTACAGATCTCTGTTCTATCTTTCTCTGGCATCTTTTTTCTATACTGGAATTATTGATTATTTAGCTCTGCCTATAAACCATGCTACACCCCTGCTCATCTCTGTCACCCTCTTCGGGTCTTTTTCCAGTTGCCTCCATGTAGTATTCAAGACTTAGATGCATCATAGATTCAACATTATGTTTTGCACTCTTTTCCTTTCCTATCAGATCCTATTTCCATTCTTAATTACCTTTTTGACTGCTCTTGAGTACTGAGCTGACAATGTCACAGAACTAACCACAATCACCCCAAGGTGTCTTTCTTAAGTGGTAATAGCTGCTTTAAAAGTCCATGTCCATGATACATGTAGTATGTACTTAGGGTTATCGTTTTCCTCTGTACACTACTAAATGTTACTTACTATTTCTGTGTGTTATCACTACCAATCCTACTATCTCATTTCAAAAATCTCCATACAAGCACTAAAACAGATTCTGAAATTTGATATATTTTTTTTAAGTGTTAAGTAATAAGTAGCTTCCACTGGCTGTATTAGAAATAGTCAAATCCTATTACTTGGGGATCTCTGACAGGCCTGATACTCAGGACATAACAGATCGTCTGGTGACTTGACAATAACTAAATTTTTACTTTAACATAAATTACTCTCCCAAGTTAAGACTTATTATTTAAAATAAGTTTGGGGTAGCAAAAGGAAATCTTATGATAGGTAAACATTATTATGCATTTGCAAAGTTTAACAATTAGTTTGATAAAATTTGTGTATTAAATACATGAAATATAAAATAGTTGCTTTGTAATTTAGCAATTTCATGCTTCATTGAAGGGAACAAATAATAACATAGAACTAAGAGATACAACTGTGACTTTTTGTTCTAAAAAGCTGTTGACGGGTATTCTACAAGTATACATTTTTAGATGATAGCATAACTAAATACTGTATCGTTGTATTTCACCAAGGGTCCAATTTAAGGTTATACAGACAAACTTAATTTTTTCTTTTCTTAACTGAACATTTAATGTGTAACTTGAATAGTGTTCTTTTAATATTTTTTTTTAAATAATTCCTGAGATTCATCAAAGACTAAACCAAGAAAGAAATCCTCTTATGGGACACCATATTGAATTCAACATAATCATCAGCAGGGTCGCCAACTTAAGAGCTAGAGCATGAGAACTCTACCTCATGAGAGATGGGGAGTAACCAGTAGCAGCAGCAGGCTGTCATCCTCCAGAGGGACAGGCAATGCAGATGAACTATCATGACAGACTGCCTGGTGGGATCACGCGCGCATCATGCCAACCCCAGAAACCTGGGTTCCTCTCCATTTTTCTACAGAGGGATGGCCCTAGCGTGATCCTGCCAGCATCTTATCAGCAACTTTTCCTACCTGCTCTCTATCTCTGTTCCTTGCTCCAGTCTTCTTGCACAACTACCGATTATCCCAAATGTCATGTCTCACTGTCTGAGGGAGTTGCTGGTTCAGCAGCCCTAAAACTCATTGCTGCCCTTCTCCAGGCTATTTTTCTCCACTGCTTCTTCATGTCTCTTCACCCATTTCTCACTTATGTTCTTCCTTGTCTTAAATTCCCCTTCCAAATCCAAGTTTTCTTACCCAATAAATACCAGTCTTCCCTTCTTTTGATTTCCATTCTCACACAACCAGTGACAAGTTCTCCCTCATTTTCACACCCAATCTCATGATAATGTCTTGCCAAACACACTCCCCTTATTCCTCCAGTCTCTTCAATGTTAAAATCTGACAGGACTGGGCATTCAGAGCACAGAACAGAATCATCCTGGTTATGTTTCTGTGTCAGAAAGGGCTGGAAGAAATAAGTAGAGAGAAAAACTAGCTTTGGTCACATAATGCTGTGCTCAATCATGCTGGCTTTTTTAAATAATCTAGTCTGTATTACAAAATTGTGAGCAGCTTTGATATACCACAGTGTGAGTGCGGAACCTTAAAGAGTTCTACTGAAAAAAAATATTACATACATTTTGGAGGATAAATGAACTGCAGTTTTTCCAAAGACTTATATTTGTTGGCATTTAGATAGATTTTCACAAATGCAGTAGAAATACTATGTGGATTCAGTTTCGTCAGCTCCTATACTTCAACACCCTGAAGCTATGTATGAAATATTACAGTATTTAAAATATAATATCACCACAATTTTTAACATAGAACAGAATAGAATAGAGCATGAACTAAGCCATGTAATTCTCCCTCCATCCCTTAAATGACCAAGCTGCTATGGTTAAAAATAAATGCAATTTAATTTGATAATAATAGTGGTTAATTAAAATTACTTTAAAAAGAATAGATATAATTTACACTAAATTTTAAAGCAAAACAAACATGCAACCTTTGCTATCCCTAGATAAACAAATCCAGCCCCAGGCAAAAACTGAGCATGAAAATATTAACTTGATCAATTAATCTGCAAAAGTTACAATGAACAATTATCTGCAAAAGTTACAAGTGATTTAATAGGAAGAATAAATAAAAGGCATTATCAGTCTCCCCATATTACTACATATAGTTTATTCTCTTTAGGGCATAGGTGACATGCTGAGTTTGGGTTAGGCATGGTGATATGATTGTTGAGAGCTCACAGTTACCTCTCATATTCATATAATTGCATCAGTGTACTTCTACGTATCTTTTACCCATCACTCGTATAGTAACATCGGGTCAAAAACATGGTATAAAATTCACCATTTGAAAGTTCTACCTACAGTACTTTAAGATCTTCCTCATCTGGGAAACATGTTTCAATTCTGTTCCCACACAAAAACTAACAGTAAATGCAGCTAACTCCTTTCAGCAAATATACACTTTTAAAACATGCAGAATATTTTGTCAATGGATGATCTAAGTCAACTCATATGAGATCCCAAAGGAACAGTTTTCAGGACTCATTACCAAAAACTGCAGTTCTTTTTTCCTACTGTTGTGCTGCATAAAACCGTTGTCAGAAAACTGTTATTGATAGTTTTATAACACACAAACCATAATATTAGTTGTAATGGTTTAATACTGAAAAGTCGAATCTGTGTATCAATACAAATTTAAACGTGTTTCCATAAAATATCCTCAATTCAACTAGCAAGTTTATATAAGTAAACAAGAAACAGTTGAGGAATGCTACTTTCAATACAGGGAAAAAATCCCCTGAGACTTCAACTTAATGGTTCTCCTTTTTCTCCCTTTCAATCCCCAGCACCTCCTCCTCGCCCAGAAAATGTTATTTTGCAAAGATGCATGTAAAAAAATCAAACATGCTTTTCACAGCAAAACAGATAACAGCTTTTTCATCCATGAATCTAATATCTAGCCAGAGTTAAATGTTAAAGCGAATTTTTTATCAGCTGAAGCACAGAAGTTTGATGTTACCATTTTCTGAAGTTAAAAAGGAAGTAAAACCTCAAGATGGTAATTCTTTATTTTTATGGATCTTTTGCCGATGTTGTTCGTTAAAGACAGAAGGAATGAACACCTAAAAGCTACAGGATTTTTAAGTTATAATTTCAGCACTTCTGGAAATAGGAAGGCAGACATCTGCTAAAGAGTAAATTGTAACTTCTCTCTCTGCTGTATTAGTAACGAATGTTCCACAAAAAGACAAACAAAAAAATCACTTTTTTTCTTCATACTATCAGAGAAAATTTGGTTGGAATGCATCTCTGTAGGTCATCTCATCCAATCTCGTGCTTGAAGCAGGATTATTGCCAACACTAGATCAGATCAGCCATGATTTTATCTAGCCAATCTTAAAAATCTCAAAGGGTGGATATTTCACAACCCGCCTAAGCAACCTGCTCCAGCAGTGCTCCACCCACCTGGTGTCTTTTTTTTCTTCTCAAATTGAAATCAGAACATCCAAAGCCAATGTTTGTGGCCATTGGTCCTTCTCTACTGAGAAGAGTTTTGTTTCATCACCTTTGCTACTGAGTACTTATAGAGTGCTCTTAGATTGCCCCTTAATCTCTTCTTCACAACATTAAACAAGACTCAGTTCCCTCAACATCCCTCTAACCTCCATGTGATTTAGCACTCTGAGACTCTGTTGGACACTCTCCTGTTTTTCCACAACCCTCCTGAAGTCAAAGAACAGAAATTGGTCACAGTCTTCTAGAAAATAACTTATCTTTTTCTGCTGGCCATGCTTCTCCTAATATAGCCTAGTATGCTGATTACCTGACTGGCAATGAGAGTGCACTCCTGGGTCCATGTTCAGCCTGGCATCCGCTGTAACCGCCAGGTAACTTTCAATGAAGCTGCAATTCAGATGTTTGTTTCATGGCCCGTACAAGTGTGTGCAGCTGCTCCACCTGAGGTGCAGACTTCTTACTGAACTTTATGAGGCTTCTGGCCAAGTCCTCGAGTATATCAAGATCTCTCTGGAATATCGCTCTGCCATTTGTCATGTTAACCACTCCCCCTTAATTTATTATCCTCTGCAAATTTGCTGAGGGTGCACTGTGTCATGATCTAGGTCATTGATGAAGATAACTCACTGACGCCCAAGGTATCCTGAGCTACTCTGCTCATCACTGACCACCTAACAGATGTCAAGTGATGATCATTACCCTTTGAGCCTACTGATTCAGTCAGTTCCCAACCCAGTCTCTTCTTTTAGTCCACTCTTCCTCAGCTTTCAAACGAGAGTGCTGTGGGAGACTGTGTCAAAAACCTTACCAAAGCCTGCCGTTGCATGCAAATGAGCATAGCCATGCTGGGAGAAGGCTAATGAGCAAGGTGACAGCATATAATCCAGGAGGTACCCAAAAGGCTATCCAGAAGGTTTCCAAACTTTTACAAATCATATCTTCCTTCCAGCTATGGATTAGTTCTACGTGTTTATCCAACACTTCCTCATGTTTGGATGAGAGGCTGCTGGAGGAGTTTTAAAGGGTGCTCCCCGCGGTACAGCTTCTCCTGCCCACAGAAGACGTGTGAGAAATACGTTTGCAGCCACTCCCCAGGGCAACTGGTGGAGAAGAGGAATCACCATGTGTCCCACAGCAGATCCCAGATGCACATCTGTGGGAGTTATGGCATGGGTCAGGTATGCCTTCGGAGTCAGCTGTGTTTTCACCCAGCAAAGAGGCATTCCTGCTCAAGGCAGCACCTGTGCTGTGGCACTGGTTGGTATAGGGCAGCCACTGCTCTCCTCTCTTCCACGCAGCTAGTCATTTCATCAGGAAAGGCAACCAGGCTGGACAAGCGCACAATTTGCTTTTGGTAAATCTATGCTGACTATTCAGTTACCTTCTGGTCCCTTAAATGCCTGGCAAAGACGATGTTGAGTACTTCAGCTTTTTCTGTATTGTCTGTCATTACATTGTCTTCCCCTCCATTCATCAGTTTTTCCCTTCATCAAATTTTACCTTCATTTCTGAAAGTAGCACACCTGCAGAATCACTTTTTGCTTTCCTTTATGACCCTTGTAAGTCTTAGCTCAAATCAATCAGCTTTCTGATTTTGTCATGAAGCAGTCGAGCAATGCTTGCCTACATCTTGCATTTTAGGTCATCAGAAAGCTCTTTGCTCAGCCAAGAAGGCCTTCTGCTGAATCCCCCTCCTTTCTGCTCAACAGGATGGTTCATTCCTGAGTTCTCAATAAGTTTTACTTAGAAATCATCCATCTTTCATGGACCCTATGTCTCTGTGGCAGCACCCCAAGAGATTTTCCTTAGCAATTCTCCAAAAAAGCTGAAGTCTGCTCTTCTGAAGTCTACAGTCATAACTTGCTGACTGTCTTTCCAGACTTCCTTTGAATCATGAACTGGACCAACTCATGGTCACTCTGATCCCAGCTGTTACTTGTCACCACCTTTGCCACTAGTTCTTCCCTTTTTGTAAGCAGCAGGTCGAGCAGAGAATTATTCCTGTTTCTCCCTTCTAGCACCATTAGGAAATTGTCAGCAATGCAATCAAGGAATCTCCTGCATTGCCTGCACAACACTTTACTCTTCCTAGAAACTGAAACAAATAAGGACTGGCAGAACGATGATGATTGTATTGATAGAGTTACTTGGCATATAGCTTTTATCCACTTTTTATCCCACATTCTACTACCCTGAAGTTGTGTTATTTTATTTAAATTTTAAAAGGTGACAATCTTTACAAAAAATACAGGCAGGAAAAGCTTCCATCCTGCGTGAATTTAAAATTAATCCATCAAAACAAAAAGTAAATTATGCCCATCACTGACAGCATTTTGGACCAACAATATACACAACTTAAAAAGGTCAGAAATTGAAAGACAACATCCAGCTTCATTAAAAATTGTGGCTGAAGATGACTTGTTACTTTTTTATCCCTTGTGCTCAGATTAAGTTATTTTTCCCCTATTTTAATAGTTTTATTTAGTAAAAGTTGTATTGATTTTTTTTCAGACACAGATTCAATATCAGACAAAAAAATACAAGTTTTTATCAACAGAAATGCTTATTTTTGTTAGGCCAAATACAGGTATTTAGGTAAAAAACCTTAGAACTGGAACAAAAAAAGAAAAACAAAAAAGAAAAACAAGACGAAGTGGACAAATTGAGTTGAATGTTCAACCATTTAAGCTTTACTGATAGTAAGTTAAAAGAAAGTTTATCAGCCTCACTCAAACGAAGTGTACAAAGAATTACAAAATTGCAAAAGCCTCTCATAGTGGAGAAGTTGCTGTTCCAAGTATTTTTAGCTGGCACAAATGAAAATCTGCCAGAGGTGTTGCCATATTATGACTGCACGGGTAATAAATTTCCTTATGTGATCACCATATAAATTAGCCCTGAAAACCTATTATAGCAAGAACCAGGCAGTTTTAATGGATAGCACTGCAGTAGCTGGCAATCATCTTAATTATAAAAAATTATGTGAGGAAACCTAATTATAAATGCTGCAATCAAGGGATCTATAGGTTTCACTAAAATTATCAATATGATAATTAACTTCCCAAAAGATTTTAAGTCTTTCTAAACTGGTCAGCAACAAAGACTTTCCAAATATCTTCTTATTTTAACGGAAGACTCCTATGGCATTGCACAGAAAGAGTGCATTCACTATTCTCAGTTTATAGCTGTGAAATTCACTGTGAGAATTAACTGTGGCATTTTCAATAGTCCCACTCGAATCAATAGGCAATAATTAGCTACATGGACATTAAAAAAAAAAAGGCTCAGCATCGTTCAAGGGTTAAATGGTTCGGTTTTGAAGGTCAGAGCTTCTTAGTCATTGTAATCAGAGGAGAAACCTGGTCTCTGGCTCTTGTTTGGGTGTCTCCCAGGTAGTGCTGTATGATGTATGTCCAGTGAGGAAATGCAATGACAAGAAGTGCCATTTTTCTTATGACTACATTAATTTTATCTTTGTGCTTTTGTATCCTGGGTATCAGTGTAGCATATAAGCTATTATCACTAATGTAATTAACTCCATAATAGTCTCCTCCTTTTCAATAGGTCGAAGTCAATACGTGTTTAAAACTACGAGATTTTCATCTGATTTGCTCTGTTGCATTCAGAGTCTGCTCCTATTACTCGACACCTTTATTTCTGCCAGCGCCACACACCTTCCACAGAAGGTCATGCTTGTAGAGTCAACCTCTCCTGTCAACAGTGCCAATGCCACAGAAGACTTTGGATATCAGCCCTTCATTTGACAGCACACTAATCTGGAAATCCAGATAGGAAGAAGAACACAGGAGAGGAGTATTTAACAGAATAGACGTGGCTTCTCTGGGCATTCATTTTTTTCCCAAAATAATACAAAATGGACATTGGTCTGAATACCTCAGGCAAGAACCAGACTGTGTCAGTGTTTGGTATTACTGTCAGGAGCTAAACCAGAAAAATTAACTTGTTTAAAAACAAACTAAAAATATCAGGATAGGAATACATCTTTCTTCCTAAAAAGATCAAAAAGACATACTAATTAATTTCAATATATATCCTGCATGGTTCTTTGAGCAAGTATGCTTTCTACTGGATATCTACTGAACAAATGGGCTAGGACTGTCATTGCCTTCTCTTCTATGACTATTTTTTCTTTTTTTTTCTTTTTTCTTTTTTCTTTTTTTTTTTTTTAGAAGAAATTAGAAAGTTAAAATCAGCTACATGGAACACAAAAAAACACAGGACTGTCTAAAGATACTTCTTCATTACCTTACAGGTCTAACTGTTTAAATGGTATTTTAATTCTCAAGGCAGCTTTTGTCCTTCTTGAGGATTACTTCCTTCACTTTCTGTGACTTCTTGGTCTCCTTAGCTATTATCTACTTTTAAGGTTGCATTTTTTTTGCTGTTTTTAAACTTTGCCAATGCTTTCTCAGTAATAATAGTGCTGACATCTCATTACAGAAGGAGAGAATTCAGCACTACAAGCTTATTGACAAAGCCTTCATCATTGTAACCCAGATACTATATCGGTATTCTTCCTATACATAAGCATTTTAGAAATTATGAGGTCAGTACTAGCCCAGATAAAGCCTTGACACACAATTTAATGAAATCAGTGTTTTAACTATTAATTTTAAAATGTAACTTCTTGTAACTCTTTGAAGAATATTCCTCCTAACTGAATGTCTCATAAGTTGAAGGAAAGCAATGTCAGGTTTCCATCCTCAATCAAGACAAAGGAGAAATTCTTTTAGCCAAGACAGGGAAGCAAGATGTGGTTTCCATATATTTATGTCCTTTTTAAACACTGTATCATGATTTAGTTACTCTGAATCCGTCTGATCCAACAAGTTGAGCAGCTTGAGATCGTACTCATGTGCAACAAGAAAAATGAAATGCAAATTACCAAGTTATGAAGCTGATGAATACATAAGTGGATGAGATTCTTTGGCTTGAGATACACAATAGGTCAGGTTAGATGATCAGAACAGCCCCCTCCTAGCTTTAAACACAATGAATTTATAAATACTGAAGCACAGAAAAAAAATTAATTTCTCATTTTCTGTGGCACTAGACATTATAATGAGGGCTTATTTTACAAATGTAACAACTGTTGTCTTCTAAGTGAATGATAGTGCTCTTCAAACAAAAACATAAATACACACTGTCTCATCAGTGACATTCAGTGTTGATCTAACACAAGGCATAGAAGAACCCTCCCAGCATTTTCCTATGTGTCTTTTCTACCTGGAAATCAACTACATAGATACAATTCTGCTACCATACTTCCATATAATAGTCACAATTCTTTTGGGATTATTAAAAAAAAAAAGGATTAGAAGCAATTTCCAGGGATGTTTTGCTGATAATCACATCCAAAAACCCCTTTTATAAAGGTATCAGGTGCCACTGCATAAAGTTTCCTTTTAACCGCTATGTTCTCACAGAAAACCGTTTCATACCATAATTGCTCTAATGGTTAAGAAACGTTTTCCAGTTTCCCTCCTATATTTATTTGCAGCCAGTTTATACATCTTTTTTCTTTTCCCATGGTGTTTTCTCTGAATAACATTTATCTTTCTATGTGTGTACACAGAGCAATTAGCGGCTATTTCAGCCTCGCTTTAACTAAACTAAACAAGCTGGACCTTTCAGACCGTACTGTCACGGACAGGTACAAATGCACATACAGTCCCTCCACCTGTACATGCAGCGAGCCAGATGAGTCACTGATCCTGAGATCTCCTAGTTGTGTTAAGAAGCAGAAAATTTTGCTGAGTGCCAGCATTGTTCTAGTGCAGCCATGTTGTTTAGGAACTAGTGCAGGATTGCACCCGGACAACATGGACCTCAGGTCAGCATTCATTCGTGTGATCTTTCTCTTAGTTATCTTCATACCTGTAACAGTTTCGATTCATCTTCCCTTGAACAGGGGTGAAAAGAACTATGTGCCGTATTCTACTTGAGGTGCACTGAATGCTTTACCTATGTCCTTTGCAATTGTCATGAAAGGTAACAAATAAAGAGAAGCGTCTGACCTGGTGTAGTCGTCCTCCACAAGCATGTGCTTTGGAATGGGTGAGTATCTTCCCGGTGAGATAGGGGCCAGGGATGCCTTGTACTCTAAAGTGCCATTGTTTCCAGAAGAGAGTATATGATTTTCCATTGGTGGAGAATAAGCTGATGGTAAGAATAAGCATTTCTAGTTAGCCACTTTCACGTTTGATTAGATGTCATAAGAGCACCATTTTTTAGTTAAGTACCAAGAACCTGCTCATTGCTGTAAATAACATCAAAACAGACAATCCTTGCCTGAGAGAGCTTAAAATGTAACTAGAAAGAATGAACAGCTGGAGTTTTCCTGAAAGCTTAATAATAATAATAATAACAATAATAATAATAATAATGCCTCATTGGCAGGGATTGACTCTTTAGAGGGGATCTGAATAAGAAAGGATAGTTTGGGAGACAGGAAACATTTTCTTCAATTAGGACTGACTTGAAGAAGGAAGTGTAAATAGCAGAGAATGAGATTAAAAGCACAGGCCTCTTTTTGGCTCCAATACACAGCAATGGGAGTAATATAGCAAGAGCTCAATGCAGGATAAGAGCAGGAATTTTATGTATGGCAAGAATTATGTATGGTGAAGATTTAAAGCTGCGATCTACTAAAGGTGCCAAAATTCTCAATATAATTGAAATTTCCGTACCAACACAGATGGTATTTAGATCACAGTAAAAGTGTATATTTAAAAAAGAAGTGGATACAAATCTCTTACATATTAATGATTAATAATGAAAATTACAGGACTATGCTGTCTGATTCTATATTGGGTCTGCAGGTTTTGTTGTTTGCTTGCTTTTTGCTATTCTGAAGTTACTGGGGACATTTATGACTGGAGAGATGTAATAATAGTTGTATTCAATCTCTAGTTAATGTAATTAGAAAAGGAAATGATAAATAGGAAAAACAATGGTACGTGCTTCTGCAATGAGCTATGATTAATTTTCTCATGAGAAGACGACAGCTAAACTTTCTAGTATTAGTTTCAGTCTTTCTTTCAGATACTGAGATACAGAATGTTTCAGAGCAAAATATCTCTACAGGGAAAGGCCATTACCCGTCCTCAAATACTCTGAACGTGTAGGTATAATGAAAGGTTCCCCGAGGATAAATGAATCTGTATGCACCAACAGCCTGGGATGGGCTACTGCAAATCTTTTCAACCCTTACTCTCCCTCTGGAATTACTTCTGTCTTCTCACATGCTGCTGATCTGTAATCTGACGTAATAAAACACACTGTTTTAGAACTCTCAAATTATTATTTTTGAAAGTATTATAAAGCAGGAGACTGGATAGGGACATTTAGCATTTTTACTTCTTGGGCTTTGCTAAGATCCAGATCAGACTGCTACTGAACATGATTGCCATCTGTTGTAACATTTGCTAACTAAATAGGTATCCTCAGCACAGCTGAGTATAGCACCTGATGTGCATGTTACAAAACCTTCCCTTCTATTTTTATGGAGCAGTCTGAATAAGAAGGATTATCGATATTTAGCTTTTCCCTCAACTTTGTCAGTCCACAGTAGCAGCACTGTGCAAAAGTGCAGAAAAATTTAAATCTCTAGCATTTACTGGAACAATCTGCCTTTCCCAGCCCTTGGTTGGCCTCAAGTGCCCCTAGGATTATTGGCAGGAGATCAAGTTGTGTATGGATCAGTTGCTGAAGCTCTTGTCAAAAATTAAACTGCCATCCAGTTGTTAGATGGTGCAGCTGGTCCCTGTTGGTAGCTGAACCCAAGGCAGACAGTTTTTCATGAACAACTAATGAAGAAAGAGAGTTTCGGTAATTAACAGTTTAGACTAACGGGCACCAGTGGTATAGAGAGCTGCAACTGAAATGTTAAGATTGCTGTGAATGAAAAGGGAGTGGGAATGCCTGGGTATGGACACCAGGAGGACTGGCAGGAGGGGTATAAGAATGGCATGTATTGGTAGCACCTAGATTCATCAATAGGTCATCAATACTCAAGAGAACTACATGTAACTTATCAGGAGAGCCTACACTCAAACTAAAACAAAGACTCAAGCCATTAAGAGATGATGGCAGGAGACAAAGACTAGACTGGAGCCTAGGACACTCAGATAAGGAGACAAAAGAGAAGTGAGTAAATCCTGTTGACAGGGGTAGGTGAGACAGATGGGAGAGACAGAAGATCCTAATTGCTGTCATCTCCTTAACTGTACAAAAAGCACATCAGCAAGGAGGTTGTCAACATAAGAAGAAGGTATATGTGTATGATAAGGACTCCACAGCCACCCACCCTTGTACTTGGTCATCTCAGGGAATCCTGGCAATGCACCTGGATGCACGTCTTTCTACCTGAATGCTGGATATGAGCCTAGAAGTTTTTGAGCATGTGGATATGACAGCCTGATTGAAATCAGTTTGTTTTAAAATAAAATCATCTTCCCTTCCCATGAGATCCTTCACTGAGCTTTACTATATTGTTTCAACAACTTTTCCTACAACAGCATGTACATTGAAAGCAAGGACAAGAAAGGCCTCGGTCCTCAGTGAAAAAATAGCAGATTAACATCTATAAAGTTAATGGACAGACTGAGAATAAAGCAAAGTGGAACAATAATTTAGGAAGGGGATATACACAGAAAATAGGTGAATATTTCTAAGTAGAGCAGTGATTTTTACATTCCAAGTAAATATTTTATTCAAATATGATATATATTTGCCTCAGGCTTTTCACTAAGTTTGTAGAAGATGGTTTGCTGCTTGTTCCGATTTTTCAGTGGACAGAGGACTCCAGTATACAAATCTAATAATTTCAAAATATATTTGTGTATACTTATTGCTATAATTGTCACAAGGGTTACAGTTTAGTCTGATCATCTGGACAATGGTTAATTGGAATCAGCACAGCAGTACATCAGCTACGTTGTTACTCTTGCTGCAAAAATACTTTAGCAGAGTTAAATTATTTGTAATATTTCATGAGTGTAGCATACTTAAGTGGCAATAAACATTTCACTTTTGTAGCCTTCCAAGCTGTTTCGTAAACTTTAATGGGGTACTTTGGACAAGCTATGACAAAAACGCAATCATCTGACAAACTGATATCTCCTACAAAATAAGTTGCAGAAGTCACTTACAGTGAGTAATATCTGGTGGGCCATATGGATCGGTCATGTAAATGGTGGTGGGCTTTCCAACTTTCAGGTACACTACATCTGATGTGTTCTTCAGTATCGCTACTGCCTCTTCATGGGTAACTTCTTCTAAACTGTAATTATTTACCTTAAAGGAGAAATCAGACAGGTGAGTTGGAATGCAGAAATAGACACAAAACATGACACAGCCTTGCAGTTATCACAACGTTGGGAAAAATGCTGTAGACAAAGAGCACTGAAGATTACAGAAGCAGTATTGCAGCAAGGTAGAAAATACAGTTTTCTTAGCGCATGCATATTCGAAGACTGACGTAGCAGTGTTGATAATATCACAGAATCATAACAGGTCGAGATGGCACTCGGTCTTGTCAGCAGAAAAGTCCTTTGTGATATTCTGCTACCAGTATCATCATTAACATAAAACTATATTTAATAATAATTTAATAACTTAACACCACATCATTTACAGAAACTGCCTACATTATTTGACTTATCAAGATGAACTGTCCAAATTCACCTCTTAGCATGCATGGCCGGGACCTCAGAAATACTAAACACCCCCAAACCTTTCCATCCCTGATAGACCATTGAAATAATAAGAGGTACAAAGTGGTATAGAGAATAAGGGGCTGCCTATGAGGTGCAGGAAATGAAAAAGGGCAGTTCTGGATGGGGGGAAAGGGATTTTCAGTGTGAAAGTTTGTCAGTTTTCTGGAAGCACAGGAAAGAGACATTGAAAAAGCAAGAGAATGTAGCACTAGTTCTGTGCTTTATTGGAAAAGAAAAATACTTAACAAGAGCAAGGATAAGAGTACAGGACTACAGATTAAACAGGGAAGGAAATGGTGGCTATAAAACTTGCCTGTTTATGCTTTACTCCCAGAGAAAGAAAATCAAAAGAAAGCATCAGAAGTGGTTTATTGTAGAGGCGTATAAAATTTATTCACATATAAATCCACTATATCCACAGAATGTCAACAATAGGTTGTCCTCCTATAAATAGAATAGTGAATGGTCCCTGCCCCAAAAAACATACATCTTGAACAGAGAAATTACAGGATAGAAGAAAGAAGTAAAGAAGGGTGTAGATACAGGTTTCAGACATGTGGTGTAAGCCAATAGAAATCAATCATAGAATCATAGAATATCTCGAGTTGGAAGGGACCCATAAGGATCATTGAGTCAAACTCCCTGCTCCTCGCAGGACTACCTAAAACTCCGTATGACTTAAGAGCGTTGTCCAGACACTCCTTGAACTCTGATAGGCTTGGTGCTATGACCACTTCCCTGGGGAGCCTGCTTCAGTGACCTACATTTCACGGTGAATGTTGTATATGAAACATTTTATTGTGATTTAAAGTGCCATCCTCCAACTTCTACAGTTACTGCAAGGATTCCTTGTAAAGATTATGCAAGATGGAAGAAAAAGTAGCTTCTCAACTATAGTATAATATAGTACAGCTGTAAATCACAGAAAAAAACCCATACTTTCTAGCGAATTTAGTATCAGTAAATTATCAGAGACCTGGCTGTGACAATAAGCTACTGCCAAAGGGTTTGGTAACTGGAAAGAAATCCAGCTATTATGAATCACTGGAGGACTCTTCATACCCAGACAATTTCATCAACACCAAGAGAGAATAATTGCTATTGGATAGTATTGCTAAATATAAGGATTCTGTTTAAACTTTGTTCCTTGGATAATTCTCAGGCTTGGTTTTAAGGTTAATGACAGGCAATGACAGGCATGTTATGACAATTTGACATGAAGAGCAATGATACAACCTAACACTCAGAAGAGAGTTGCTGACACTGTATGCCGTATTTTGACAGGTCTTCTATTTAAATAAAAATCTGATACCTATCTTCTATAAATTTCTCTGTTTGTTATGAACAGCAGTAACATACATATGCACTTTTAATAAATAAATGTCTTTTAAATTACTAGGCTGATAGCAAGAAGAAATGACCAAAATTAACCCTTTCTTGTTTATGTATTTCAAAACTGCCAAATACTAAAGACTCACAATTTTGGAAATATGACCACACAGTTATCCTTTATCTTTTCCCCTTCCCACATTGTCTGTACACTGTATCTGTCTTGTTGTGTTTCATCCTAACTGCAAGCTTTTTGAAGTAAAGAAAATCTCACAGAATAACCTCCCACTATACTGCTGCTGTAAATCATAGAATCATAGAATCATTTGGGTTGGAAGGGACCTCTAAAGGTCATCTAGTCCAACCCCCCT
>NW_008795486.1:774356-776052 GCF_000699145.1 Aptenodytes forsteri
TGAGCTTGGAGGAGGTGATCCTTGAATACTACCCAGCTTTCTTGGGCCCCTCTTCCCTCCGGGGCTTTGTCCCATGACACTCTACCAAGTGGATCCCTGAAGAGGCTGAAGTTCACTCTCCTGAAGTCCAGGGTAGCGAGCTTGCTGTGCGCCCTCCTCGGTGCCCTAAGGATCTTGAACTCCACCATTTTGTGGTCGCTGCAGCCCAGGCTGCCCTTGAGCTTCACATTCCCCACCAGCCCCTCCTTGTTGGTGAGAACAAGGTCCAGCATAGCACCTCTCCTCGTTGGCTCCTCTACCACTTGGAGAAGGAAGTTATCATCAACGCATTCCAGGAACCTCCTGGACTGCTTATGCCCTACCGTGTTGTCCCTCCAACAGATATCAGGGTAGTTGAAGTCCCCCATGAGGCCCAGGGCTTGTCAGCGTGAGGTAAATAAATGTTCTTAGTCAAAAAAAGACACAAAATGAAATATCATAGCACTGTCTGGATTTTGACTTTTGGTCCTTTTAGGAGTGTGTAAAAACAATTAAGACACAAACTGACTTGTTGCAATTTTTTTCCAAAGTTTTTTTTCCTGGAAATCTAGCTGATAAAAATCATGGTTAGGACTGTTGTACTTCCATCACAACACACTTGGATGTCACAGTTGTGCAGTTGGAGGATAAATAGCCATTTTAGAAACAGAAAATATAGTATGATACATATAAAACTTATATTTGCTATGACAGGTCCTACTTCTTATCTCTCTGACAATAACTTTACAGGACAGGTATTTTACCAATGCTGTGTACAAGCTGTACAAATCTTGAAGTTAAGATAAGAATTAAAGACCAACTAAGAATTCTAAACTAAGAATTAATATCTGAGCAGTTATGCATTATGTTTATCTTTATACACTTTAAGATTCTAGAGATCATTGCAAAGTTTATGTACAATGATTTTTTTTTTTTCTCATTTCTAGTATATATAAGATTGAGTGTGCAGAATATTGTGGAAAACTGAAATATGTAGAGTTGGAACTTGGTAGAACTTGAAAGAAGAGTGAAATCAAGATACAAAGGAGAACTTCAGAGAAAAGATGCTGGAAGAAAATTTGAGGAGAAGAAAAGACCCTTCAAAGTAAACAGATTCCTGCTATAAAAAGTATTCCAGCAACATATATCAAAATTGCTGTTCAAACTCATCCCAAATATGTAGAAAATTAGAGGTTTCTCATCTCTAGAGAGAACACTCCTAGGAAGGAAGTTTGCTACTAATTAATTTTGTCCTGGACTGCTCAGTTCTCAGTAAACAAAGAAATAAAGACAGACTCAATGTACATCAAGAGCAAATAAACAAATAAATAAATAAACATGTTGATTCATTCATTAAGACAAAGATTCTCAGTGGTGCCATAAGGTCTCTTTTAAATGGGAGCTCTCTGAGAAGGAGATAAAACGACTTTCCTTAGTCATTGCCAACATCAATTTAGAATCACAGTATACAAAATATACTATGCATTTCCCAGTTTCCTTCAGAAGGTAGTCCTTGCTTTGGACCTACAATTCCCATTAATATTAATATGTGCGTGTATTGGTATCTTTTCTACTTTTTGATCATAAAACAATGATGTCCTGGTTTCGGCAGGGATAGAGTAGCTTCCCATGCTCTACCGACTGAGAAGGCTGGAGGGGCACAAGAAGCTGGGAGGGG
>NW_008795486.1:778609-815528 GCF_000699145.1 Aptenodytes forsteri
GCATGACGGAGCCCTGCAGTCCTGGAGATGGCTGAACACCTGCCTGCCGATGGGAAGGAGTGAATGAATTCCTTGTTTTGCTTTGCTTGCGTGCGCGGCTTTTGCTTTACCTATTAAACTGTCTTTATCTCAACCCATGAGTTTTCTCACTTTTACTCTTCCAATTCTCTCCCCCATCCCAGTGTGGGGGAGTGAGCGAGCGGCTGTGTGGGGCTTAGTTACTGGCTGAGGTTAAACCACAACAAATGATTACAAATAAAGACATCTGTATGTATTCTGATATACAAAAATGAAAACCTGAATACACTGAAGAATTATATTGTTCAGCTCCCTAGATATTATTGCAAGATGACTGTAGTACGTAATTTTTTTCATAAGAAAATCTCTGGATATCATTCTTCGAAACATCATGCCAGAGATGGTGATTATTAGGAAATATGATGTTGTAGTTGTTTTTTACGGTAAGATTTATAGAGAGAGCAGAATCTCTCAGAATCTCCAAGACAGACTATTCCTTGAGTTTTTTCTCATTTCCATAAAAGATGCCTATTTTAACAGAATTTCAAGTACTAAATCTGGCTTTTTCAGTGGTTGTGGCACAGTCAATGCATCATACCAAAGCTTCACTTCCTGCTGTCAAGATGACCTTAGCGGAGCATATAGTTTGAAAAAAAAGAGTTAAGTTAGAGGTAAAGAAGATAAAGAGTGGGAGATGTGCACAAAATAAGAAATCAAAGTGTATATGGCATACAACCCTCTGAGATGCTGAAACTTTTGTGCAGAAGGGCTGACATCAGAGCTGAGTGGGTAGAATGGGTACTGCATGCCAAATTTCTGGCTCTAAGAAGCCAACTTAACTAGCAATGAATTAAGGGGAAAAAAAAACCCTAAGGCAAATGCTAAAAAAGAAATTTATCTGAGTGGTCAGTTTAGTTACAAGAGTCGGATGCTTGAGCCACAAAATGCTGCGACAGGAGCCAAAGGAGAGGAGTCAGAAGGAAAACAGGCATGGGGCAAGTGGGGCTTTTCTAATGGGAAAAGTTCCGTATACAGAAAATTCAGAAATGCAAACAGCACCTGAAGTAAAAAAGAAATTAGGAAAGCTGTTTCTTTAAGTAGAAAGTATGTGATATGAAGACATAGTGATATTACAGGAAAAGAATGAGAGGAAGAAATAATATAGCAATAGAGAAGGAAATTAAAGATACAAGCCCAATCAAAGAAGCTATTTGAGTGATGGGGGAAATCAGTAAGAAATGTTGCCAAAGAGATATAAAAATACCGAGGTGTTTTTTTCCTAAATAGCATAATCAAGGCAATGAAGTGTAAACCTAAGCAAGAATGATCTTATTTGGAAGTTTTCCTAGATTCATACTGGAAAACAAAGGCACTGAGAAGTAGCTAGAGTGAAAAGCTTAGAATCCCCAAATTGACTGTACAAGTGCTCTAAAGAATAACTTCATTCACAACAGCATAAGCTGATAACAGAATAAGAGCTCTGGAGGAATAAGTCTGTCCTATTTAATTTTCTTTTTTTAAAGGGAATTCATTCCTTTCCTCTATTGATTTAGGGTAAGAGAGATTTGATTCACTCAGTGAATGAGACAAAGACGTGATCTTTACCTTGCCAGTGGTAATGTTTGCTTTTGTGTAACATTCTACTTTTCATTCAGAAAGTAGATTTTCCTGAGTAAATCCTGAGTGAACATTTGCCGGTAAACACCTGTGATGTGCCAGCTGTAAATCTAGAACATTGATGGCCTTTTAAAAAACTCTCCATGATTTAAAAGGCTGCGAAAAGTGAAAGGTTTTTCAGTGCTAAAGACCAATCACTTGTCCTAAGGATGTAAATCTGTTTGGATTAACTAACTACTTATAATCCCATGGACTCCTGAGTTAGCTGTACAAGTGCTGGACACTGGATAGAAAGAAACTGGCTATCTTCAGATGACAGAGTCTGTTAATCCCTCTGAAATTAGCTTGCTTAGATTATTATACAGTTATGGGCTAAGTGTCCTAAACCAGATCTGCTCTTTACAGAGAAATGCAAGAATTTGTGCTTCACAGACAAATACGAGATTTAGTGGTGAGGTTCAGGCTTCAAGCAGTGTAGTGCACACACAGTACAAGTGGCACTGTACTATATTGAACCATCATTTTTCAATCCCAGTTTACGCTGATTTTGGTAAAAAAAAAATATGTTTTCAAGGATAATGAAGTGGCATGAGGATGATAAAACTGTGAAGGAACAACCAGATGAGAGTATTATTAGAAAGAATAAATTGGGAAGCTTATTGAGAGGGTACCATCCAAAGATCGATCCTAGCAAATCTACGTCTGAATGCTAGCTAAAGCATTGCAAGGCCAGTCAATGACAGTGTAAATCTGGCTCAGAGCCCAGCGCTGCATCAGAAGGGATGCAGCCACCGAACCCCCCGAGTTGGTTCAGTACTGGTTCACTCTCCACCTCAGAGTATATTTTTTCTAGTGTGTTTCCTCTGTGCTAGTCAGCCAGGACAACCTACAGATCAGGTACTATCTGTTCACACTGTTGTCTTCCTTTAAGTCTAACTGGGTAATGCCTGTACTCCATCAACTGGCATAGCAGTGTAACTCTGGATCTGTGGGTGCACCTACCTGAGTGAAGAATGTGGGCACTAGGAGTGATCCACAGCAACAGAGGGTCTGGATGATATGGCATCCATGCTATACATCTTTTAAGGGCGTTAGTTTGCATTACATCTAGTCTGCTGACTGAAATGCCTGTTCGCAGCTGCAATGCAATGCTAATGAGGAATGCTCCTGGACCACATTTTTTGTCACAGTTTCATTAAATAAAATCCAATTTGTTTTCTAAAAGACCATCCCACAAGACAGCCAAAATAATTTTAAAAGAGAACTTCCGATCAGAACCAAATGCTAATCTGGATGCTCTGATTACTTTAACACAAACATGATCCTGCATCCATATACAATCTGAAAGAAACAGATACTGGAAGGGGATCCTGTAAAGAACACATCAACAATTGTGCAATCACAACCTCATTGCACCACCAAACAATAACATGCTTTTTTCAGGATAGAATTGGGTAGAAAGCAAGCCTAAATTTCTGAAAAGGAAAGCGACTCCTGTTTCGTCCTTCTTTTTTCAGCAAGAAAACAGAACCAAGTTAAATCTCTTGGTGTGTGAGTAACATCACTTTTCCTGTAAGAATAAATAACCCCACAAAAGTCTGATCTCTCTGACTATATGGGCCAAGAAGCAACAGGGTATGGCCCAAACATGTAAGGGTATTTTGGCATAGGAGACAAAGTTTTGAAAAGCTAATACTTATAAGAAGTAAATATTAGCTTAAATTTTCTTTTAAGGCCTAATGTTTCTAGAGTTTTCCCTGAAGAATACCTTGCTTCTAGCTATTAGTGTTGTTTTGTACTACTAAAAACACACAGTTTTATACTGATTTATCATTTATCCATTCTGTAGATAAACTCTTCCAAAGTGAGAAGATGGTATCAGATAAAAGAAAGTAATTATTATCTGAGAGGTAATAACTTAAGCCATTTTTCAGCTCTTCCTGATCATCATTAACAATGACCTGGAAGAGGTGAGGAGTGTGCTCTCATCGCGTTTGCAGATGACACTTCACTGTGAGGGCGAGCCCATATACTCGAGGGTGGGGCTGCCACCCTGGATGGGCTGGAGGAAGGGGCTGACAAGAACTTTATGATGTTCAACAGGGAGAAAGAGTAAGTCCTGCCTCTGGCACAGGGTAACCCCCTTCAGCAGCACAGGCTGGGCACCGACAGCCTGGGAGCAGCTCTATGGAAAAGGGCTTGGGGCTCCGGTGGACAGCAAGCTGGGCATGAGCCAGTTGTGTGTCCTGGCAGCAAAGAGGTCAACAACACCCTGGGCTGTATGAGCAGGAGCAGAGCCAGGACACCCAGGGAAGGATTATTCCCCAATAGTTGCCACTCATTAGACTGTAGCTAGGTACTGCGTTCAGTTTTGGTCCCCACACTATAGGAAAGATAACAAAATGGAGCAAGTTGAGGGGAGTGCTACCGGGATGGTTGGGGTTGGAGCACTGGCCTGGTGAGGAGAAGCTGGGGGAGCTGCACTTTTTCACCCTGGAGAAGAGGTGCCTCTGGGCACAACTAACAGCAGACCCCGGTGCTTACAGGAAGGTCATCAAGACAGAGCTAAGCTTTTCAGAGTGGCATGTGATAACAGGATGAGAGACAACAGGCATGTGTTGAAAAAAGAAAGGGTCAAACAGGTTATAAGGAAAAGTATTTTCCTCATGAGGACAGTTGAGCAGTAGAACAGGTTTCCCAGAGAGGCTGTGCAAGCTCCATCCTTGGAGATTTTTGAGATTCAATTGGATAAATTCCTGAGGAACCTGGTCTGGCCCTATAGCTAACCCTGAATTATCATGTTAGCTTATGATGAGGAAATGGCCTCAAGTTACACCAGGGGACATTTAGATTGGATATTAGGAAAAATTTCTTCACCTAAAGGGTTGTCAAGCATTGGAACAGGCTGCCCAGGGATGTGGTTGAGTCACCATCCCTGGAGACATTTAAAAGACGTGTAGAAGTGGTGCTTAGGGACATGACGGTGTTAGGTTAATGGTTGGACTTGATGATCTTAAAGGTCTTTTCCAACCTAAACAATTCTATAATTCTGTGATTCTATGACGCTCTGTATGTGATTTCCCTTTGCTCCCTTCCAGCTCAAAGAGAAGCTACCTAGCTGAGACACCCAGTGCAGTCGTGTTCCCACTGTAGGCATTACCAGCAGCAGCAGTAGACCTTATCATAGGCATTACCACCAGAATATAGTAAGGGAGTATTTTTCTTCTAGCCTTAAGTCTTCGGAGCAGAGCTCTGGTCTGTTCCTTTCACATATACCTAGAAAAACCACTGAGTTCAGTTTTCGGCTTAAGCACTCTTATGCTTTCTCCACTAATTTTCCTAATGGGCACCTCAGGATTATCCTACAATGGAGCATTTTCCTGTGCAAACGCTCAGGATAATAAGCCTTAAGTGTAGGCTCAGTGCCATAGAAATATAACTGCATAGCATGCCCTGGTATAGATTTCACAATAATCACAATGCTCAGTATTTACATAATACATCTTCTGAATGCTTAACAACCTAATAGCAATCTGCATTTAATAACAGTAGGGTCATCAAGCTGCAAAATGCTCAGATGACACCTAATTGTTTTACATTTCAATATTAGTTTTGATTTTGCAGCATCTCTTTTATTACATCTTAAATTTTAATGCATTTGATTTGCATGTTCATTGGGATCTGAAAGCATTTCACACAAACTTATCAGAACACAGATACAAAAAAGAAACAAGCACCCCAGCAGCTGCTGAGAATTCCAGAAGGATGACAAATTCTGGTAAATTTTATGGAGAAATGATGGAAAAAAACAAAGATCAAGAAAGGATGTACTACTGAGAAGAAAAAACCGAAGTGTTCAAATATATAATCAATAAGGAATCAGTGAAGCAGACTGTACAGATGACAAGGGTAATACTGTGTTGATACACTGCCAAAAGAAAGTAATGAATTCTTTCACTCACTTTTCACAAAGGAACATGAAGTTAATGCCATGAACTGACAGATACTTCACAAAGCAGAAGAGAAAAAATATTGAAGGTACACAAGTTATAACGAAATCAGGGTGCCGTCTTGGAGAGAACCAGAAAAGATGGCTGTAATCTGCACGAATTTTAGAAACAGATTTTGATCTTGTAAATTTAACTCCAAAAATGTAATGGTTAAGGTATACAAAGAGTAGGTTAACTAGGATTTTCTTATGCAACAGTGAAAAGCTTGGTCTGGAAGTACATAACTAGTGGAGAGCAATGTTATGATTGATTTTTTTGGTGATTTTACATGCAGTGATAAAAGGAGATAATGGTAAGTAAAGAACTGGTCCAGACTGAAAGGAAAGCAGTATAAAGACACCAAACACACTGAGAATGACCTCTGCTCATTTTCAGAAGTCAGATTCAGGAGTATAAACTTGTCACAATGAAGAAACATCTATATCTGACTGCAGTGAAATCACAGGTCCAAGACTGAGAAGAGATGCTTAATAGACAAATCCTATAAAAATCTGGAAAGAATGAATTTATACATAGTGGTGTATAAAATAATTATTTTTCTATTCATATTCATCCTGATTAAATTACACTGGAGATGGTGAATGCGGGGTTTTTGCATCTGTTTTTTTTTGTATATGTTATTTATTACCTCAAATGTGTTGGAAGAAATTAAGAGTAAGGTAACAAAAATTTACAGATTACACAAAAACTGTGAGGAATTCTCATAATGAAAAAAACCCAACAGCTGAACACAAGCAGATTTGCTACAAGGTGCAAAATAACAAAATAAGGTGCTAATTTGGCAAATACAAATATACATTTCTATAGAAAAATGAGCCAAAACTTCATTATACAACAGTGACTTGAATTTTTCTGTGCTGAGAACCTGTAAAGAAGGAATGCCAAAGAAATTGTAAGTTCTAGTTTAATTTTGCTTTGGTTTTGATAATGCCATTTGATCCTTAAGCTGTTTTATCTATCCACTTGGGTTAATTAAAAAAAGTCAGAGAGTCACCAACCCAGCAATGAAGTGCCTTTCCAGTTCTGTTTAATACCCTGTATAAAATGAATGATCATCTTCACATGTGACTGCAACACAGTGTCCCTAGCCAAATAAAGAAAACCTCAATTAGGCACAGTTTTGCAGGCAGAAAAAAAGGTCATGGCAATTTTTTACTGCTAAGATATCAAAACAGAGCTACTGCAGTACATCTTTTTCATGGCACTCATTCAAAAAATATTTCTCTACCTGCTGAAATCTATGCAAATGCATTGACATGAATACAACTTGACATAGATTAACTTCTGCTGATTCACCAGGGTCAGGATTTCCCCCTCAACAAAGAATTAAACAAACTCTGTGAGTGGGAAAGAATTATCTACAAGGAACAATGTACTAGCACTGCAAATATCAGGAAGAATTTCCTGAAGTGAGATCCATCAGAGGAATAAGTACACTTCCTCAAGGAAAAAGACAGAAAACATATTTTTTTTGAACATCTATATGGAACATATACATAAAGCATTCCTACACGTACTGAAATGTAGGTAATAGTCCACTGACAGTGGCTACACGTGAGAGTTTAGTGGCGTGTTTCCACATCTTTCAATTTTCTTAAAACAATCAGTAGAATCAGTACTGCGTAATGAACAGTTTGTCTAAAGTCTTCTTTTAAAGTTTTCTGGTGCATTTTGACTTGTCGCTGATGTGCATAATATGTTTATTCTCTTCTCAGTTAAAGGTTTGTCAGAGTAATATAACCCCTTGCCTTCTCTTCATAAAATGTTGGTTTTCCAGAGTAATGCTTTTTTAACTGCAGTCTCAGAAATATATATAAAGAATGGGAAAAAATGAAAATGATGGAAATATAACTCGTAATTACTATAGAAGTTGTAATGGTTACCTCCAGCAAGATGTATGGTGAATGAAAGTCTTTATATGAAACAATTTTCAGCCAACTAAAATGTGATTTTAAATCATTTGTCATACTTACCATAAGAAGTCTATCTCCAACCTGCAACCTCCCATCTTTTTGCGCAGCTCCTCCATCAATAATCTTGGTGACATAAATGCTGTTGTCCCCAGGGATGTGTTGGTTTCCAACGCCTCCTGCAATACTGAATCCCAGACCTGGAGAAGATATGGAAAACAAAACATTAGCAATACAATATATAACATTAAAGAGGAGTGCAAGAGTAGCATATATTTAATCTACCATACAATTATAGTATTTTTTACAGAAATACAAATAACATAAGAGATATTTGTGGGGTCAATACTCTTTCATTTTCCCTGGAAGGTTAGGGACAGAAATAAATTAAGGAAATTCTTTGTCATGTACAATTATAAGAAGGTAGAGATGCGATGATTCTATACCTGTGGCTCGTCCTCCCCAGGGGCCAGTGCAGCCTATGTCAAGAAGTTATGGCACAACTTGCCGTGATTAATAATAAAAATCTGAAGCTTGGAGTTTATTTTGTTAAATTTTTGTATAAAATACATCACCATCTATCAGAACAAAATTAAAGGTATTCTGATTGTCCACACAATTTGAAAAATACGTGGAGAGGTATACTGCAGATTTTGCGAGTTTTTGTAGTACGACAGTGAAGGGTCTGTGAAAGTGAAAGATAAACGGTGTAGATATTTGGATTTAAAGCTGCTTCGCATATTTTTCTAGGACACAAATATCTTTGGCTATGGATACATAAAATAAGAAAGCAATAGTCCTTTGTACATATATAACTTCTGTTCAGTGATCTGTGAAATTCCTAGATAAGCACCCAAAGAGCCAAACTTTGGAACAATGTCAATAATACATACTGATATGATTTAGGAAAAGGAAGGCAAAACAAAGAGATGTTGGGGGAAGAAAAAAAAGACAGTTTTGCCCTTTTCCTACTTTTCCTATCCTCTGACACATTGCATAAACAGACAAATTATTGCTTTCATTTATAATAAGATTTTTATCTCTCAGTCAGAGAAAAGACAGAAACTACTGTGCTAATGGGAACTTCCAGCTGAACAAATAAGCTGTTACTGACAATAACCTGCTTAGATTATTGCTTCAACCAGGCATTTCTCTTTTAGCTGTACAGAAAAAAGTTATATCTATTTAGAGAATAATCACTAGTTTTATCTATGAAATCTATGCTGTTCAGTCATTCTTAAAACAAACATGTTAGAAATAGCTGCAGTCTGAGCAGTAAAATGCAATAGTAAAAAATGAATTGCCTGGAATTTGGCATTTTATTGCAAACTCACCAGCCTGACTGCTTGGGCAATAAAAGTTAAGGGAGGGTATATTTAATACACACAGGCTTTTTTAGCAGCTGTATGAATAAAGAGATAAGTTTTTTTGAGTGAATTAAATCTTTTTGATTTTTTTTTCTCACGTTATTGTCATTTGGTCATTATTTTAGCTTAAAAAAGATGTGAGGCCAGATAACATAATGGACTACTTAATGGATAGTGCCAAAGCAGTAAATTACAAAAAAACCCTTCTGAATTTATATCTTAAATTGAAATACTACTTAATTAATTAAGATGACTATTAACAATACAGATGAAGTTAATTCAGAATTATGGGATAATTAAAATAAAGCTTTATTTAATTTCCAGCTAAAGCTGGTGACTACTGTTACTATTTATGTGCTACTGCCAGGACAACTACAAGGATAAAAAGATTATGTTTTCTTCAACATGGAAGAATTTGTTCATTACCCTGGGACTACTAACAAAGAAGCAAAAATATATTCTAAGAAAACATCAAGAATAGCAATTTTCTTTAAAACATTAGTTGTGGACAAGGAACAATGATGGAATAATGTTCCTTGGTGACATAATTATCATCCTTTTGACCCAAAGAACATCTGTATATGCTTCTACCAGTAAAGTAAAGATCTGAGAGTATTCCAGAATGATGATGAGAGCAAATGAGTGGGCTAGACTGCAGCCAGAGAGCTTTCTTCAGCTCCACTGCTCACCAAGGGCATGACCTTGGGAAGATTAGGTTATGGTATGCTTCAGTCCTCTTCTCTCCCCTTTATTAACACCATATGCTTGTAAAGGGCAAGGTCATTTCTGGCCACAGAGCTGTTCTGTATTTTACATAAAGGGGTTCCTAGTTCAGCCTGGTCCTGCTGCAGTATAAGCAAATAGTAGCAAAGATAATCCCTTCCATTTTCTGCAGTGCTGAGTGGGGTGCTGGTGTGTGCTGTTTGTTTGCATGGTTGTATCGCAACCGACATATGAAACCGCAAAAAAAAGAGCACTAACAGATGCTACTCCCATTACAAAAGTGAAGTTTACAATGATGAAAGGAGTAACTTTTTCTACTTCTTTAGTCTATATAAAATGTAGCTGCGTTACAATGCATGGGGCTACGTTGTATTTGTAAGCAGGGTCTGCCTTTGGGATCCAAAAAACCAGCACTGAGTATAAAAAGGTTTAAAAGAGCAGAACAAGATGGGGGAAATACTGTGGGGAGAAAAGGGAGAGTGGGTAGGAGAGACAACTGAGGAAGAGAGAGATTTTCCATGTCTTTCCTATCGATAATGATTTAGTTTCATTGCCTAACCATATTTGCCTTCTTTAAAAGATTTCTTCTTGGGAAGAATGGGGAATGGAACAGTGGCCCATTTAATTTTACTTAAATGACTTTCGCTAATTGCTAGAGCACTAGGAAAGTATACTACAATGAAACTTTTCGGTAGGATTCATATGGCCAAATGACATCAGACAACTATGCTAATCACTTACACTACCTTTATAATCACTGAAAATTCATTAAGGGCTTTTAAAACATGATTCATCTCATCTCAAAGAGACATCTGAAAGAGATGAAATGAATCACGCTCTTGGTTTCTGAAAGGCTGGGGGCTGGATGTGGGAAGAGGTGGGTGGGAAGATCAGTGCTATAAAAGTTCACAACCTGAGTTAGAATCTCACCTCCATTTAGACTGAAGGTTTCTGTTTTCTTTTAAGACCTCAGAAAGGTTTGTGCATCCCTAGTGTGGATCCCTCTTGTCACTAGCTACATCAGGTTAGTCTCATATCAGATTCTTACTCTATTTTAAAAACAGAGAATCATTCAAACCTTTCGGAACACAGGGAGCAAGATATGTTTTCTAAACTTGGTCTTTTTCATTGCTCCATTGAATTAAAAAAATCAAAATAAAATAGCATATTTAATTGCAGAACCTTTTTCGTATTGACTCCTGTGGTTAGGAAAACATTGCCGTCAGAACACAGATGATCAGGAGTCGCTCTGAGGAATGCCCTCCCTCTCACTTCCTATTTTGCTAATGTGCAGTCTGCTTCACAGCAATACCTCAGCTTGGACAGAGTGCCCAGTTTCCTCACAACAGGAATTAGATGGAGGACAGATTTAGAATGGAGATAAGGAAGAAATTTTTTATAGTGAGGGTGGTGAGACACCGGAACAGGTTGCCCAGAGAAGTTGTGGAATGTCCCTGCCATGGCAGGGGGGTTGGACTAGATGACCTTTGGAGATCCCTTCCAACCCAAACCATTCTGTGATTCTATAGTTGTATGAAGAAGAGAAGACTACTTCGAGAGGAAAAAAGGAAAGAGAACTGGATTTAATACTGCTGTACATCCAAGTCAATCTCAGTTTTGTTCAAAACCACTGAAGAGGATGGGCACATATAAGATCGGGTCAATGTATAAACTAGGGAAGATTAATCAAATTCTATTTCCTTCCATTTCCACTGGATAGGTGTTTGTAAAATTCATCTACCTCTGGGTTACACAAATGCTCATCACTGATCCTGTGGATAATAACTTGTGTAATAGTGGAACGAGACAGGAGACATCACTGTTATCACGAAGAGGAAAAGGGATAGGGGAAAGAGCTATTCCATCAAAACTGGAAACTGCAGAAAAAGTGCTGATATTAACAATAGTCAAGGATATTTATTCATATCTTTTCCCTGGATTATCAGTAAACAACACATTAAAACATTTGAAAGCGTAATGAAACCATAAAGAAAGAAATGTTACAGCCAAACTAATTCAAATGCCTCCCAAGTCTCAATCATAGCTATTTCAGAAAAAGGTAACCAGTGACTATTTACATCTATTTTGCATTATTTGCTGCACCAGATACACGTTTTAAATGTATCACTATATTTGTAAAAATATATGTTTTTTATACTATAATATAGTAGTTATAATATAACTACTTTTCTGGTAAAAAGTAGGCATGGAGACTCCCCCTATGGTTAGTCCAGCAACAGGTGCCTCTGTGTGATAATAGTAAACTCACTGTTTAAGACACAGGGGATGAATCACACTGTGGGCATATCACTTTCCAGTAACCAGAGAGGGAGCCTAAAAGGTCAACTGCAGCTAGATAATGTCAGCTTTCTAATAAGAAGTGACATTAAATGAAACTCTTACTCATAACCCAAATGGGATGTTGCATTTTGCTACTATCCTACACAGAGAACCAAGTTTATTTTAAGTCAGCAAACAGAATGAGGATTTTAGAGGGTAAATCCAACATGAGTTTCACAGTCCTAGCTGGGAACCTCCAAATAATGGGGAAGCCAAAGAAAGTAGCATTTAAGTCATAACCTTAAAATGTAATTAAGAAGTGTGTGATTTGCAGGTAGTTAACCAAAACAGTGTGCTCTAGAGACATAAAATGCATAATTCCTACTTGCTGGGTTCCTGGCTTTACCACAGTATGCCTTAACGTTGACAAAGTGACCTGTTGAACATAGAGTAACTTGGTGAAGCCACAAAATGCATAGGAATTGTAATAGAAATATTAGGCTAGAAACAAACGAAATATGAATGGAAATGTGCCTGTAAGCACTAGAAGAAAGAACAAAGGTTAGAGAAATTACGTGTATTGACAATACAGAACATTCCTAGCAATAAAACTAAAAATGAGTCTTTTCTGTCAAGCCTGGACAGAATGTCTGGCCTCTGTTAAGATCACAGCACAGGTGTCTTGTCAGCAGAAGACCCTGTACTGTAACAGTGGGATGTTGGCAGCAAGATTACAGCATGTGACATATGCTATTCTCTTGCCTGTAAGCCCAACAGGAAAGCAGATCATAGCGATAAAGACGTGTTTATTAAATGAAGACAAACAGGCAATGAGCAGTGGCCTTGTCTCAGACTTAGAGACTGAAGAAAGAAATATTCAATGTAAAAGACCACCCCATAACAACTGTGGACTCCTGGAGGGTATGAATCGTCTGTCCAAAAATTAGTCCATGGTTGCCAATCAAGAAAATGCCAAGAGATGTGGTAAGGGTTCGATGTCCCACGTCCTTTGCGTCACACACGAGTGAGCCAGACCACCTCGGCACATGCATCCTGGGGCTTGTGAGGATGTGGGTGAAATGAAGAGTGAATGAAATATATGAGAGAATGAGCATAACTGGGTAACTTATTTGGAGATTTAATAAATAAATATCACTCTCTCTTCCTGTATGACCTCTCATGGCTTTTTGCTACAATCATTTTCTACAGGTGTGAAACAAACTGATTTGCTCCAGAATACTGTATGAACTCAGATTTTATGAAACCGTTTCAGGCAGCAAAACAAGATAATAGAACCAAAAAGTACCCATGCAACAACTTGCCCCACTGAGGACCTTCCCTGGCACTGCGAGCCTGGCTGTGCTGTGGGACATGACACATTGGCCATGCTCCTGTGAGCAAATGGACAAGGCAAAGAGGAACCCAAACTGAGGTAGCTCCTGCCTTTCCACTGACCAGCCGCTTCTACAACACTCAATTACAAAAAATATAGCTCAGTGTTGTTTTATTGTTGAAATTACTTAAGCTTACAGAGCCAATATTTATATAGTCCCTTTTTTCCTCTGAAAGGGAGAACAGTATCATACTGATGAACCTACCAATGAAATTGTCAAACCTGGAGCAATGAAGTCCAATCCAGGTTTCTAATTAATAAAATTCCACTTGAAGGGAGGGAAGGAACATGGGTAATATAAAATGCTTTGACTGATATCATTTGATTGACTTGTTTTGACAGGTACCACAGTTATATCTAGCGCTATATGAATAAACAAACTGAAACAAGGTTAATTATAAAGAGAGGAGCAGCAGGGAATATCTCCCCCTGCCCCCTTTCTCAAGCCTCTAGTTGCCAATTTTAGTTTTCCTGGAGGAGAGATATAGCACATATATAAAAGTAGCACCCCACAATTGTGGAAGTTTAATACGCTTGTTATAGCTGTAACTTATGATTAGTGTTCATTATTGACAGCAGATTCCTTTATTATTTGGTACACACAAAAATGAAATACATTACAAAACAAAAATTAAAATATGTTTCACAATAATTATACAACTTTACAAGGATGGACTGGTCTTCCTCTACAGACCTCTCTCCTTCTGTCTTTATTTTTCATCCCATGAATCAATTCCTGAGAAAGTGTTAATCCCAAACATAGGAAATGTCACTTTATCTCTCTCATCTCCTTTGTGTTGTAGGGGTAGATTCAAATATCAATTTATCTGAGCGAGTTCTTACAACAATTCCTATTCCTGACTCATGTGACAGCTTATACCAGAAGGGCTTACATGAATAAAATTTGACTACATTTTGTTCCGTGGATGAAAAAGTCAGTCTAAAGTACAGTATGATTCATAAAACTTTAACTGATATTCATAACATACTTAAAAGCTGCCTACTTTCATTGCCATCATTAATTCCTGTTTCAGACCCTGCTCCCAAATCACTTCAGAGGGCTCTTTTTATAACCAATAATTTGATAATAGCCTCGACCGGGAAAAAGGCCCAAGCCCCTACAAATCTAACTGAGCCTACTGTCATCTAGTGTTTCTTTCTAATGGCCTTGGGTTAAAAACTTCAAGCATCTTCCTTATCATTTTGACTTTTTTTTGCAAGGTATCTAGCGTTTTCGGTTATTTCCCAGCTGATGTCAGATAGAATAAAAATGATGTACAGTGCCACCAGGTAAGAAGAATATCCTCTGAAACCACCTTACACAGGGAGAAAATTATTGTCTCCTTTACACTGTGTGTCATTATATACTCTTGCCTTCAGCTATTTATCCCGCAGTTGTTACACAGTTCCTTTGTTCTTGCCCACAGCCATTTTTATAGTTATTATTTTCATTAATCCTTACATCCTGACTGCCAGTGCATCACCTTTCCATGCTACTGAACCAACAGAGATGCCCGATTTCAGTACAGCCTCTACTGAGGATCAAGCTGGAGAGCACACACAATACTTCCACAGAGTATGGCCAACATGCTCATGAGAGATGCTACGACTGGATGCTGTTTGGCAGTTGTAATTATATAGCAGGCAAAGAAAATCCTTTCCTTGCAAATGAGCACTGATTGTGCAGCAACGCTGACACGTCTCTCTGAGGGACTGGACCCTTCCATAACCTCGGTGAGAGAGGACTTAGAACTTTTCTGTACGGACACAGATTTTGGTCAGAGTTTTTAGTAGAAAGTAAATGGTAAAATTTTTCATCTTTCATCTGCCTTTATCTGCATAAATTTTAAACACTGCAAATTCAAATTTTTAAAATAAATTTCAATAAAATAGTTTTATTTTTAACTATTCTTAATTTAATAAAAAGAAAAATTTAATTGAAATTTAAAACATTATAGTAACACAATCTTGCTGCGCAGCCCAGTGCAGGAATCTGCAGAGGTCTGTTCTCGCGTCTTGCTTGATGACAGAGAGAACAGAGACAACAATCTCACAGAGATTAAAATGTCTTCAATACACTGGTGCATATATACATTCATACTAGCCCAAACAGCTCTCTGAAGGACTAAAGGCTTGGAAGAATGGCAGCCAGCTAAAACTCAACAGAGGAGAGAGTGTGGTAGTAGCTGCTGGCTGGTGATCCAGTAGGCAGTGATGGCAGGCTGATTTCCGTACCCTTGATCGGGAATACCTAAGCAGGTTTTCAGTCTCCATTTCAAATTTTACAAATTGCTATCCATACCATTAGGAAGCACATGTAATTTTAAAATTTGGCTACCACACTGCTACCTACAGCTCCTTATTCCTGTTCCAAAACAGCTGTGTGCTAGAATGTCCCAGAAAGCTCCCTGCCTAACATTGCTTTCTCTGAGCTTGCTCTTCTGCCGGAGATAGGGGAATGCAATGTGTTACATCTTTTCTTAGTACACATGGGGTTCATCAACATCATCTGAGACCCACAAAAGTCAGAAACGCAGAAGAGTCCAGAACATGGAAAAAAGTCTTCTGGATATTCCAGGGATTTTTTGCTAAGTTACTCTGCTCTGGCCTCAGAAACAAATTTAAACTACAACTCTTTTCCAACTGCTTTTTCATTCTTTTGGACATTGAAATCAAACATTGCAGTCACATCTATTGGGTTACAAGAAAGGAAGGAATCTGTTCTCAGGACACAGGGTTAAACTCCTTGGCTTAAAAAACTTGTTTACTTTTCCAGCCAGAAAGGAGATGATGGGAAAGTGAGATTGTGATGCAAATGTTAACATACCTGCAAGGCAGCCAGTGCATGTTTAAAAACAATCATGCTGTAGGTACACTAGATAAAGCATTGGTTTTACATTATCATAACAGTAAAGCTAATCTTTCTGTAATCTTTAATAAAGCCTTGAAAACACATCTTGTTAAATTGCACTGCTATTTGTAGAAATTTGTAAAAAAATTCTCTAACATGCAAATGAAAACAATCCCTTCTTGTCTATTCAGTTTTGCAGTTAAATGTTTTTCTCATTACTATTTTTTTTGCCTGCATGTATTTATCCCTAAAGATACATTCCCTTCAGACGTAGCTGAAAAGAAAGGAAACAGCAATCTAGGAAAATACACTTAGAGCCTCATTAGAATTGTGTTTATTCTATATTTTTACATTTATTCAAATTAATTAGGAATAAATTTCCCAGAAAGCACAGACAATGAGCAGTGGCCTAATTGCACAACAGCAATTCTCAAGGATACTTTAAAATTTGTCTTGAAAAGAGAAGGCAGTATTCCTAATTATTCACAATAAGCTGATTTTTAAAGCATTAATGAGGATTCAAGTTCACTGAAAATCATATTAAATCACACTGCCACAAATATAAAACCCCTGCCACAATTTTACTAGCATAAGTGCAAGAAAGAGAAAATTATTTCATTTTTGACATCTACTGACACTCCAAGAATTATAGCAAGCAGTTCAGCTCTTTTAGGAAAAGCCGCGTGATACACCAAGTCTAAACATTTCATGTTAAAAACAGTCAAATTATGTTTTTCAAAAAGTGAAGATTAGTGACGTAAAGCAGAGAAATCCAAGATCTGCCCTAGCATAAGTGCAAGAAAGAGAAAATTATTTCATTTTTGACATCTACTGACACTCCAAGAATTATAGCAAGCAGTTCAGCTCTTTTAGGAAAAGCCGCGTGATACACCAAGTCTAAACATTTCATGTTAAAAACAGTCAAATTATGTTTTTCAAAAAGTGAAGATTAGTGACGTAAAGCAGAGAAATCCAAGATCTGCCACGTAGGAACAGGATTAACTGCTTATTGATTTTTTGAAATGTCTTTTCTCTTCTCCCATTTCCACGCCAGGCTTGCATATGCCTACAACTGAAGCTGTGCTTCCACGTTGACTTCCTGTTCAAGCAGGAAGTTTTTGCATATTTTTGGTGCACCCACAAGGACAAATAGTCCTCGGATCCAGAGTCATTAAAAATCAGAATTTTTGATTAGGGTAGACATCATCTGGCTGGCTGCCTGTGTGATAAGATCATTTACATCTTGCAGGGAATAATGTTAAACACAGCATAAGTGACTGTATGGCTGAATGTGATATGAATGGATTGTTAAAGACTACCCTTTTTTTCTCATTCTATTTTTTTCTGCATTAGCAGCATTTTTCTTAGCAAGATTTTTTTTTTTTTTTTTTTTTAATCCCATCCTCACCCCTGCCCTTTCATTCACTTGAGCAACAATCAACTGGACTATGCATGACTACAGATGAAGAAGACATCCTTGGAAGTGTTCAAGGTCAGGTTGGACGGGGCTTTGAGCAACTTAATCTAGTGAAAGGTGTTCCTGCCCATGGCAGGGGGGTTGGACTAGATGATCTTTAAAGGTCCCTTCCAACCCAAACCATTCCATGATTCCATGATTCGAAGCAGCCAGTTGTCCTAATCAGCAGCAAAAAGCCAGGTGGGGGTTGCAGGATGCATTTTTATGATTGTCATATGCTGATCTAAAGCATCCCTACTGCCAAAAGAGATAACTCTGCTCTCCGCCCTGCCTTTGGTCACAGTTTCCCACTGCCTGCCTTGTATTAGACATGAAGATTTTCTAGCCAAATGGATTGGCAAGCTGAAAATGGCACGAAAACCCAAACAAATTAGTCTGAATCACAGACCAGGTGCATATTCACCAGCGTCTACAGAGATAGCATCAGTAAGAGCCGGCAGCTGAGGATGGTGTTGGGTTCACATGTCCCCTTTGCTGGCAGCACGGTTTTGTACAAGGCACTTTATTATAGAGTTGTGACTCCTATAGAGAGCAGTGTAATATTGTCACTGCTGCTCAGCAAACTCAACCTGGGGGATGTGGCAAGAAGGAAAGATGCAGGGACAGGAGCAAGTAGCTGAAGTGAGCAGGACAGAAATGGCTATTTACGCTAGCAATGAACCTGAAAAAATTCAGTAAAAATATGCCTTTAGAGCATGAGTCCTACTGGGAGGAAGGGGAACAATAAAAATGCTCTCCTAAGCTTAAGAGAGAGAAAGAGAAGTTAGCAATCATAGGTTTGTAATGCTCCTGAGAGCTAAGACAAATGTGATTTTGCTATAGCGGAAGAAAACCGTGTCATAATAATGCTTATTCAATATTTCTCCAATTTTTGCTCTGGCAGATACACTGGTACTATGAACCTTTCCTGGTTAGAGAATCAAATATCAGACTTGTAACTCACTCTTTCAAGAGAAGTGCTGGGCTTGAGAACGTTGGATTTAACCACCTTCGGTTGTCTTGTGAGAACGTTTAATTCAGAGAGTAGTTATACACATGGGTTGAAAGCAGTGGGAAACCAAATTATCTCTGCTGTCCCATTTTTTTTTCCTAACACAAGTTTTTAAGGCAATTAGCCTCATTACCATAAATATGCTCTTATAGATGTATTTATTTTAACTGCACCTCCTGTTAAAAATGCCATTTTCCCTTATATTTAACCGATAATCAGCTCTCTAAGGTTTTCATTGTGAGGAAAAGTATCTGGAAATGGGATCAACATGGCAGAGCTTGATCTCACTGGTGTAAAACCAAGAGAAGTCCCTTTCCCCTGACTGTCTCCTCTCTTCACCAGACAATTCAGACAGAATCTTGAAGGTTTTTTTTCCCTTTCACCCACTGCTCATGCTTTTAAATTTCACTTGTCCCTGTTTAATTCCCGATGCCACATAAATTCAGACACGTAACTTTTGGACAAAGAAACAAAAATGACATGCCATGGCTCC
The DNA here is from genome assembly GCF_000699145.1 of Aptenodytes forsteri. Lineage (NCBI taxonomy): Eukaryota > Metazoa > Chordata > Aves > Sphenisciformes > Spheniscidae > Aptenodytes > Aptenodytes forsteri. Next base: position 797,740 of record NW_008795486.1, read on the forward strand.
TCTGCAGTGCTGAGAGACAAGCAGGCAGTTACAGAAACCTGGAATCACTGCACTGAGAAGATCCAAAGAATCTGCTATTGTTTTTACATTATATATTAACTTGGGTTCAAATGCTGAAATATGGTTCACTTTCCATGCACAAAGTTCACCAGTTGTTTCAGGCATAGGAACCAAATTTATGCTGACAGTTGATCACAGTTTGCCTGTCGTTAACAAATAGTACCTACATAATTTTCTTCACAAATTACTGTAATTACTGACAGCAGCACAAGTTATTTCACCTCCTAATAACGTAAATTAAAAGCATTTGTTCCTGTAGATGTGCACACCAAGATCTGTTTTAAAGTAATTATTACTTTTTGATGAGATGTTAATTTTTTTAAGTCATGGTATTATGTAAAGCTGTGCTTTTCCCGCCATTTTTTCCGATCAAGATTCATTCTTGAAACTTACAGACTTTACACAGGAGATAACCATTCTAATTCATGAACAAATGCTATTGTTTGCAATAGCAAAACAAAATAGTATGCTATTTGCTTTGTGTAACATTAGGTGATATATCTTTAACTGAGTACAGCGGGGTCACTGCTTTCTAAGTTGTATGGCTCTTCTAGACAAATATTCAATAATATGTCACCAATAAAATGGAGACAGAAAGAGCAGTCTGTCAGTTTGGGATCATGTTTAACAACCATAAATGTCTGGGAGAGACTCATCAGTTTCTTTTGTTCATCCTCCGTCTGATGAGGGGAATTTAGCATTATCTTCTTATCCCTGTTGCAAAGCTGAACGGAAATACTGTCTTGAAAAGCTCTCTGCCAATTATGTTGAAGCTTGAAAATACAAAATGAAATCAAAGTTCATCTTGTAGCCTCTTATCTATTTGCAATCAACCCATAAATAATCTGTCATCCATTCAGTTACTTCCTTTTTAAAAAATGCAGAGAGATATCAGACACAAATTTACAAGTAATTTTGGTTTTTTATGTAATGCGATTTACAGAGCCCTGTTGTTAAATATTTACAAGTATATAAATGATATAGAGAAAGAAAAGAGATGGTGCTTACTGAGCTGTAGTAGTAAGGTGAAGACAGTCTGAAAATGGATTCATGAGTCATTGCACTTTGCTTTGACTCTTTTTGTTTCCCTGAAACTGTACTTTGGTCCCTTAGTTCAGTTTACTGATGATGCTTTCTTGCAATTTTCTAAGAAACAAAGTGAAACAAAAATGTTTTATTTACCAGTGAGAAGCACCCTATACTCTCACAGAGTAAAATGAGTAAAATCAGACACTTGTGACTTTATAAGAAAGATGAGGACAGACTTTTTAGCAGGGCCTGTAACAATAGAACATTGGGGAATGGTTTTAAACTAAAAGAGGGTAGATTTAGACTAGATATAAGGGAGAAATTTTTTACACTGACGGTGGTGAAACGCTGGCACAGGTTGCCCAGAGAGGTGGTGGATGCCCCATCCCTGGAAACATTCCAGGTCAGGTTGGACGGGGCTCTGAGCAACCTGCTCTAGTTGAAGATGTCCCTGCCTGTGGCAGGGGGGTTGGACTAGATGACCTTTAGAGGTCCCTTCCAACCCAAACCACTCTATAGTTCTATGATTCTATGACTTCTCAGAAATTTTGCTAAATATTTGCTAAGGAAATTGTACTCTAGTATACGTAACTAGAAAGATAATGTGAACCCATATTTGAAATCTGCATTCAGAAATACAGATTTTTTTCAGACTGGTCCCAGACCATGAAAGATTTTCTAAGAGCTTGTGCTTAGCAGTGTTGAGACTCAGAGTATAACGCTTAAATATGATTGTTTCAGCCTGAGTTGCACTACAAATTTTCTCTGAGTAAGAGTTTCCCTAATATTTTTCATCAGGGCTCTTCATGAGATATAGTATAACACAAGACCCCGCTATTAGTCCCTTGAGGAGTTCGGTCTAAGAGGGGTATTAGCATGGCCTTTCCATCAGCTATTTCAGTTAATAACAATCCCTGAACTTCCCTGCAACGCCAGAGGTAGGGTGTAGGTCTCAGTCTCTGGGAACGATGTACACAGCATTCCTAATGAAAAGTCAAACTCTGGGGGAAAGAATGAATGTACTAACGTGTTGATTTATCCCCAGATCACTTCTGGGCCACCTCTTGGAAATTTTAGTCAGCTGTTTGGATGAAAAGATTCATTCCCAGTGAGACCCACAAATGTAGAACCTAAAGCCTACAAGACCAATTTTAGGTGTAAAGAAACCCAGCTCTGCTTAGAGCTGGACAAAAGTGTTTTATAGGAAGTCAAGACTTAGCATTAAAAGCCTTAGTGCAGTCCAAAGCAAAGGAGTCTTGACCAGCCTCCAAATACTGAAACCTGCTGTAAAAACAGCCTTTGGTGAAGAACCAGCCACCCATCTGACCAAATTTTTCCTAAGGAGCACGATCCTGGCTTGAGCAACAGAAAAGTTGAAAAGCCAGAGAAATCCTAGCTGGATGTGAATAAACAAATGCAGACTGAGACTGCAGTTTATCTGCTCTAGTATTCATTAATATTTTCACATGTGGAAAAGTTTCTTTTCTAAAAATGTTTTCTCTCTCCTAGCCACAACTAAAGCAAAAAAGAGGGAAATCAAAAATACTAAATTATTGTTGAGGACAAGCAAAGGAAATGTTTGTGGTTTTTGTCTGGAAGACACCCTCTTTATTTCTGCAGGTGCAGGATTTAAATAGCCCTATGCCTACCGTTTGTCTTCATACTGCAGTGAAATGAGAAAATTTTGTTATGGTCACTGAATCTTGGGGCTGGAAGAAACTCAATGGATCATTTACTCTATCTTCTCGACCTGAGGCAGAACCAACTATAGTTGCATCATGGCTAACAAATGGCTGTCTGGCGCACCCAGGTATTTCCCATGCTACAGACCTGGTGACCTGCCTGCTAATGCATCATATCACAATCCTCACTTGTCCTAAATCCAGTCCAAATCTTGTTTATTATAATTTGCCTATTAAATTTTGTTCCACACCCTCCCTAGGGGGCACACAGAGCGAACTCACTCTTCAAAGATGTGCTGCAAGGCAAGAAGATCGTTATCAGGGGCCTGTAAGCCCCCTCTAAGTCTTTGGTATTTCAGATAAATGACTTCAGATCACTCATTCTTTCCTTGTAGGATAGGCTTTCTAAATCTCTGATCATTTTTACTGCTTTCCCCTGGAGTCCCTCCAACTGGCCTACATCCTTCTTGAAGTGGAAAGCTCAAGGCTTTACCTGTGAAGGATGAAAGGATTGCTCATATGTCTTATAAACCATACCTCAATTTATAAATCCCAATATAGTATTTGAATGTTTCATCACAGCATGATGTGTAAAAGACAAGGTGCTACAGCTAGCAAAGTTCTAGATACTCTTCTATGGGATTGTTTTCCCGACAGTTTTCTGTTAAGCACTATTTAGTAAATTATTTGATTATTTGTGCTGAAAGCACCTTGCAGTTGTCCCTGCTGAATTACACCTTTGTTTTTTTCAGACCACTTTCAGTGTTAAACCCTGCCAGCACATAGTGTCATCTGAGAAAAATGTGAAAAAGAGTTGCAAAAGAGGAGTATGGCGTCCTCTGGTAATCATTACTCTTCAAACTTTTTCTAGGTGCTTATAAAGAGATTTCCTACTTGTTCCAGTATTCTTCTGGGGTTCTGAAAGCAAACTGCTGACTTTATAGCCCCTTGGCTCCTCTTGTTCACTTCAATGAAGATGAGTTTTCTGCTTATCCTTTCCAGTTTTTCACTTTACCTTCTCCACACAGGTGTTCAAAACCAACCATTGTCAGCACTCAGATTTCACCAGCTAAATTTCGGTAGTCTGGGATCAAGACCATCAGGACTTGCAAGGGTAAAAATACCTAACTTCTTTAAGTGCTGCCAGGCCTGTTCCTTCTTCATTTGAGGCTGAGGTCTTGTCCCTCTGTTGCTGGTTTTAATCATGATAGTAACCTTATCACAGATGACCTTTCTGTGAAAACTGATGCCAGCAAAAAGGTAGGCACTTTTTATATCTTGCCTCAAAAGCACCTATTATCTCAACATCTCTCTGCGACTACAAAGTACATCTCTAAACTACAGTTATTTTCACTGCATTACAGAGGGGATGTGATTTGCTATAACAGAATTTAAAAGTATTATTTTAAAATAATTTTCAGAAATTTTGGCTATGGCATTTGATAATAATTAGAATTTAGAAATGATACACATCCGACCTACAGACTATGGGTAAGATTTACCCCTGGCCTACCATTTACACTTAGTTCCTTTTTCAATTACAGTATATAAAATGTAAATGTGCCTACACTAAACAACTTTACTAAATTATTTGCTGTAATTTTATGTTTCCTTTTTTCAGGTCTCTCTGTTGGAGTGGCTAGGATGTCTTTCTATTAATTTCATAAGACTTCCTACACATTGTCTTGCATAAGAAACAAAACAAACAAAAAACCAGAACACAGTTTATGGAAAAAAAGTCTATTATGTCCTTATTTGCAAAAAAAATTGCAAATATCACTTTCCAAAATATAAAAACGTAGCATGCCTTGAGGATATTGTTCTTTTAGCTTATGCAACATATCTTTTATCATACCCTAAAGACTTTTTTGTGTCATTATACCCTTTTTTACATTTCATTCAGCTCTAAGATCTTGCTTTGCAACTGTTACTTCCTATCAAAGATAATGATTGGACAAAATTCTTTCTAAAGAATCCAAGAGCAGGCTTCTTATTTGTTCGTATAAATCACTACTCAAAATTCAGAAGCCAGCATCCCGGGTAATGAACAGAGAGCTTTCTGCTCTTGGAATACTTTGGATATATTAGCTAGCATTTCTGATTTCACAGGAGATTCCCTCCACAGATATAATTAGCTTTTTTAAGCTTTTAGAGTTGCATTTTTCTCAGAAATGAGACACTAAAGACATAGGCATTAAGCTGTCTCCTTGCCTTTCTCATATGACATCAGCCAAAATGTACCCTGGAAGAGGTCACAGGAATTTTTTTCATCTACCAAGCACACCGAATGCTTCATGTTGAGAAAAACATATCACCTTGCCATTGTCCCAAGTGGCAGAATTTCTGAATGAAAAAATCTTAAATGAGTCTCTGCAAGCAACGAAAAAGAAGTGATACTGTCTCACAAATCACATGGCTTTACTGCTCACTCGAAAGAAGAAGAGTTGAAGAGCTGTGTGTCAGGGAGCACAAGTCTTTGGCAAAGCAGGACTATACTTTGCTTCTGCAAGAAGCTTGATGTCACTGCGTCCGCAATATAGGAACCTCTGCTACATGTCCAAATCAGCTGCCCTCTGTACATGTCACTGATGCGACACATGCAGTACCAGAATGTTTGTGCGCTGGAGTCCCAGAGCCTGGACTTCTTGGTCTCATATCTTAAGATGGCACAGTTGGAAAGTATGGTCATCTGCACAATTTGTTTCACGGCAAATGGCAAAGGATCTTCTTCCACCTAAACTCCAAAAGAAAGGCTGCCATTTCTAGGAATGCTAATATAGTATTAAAAAAAACAGAACAAAACCCTCCTAACTGACAAAGGAAAAGCAGTTTTTCAAAGCTGTTGGACAAATGGTCTAAAAAACCAAATAGTAAGTTAAAGCTAAAATACTATAAGGAAATATCTTTTTGCCAAGTGTTGAGATCTGGTTACCACTTTTAGCTGTCACCAAAAAAGAACCCAAGTTGCATTCTTTCTTTTGTTTTCATTAAGGATAACTACAATTTTAGCTAGAATTTGGAATACTGAAAGAAAAAGGAAAATGACAGACCTGCACAAGGACCAGGAGATAGTATTGGAAATAGTGAGATGAATGACTATTTGCAATTAATCACTTTGGTGTCTGGCTTCTGACTAAGCCAGCTATTTCCTTCAGATGTTCAGAGATGCTCTAATGTAACTCTTTCCTTTTTTTCAACTAGTGGAAACAAAAGAATAATATTGACAATCTAGAATATTTTTTTAATAGGCTGCAGACTGATATTTATTTACCATATCATTTGAATCTTTAAAGCTTCACTCAGCTTTGTCACTCCACCACGATCAGAATCTCTAATGCCTTTCTCAAAAGACTTAAAATACTGTTTGCCTGTGCTTAAGATTACAGAAAAAAATGAGACAAGAACACAAGAAAAATGAATAGCTACAGCTCCCCAAGCTATAAAAATTTAATTAAATACAATTTATTCTTTTAAAGGTGCTTTTCATGGCACTGCAATATTTTGCTGATGCGTGTTGTCTTCCAGACAGCAGCTTTCTTGAGAAAGACATGGACATCTGAAAAACTATCAAGAAGACAGAACTTGTTATGTAGATAATTAACTGAACAATAAAGGATGAAATCACTGCTCTGTAATTTCACCTGGTTAATTTGCACACTTGGCTTTATATTCAAAAAAGGATGAAGCTCTGCAAAGAAGCAAATATAAGGATTTTCAGACTACCCAGTTGCAAGTGACAGATGTTGTGTCAATGAATGTATTCCACATAGGACGCTAAAACCTTAATATATCATCTGTTGCATCAGGATATCACATCAGGCTCACAGCAATTGCTGTCATATAATTGTTTAATTATATGTATATGTATATATGTATAATTTATTAACATGGTGAAAGATCAAGCATAATCGTTCTCTAAAACTTACCTGAGGAATTTAAAACAAGGAACATATCGGTAGTGAAAAAAGGCCAAGAAAAGTGCCACTCTCTAGAAAATTCTCACTCCTCCACTAAGAAAACAGAAAAAAGATGTTGGCCTCCTGTCTACAGAAGGAGTTATTTCCACACTTAGCCCAGTAGTTTAACAAATGACGCCATTCTCCTTCCTCATCTTTTGATTTATTGTGTATCTGGAAATACTGATGAGACAATTAACACTCTGCTACATTACCTGCTGCATCTCCTCCCCCTCTTACGTTGGCCTGATGAAAACAGCAATGGCAAACATAATGAAAGGGTTCTTCTGTAATTCCCCTTTTAACTCTTACACAGTGTTCTAGAATGGGGAGGGAAACAATGAAACTATTCCCTGACCCAGAAATTTATAATCTAAAGGAAAAAAGGAGTACAAAGGCATGCTCTAATGACAAAATTATGGGACTTACTGTAATCACATTACACTTGGTCAGGAGAAAAATTCAGACTTGGAAGAGAAGTTGGCCAAGATTCATTGGGAATTTGTGTAACGCTTGTTGTAGACAAAAAAAAAGGCACTTAGTGATGGAGACAAGTCCTTGGGATTTTTAGAAATGACACAGAGAAAAAGGCAGCAGTGTCAAATAGCATCCCAAAGCATAGAAGTCACAGTTTTCCATACAAGCCCGAGACAAAAGATGTTCCAAGAAACTTTTCAGCAGTGTGCCAGACATCATTATGTAGCTGGGAAATACATTTAGTAAGCAACTTCCTTTGAAGCATTTCCACAAGGACAGGATAAATCAAACACAGAATTTTTAAAATGGTCGCTTTATTCTCACCCAGAAGCAAGCCATATGAGCCAAACCTGGAGATGCATCCATTACTTATCCAACAGCTGAGCACAGAAATTAAAAGCCCTTTCTCTCTGTATGGGTAGAAGAAGTGGACAAAGAAAAGAAAATGCAACATCTCCCTCCCCTCAAATTTCCAGTGAGAGGTTACAGAGTTAAACCGGCCAAGGTGACAAGAACGGTATCAGGGGGAATCTAGTAAGTCATGATAACTGCTCTTGATTCTCAGCAAAAGCCACAGAAGTAACTGACCACAGCAAAAGGATAGACATCTTATGACAGAGAATGATAAAACCCAAGGTCACACTGGTACACCATAGCACTTGCTGTCTCTAGTCAGAGCTGATGAAACTATCTAGGCAACTGGATAATAATACAAAATTCCTACCTAATTCAGAAAGGACAAGCACAGAAGATTTTGTCAATTGAAGTGTCAATGGTCTACTTAGCTCCAAAGATGGTTGAATTTGGTCTGACGTGACAACAATTTCATACCACCAACTTCTGCCATTTAACTGCAATTGTAACAAAAAGATGACAGATTTATTTTCTTTCTCCACTGAAGACAAAAAGAAGCTAGCCAAAGCTTATTTTTCTTGAAACAAAATCTCAAGCTTTTTGGCATCCAAGCCTACCTACACCTCGTTCTTTCCCTGTGCTGCTGCTTTTGCTCCACTGCAGCCACAGTTCATTAAGATGAATCGTGTTCTGCTGAAGCTGCCTCATCAGTAAGTATTGCTGAAGCAATTTAGTAATGATCTTAACGCACAGCGCTGGATTTTTATAGCCATCTCAATTGGCTATTAAAATACAGCACTGCACTTTGAAATTGCTACTGCACCACTTCAGAAATAGTTAGCATGATGGAATTGCAGAAAGTACTGTTCATTTCAGTAGAAACCTCACTCTTTGTGAATGATTGCTGGAAACCGATACTTAAAATCTACTATGAGATTAGATGTTTGTTTTGCATATTAACCCAGGATTCTCAGAACTGCTTGGAGAGTTCTTAAGAACTGAATGGTTTCGAGGGAAAAACAAAAAAACAAAATATATGTATATAAAATTGCTGCACAGTCTTCCAAGACATTTTGTTTATTCCTTTACTGCTAATGGAAAATGACAGTGAAACACAAAAGAGGGAAGTCAGAATTACCATGAAAATATAAGACTTCAAACAAGTGATATCCTGCAGCTCACAGGATAGCTCTAGTTTTAGGTGAGACAACCAACCAGATGCACGGCTTTTGAATTCCATTTGAAATGATCCTTGTTGATCCAGAAAATAATTACTTTATTGATTGACTGCTTAGCTCCAAAGATGGTTGAATTTGGTCTGATGTGACAACAATTTGATACCACCATCTTCTGCCGTTTAACTGCAATGGTAACAAAAAACATGACAGATTTACTTTCTTTCTCCACTGAAGACAAAAAGATGGTAGCCAAAGCCTGAAATACTAGAACTGAAGTGCCACTCTAGTAACAATAATGATTATTATGTGAGATTACAATAAATAAGCACTACTTTTCTTCAGGAATGGAAGGAACCACTCTACAGAATGAATGGTTTTTAAGAAATATTTCATATGTGGTAACATATACAAACGAGAAGGCAAGTCTGCAGTGACCAAAAGCAGATAATACATTTAATATTTTATTTCTGCCATAAAGCAGAATATGATAATTGCAGCTGTATGCAGATATCATCACTTAAAGAACGAGATCCTCGTTCTTTAAAACGTGAAAAAATATTTCACGAGTCTGTGAAATATGAAGGTGTAGATATAAGAAAACACTTTTTCTCCATCAGACATTGGCAACACTAATATGTCAAAATATTTTTGAAAAACAGCAAAGGCTTTTAAAGCACTATCACAAAGCTTTCTAATTTTATGAGTTACAAGAGAATACAATTTTCATGCGATAAACTATGCAGATACTCACATATTCTTACATTAGACAATCCTAGCCTGCAGGGAAGTCATGCCTTTTAGTGATGTTAACTTATAAATGATAGTTTTGAATTACTATCTTAAAACTGGAAAATTAGGTATTAGTGCTTGACAGAGCACTTTCTGCTAATTGGATGAAAGTGTTACAGTAATATGAAGTGAAGCACTTAAATTAGAGTTGACAACTTAAATAGTTTGTTAAATCTAGGTTTGGGAAAGTTCTTCTGCTTCCTCATTTTTCTACAGCTCTCTTTTTTAAGCTGCCCCATTTTGCTCTGTTTTAGATCAAGATTCACAAAAAAGCTTACAGTACAGAAGGAGGAGAACACTGAAAAACAGAAGTAAATTCACAGCTGATGAGATCATGAGACTGAGATTCTTAAAAGACCATATGAAAAGGTTCAGGGTTCTGTTCAAACTGTGAAAAAACAATTTTGTTCAAAACACTTTGGAACTATAAAAACATCTCTTAGCATGAAATAAAAAATGTTTTCAAGCTTTCAAGTGAACATAAATTAAGAAAACATCTGCCTCACTTGCCAAAACCCCTCTCTCTCCAAATGCTAAAGTTTGCTATGCAGTATTTAGTGTCCCTTAAATTAGAGAATAAAGGCCAGTATAGTAGTAGAAGTGATTGCTATATTAATAAAAAAAAAATGTATCATCATGAGTCTGACGCAAGCACTTGCAATCAGTTATTAAACAGCAAGATCTGAAAGCTCTCAGTGTTCTCTGAAATTGGGAAAGAAATAATTGGGGTTCTTTGTTTGCAAAAGCTCCCTCTTTCATTTTAAGTGCTGTAGCTATTACCTGAGATAAAAAGGTAACCTTTGGCTTTGCTGTAGTAGATAAAAATGATAAGATTTCTCCTTTCCTTACTGGGAGCAGCACTTGTAAAAATTAAAACCCCCCTCTATTCTGCTGTTCTGAATTGAACACTTTTTTAGTAGACAATTTAAAATACACATAATTCTACCGTACTTTTTTGACTATTTCAGTTGTCACTGCAAGCTGGGATGCTATCTATGCAACAGAACACAAGATTTTTCCAATAAAGCCATCAATCCAAACTAAAGTATGTCAACTTATATGAAACAGAAGTATGAACTTCTATGAAACTATAGACAGTAATGGAGTAGAGAACATTTCAGTAACAAATCAAGGTAAATCTACAGTGAAATCATACCTTATATTGATGGTGAAAATCTCTGCGTCTTCTCAAGAAACTTCCATAACTAATCATTGGGTTAAAAAATATACTACTTAAAACATACTGATTCTTTTCTTAGTATAGTAAGAAAGCTTCATTACTACCCAGTGACTTTATTCAGTGTCATCAAGAATAAAACAAATAGTTGTGTGAAAAGGAAATCTACCACGTGCTGCATAGTCGCTTCAGGCCAGCACAGAAAACAATGAAATGGAAACTCTGGAACTGGTTATGCCCAATGACTTCATCTAACATTTAGATGGATATACATAATTCAAAAAATAAATGTGTATTACACCCTTTGTATTCACCCCATCTTATTTTTGAGTATTTATTGAGATGCCCAGTTTAGGGGCTTAGTCTTTGCTGATTAAGAAGAAAATTAAGGAGGATAGCTATCCAGAGAGAGATACAGAATTGGGCTGAACAGTGCTTAACAGATGCATTAATTTCTAGTTTAGAGCCCCAAAACATAATAACACCCCAAATGGATTAAAGGAAAAGTCCTGATATGGCCCTAATTCTGAGAGCAGAAAAGAGTAGAGGAATAAGTGCCCCCAAATATCTTTTGTTAAGTGCCCGAAGCTGCGTGGGGTGAACCTGATCAGAATGTATCACTGGCTGAATTCACCAGGAATGAGAAAAAAGCATGCTTACAGACAACAGAAAAGAGACATAGCTGCCGATCTGTCCAGAGCTCTTCTGTCTAAAATACAGTGAACAAAAGGGCAGCTCTAGCCATCACTGCAAGATTCAGACGCAGTTCAAACGTTGTAATGATAGTTACTGTCATGAAGGGTGTGGGAAATTAATCCTGTTTCTTTATGACTTTGTGCTCATGCCATCAGAATATCCAGATGGCAGAATCAGCTATCCTTTATATTGTTCCTTTCTTGGGTGTTTTTAAGTCTGCCATTTCTCCTCTCAAGTTTCCTGGTACTCAGCTGTTCTGCTTCACATACCCTAAACTTCATTCCTCCAGCTGTGTTGTCTTTTAAGATGTCACATTTCCTATAGAATTGAGGTCAGAAGTTTACTATGTGATCCAACACTGCTGTATTTGCTGGAATCATTATTTTCTGCATTTTTTTTTCTTCTGGTATATAATATCAGAGCTTAAATTATCAGTTAGGTATTGGTAGGTAAAATATTGTACAATCTCTGTGTTTAACTAAGTTTCTAAATGTCAGAAATTTTCTACAATGGTAGAAATTATTTTTTCTGGCTGACTCTAAAAAATGAAATAAAAAAATTAAGTTTAGTTTCTATAACTAATCTTACATTAAGCATACTACTCAGTACTTCTGGTTTTAGTAAAAAGTAGATTTTCAGTGTGATAGGACAGCATGAAAATTCCAGAGGCCAGTGGAATTCCTTTGGTTTAAAATCCTCCAGTCAAATGCAATTGAATGGGTTTGAGCACTGTAATCTCTGAATAGTGACTGAAGTTCGTAATTCACTGCTCATACACAGTTCTTTGCAGCAGGGTCTTACAGGAAGGTAATACACAAGTTATATTACAAGCCAAATACCACCATTAAATTGCTTTGTTTTGAATGTCTGCGTGTTTGTTCCCCAGGAGCAGATACTGCAGTGTATGCAATCCATTCTCATCACTGTTAGTCTTGTCATGTTTCAATACAGAGCAAGAAAAGCGTATTACTTAAGGACAGGATTTTCAGTAGTGTCTAAATCGTATTGATTTTCAATAAGAAAGCTCCTTGTATATCCTTCCTCTGTTACAGCCCTCAGCCACTGCAAAGACACTGGCTGCTAAAACCTGCAGTGTCCTGAGAGTGACTGAAAGAAAGCACCTACTGTTTACTACTAAATGCTGTGCAAAGCCAAACAATCACTAAAATGGTATGTCTGACTGAAGAGACGTACAAAAGACAATCTCCCGAGCACGTGAAAGAGAGGAAGATCCTGCAATGATCACAGTTAGCAATTACCTTCAAGACTATAGACATCAGCCAATATTATCAATCAGGTGTGGCAAACTGATTTAAATACCTACACAGCTTTAAATCCCTACACAGCTGCAGTTCTGGTTTCAGTTTGAAACCTTGATTTTTCTATCACACAACTCATTTGTGCCTTTGTTTACCTTTTTTCCCAAAAGTCAAGTTAAAGGGTTACATGGCCTTTTAGCACTATGATGCTAGGACAGCTTTTTTGTAAAGCAGCAGGAACAATTGCACGGGATCTGCATTCAAAAGGGACCACTTGGCAGCACACTGCCATGACCTTTCCCCTGCCACATGCCCAAAGCCATTGCTACGCAATGCATATTTCACTTATGTTCAAAATAGATTTTCAAAATTAACCTATGTCTTTTATATGGTGGTTGCTAGCTAGAAAAATTAACATCTAACCTTTATGGACTCATAGCTTGTAAAAGCCCTCATCCTGAATACATCAGATGAAATTAAAAGAATATTTATATAAAAAGCCTTGCAAATTTCCTTCTTTATCACCTTCAAGTGCTGAAAGATATGATCTATTACGCATACACAGGCAAGCTAGTGATCTCTCAGCTTACATGGTATTACGGAAGCCAAGACTTGCTTTCATGAGGTAAATTCTCAACACCGTGAGAAATGAACTCTGTATATACTGCATTATATACTGACAGAGACAGACAGGAAAAGAAGCAGCTGAAAAGATATTTGCTACTCCAAGTTTAGCACGGAACAGCCTTCTTGTCTAAAAACCAGATTCATTTTCTTTATTCACTTTGTGAGTAGGAAGGAAGGAATGGTGTGGGAACTACCACGCTGATTTTCAGTCCTGCTCTGGCCACCAAAACGTCCCATTTTCACTCTGAGAAGTAACAGACATTGTGTATATAAATATTAAGTTGTTCTTACACTTTATAGTAATGGTGTGAAAGAGCAGTTCACAGATAAATCACCTGAAATATGAGTAGATAAACATCACATGAGTGACTAGCACTGAAGCCTACAGTCAAGATTCACAGGTTTTATTCTCAGATTCTGCCATGAGTTTGATGCCTCTCAACAGTTTATTTTTCATGGAAGATTTTGAAAAATTCAAAGGAAAACTGCTACAGATATATTTTAATTAGTATCGATAAGATTTCCAACCAATCTATAACCTATTTTCTTCATTCTGCTTTTTTCATCTGTGGAGTACAGAAAGCATACAAGGGTATGCTTCCTTACTGCCTAAATTATAAAGATAAAAAACCTGGCTTTTGAAAGAACTAGCCCATCAACATTTTAAATCCAAGTTTCCAGTTAACTTATTTCTATAATATTGAAGAGAAAATTTAAAAAAGATATTCAGCTTAACAATAAAATTCACTATTTATAGCACATATCTGTAGTAAACTTCATGTAAGAAAATAGCTACAAAATTCATGTTTGTAGCACTAAGCAGCAAAGCTTCTTTAGCTTGTCATAAAAGGCACCTTTTTGGTATCCACTCTCTTTTATGAAAATAAATGTAAAAATAAATAGTTTCAGGCATACAATCAAAACAAACATGATGCAAGAACGTTATTAGATAATGATTGCCTCTCTTGTCCATTTCCACAATGCAGCACAAATTTGGTCACGACAAATAATTTTTAGTGTTTCATCACAACCTGAAAGGATATGTTAATTTTTGTTTCTTTAGCCTTAGGTTACTCAAAATGACTATCATATCACACACTTAGTTTAATTCCAAAGCTTTAAAAACACTGCTGCCTGCACTACTATTCTAGTTCATACACGTGCAAAATCTCATTAGAGATGCTTTTCTATTAGAAAGTCAATTTAGCATTGTAATTGACCACAAGAATCCAGACTTTTGGGGGGTTACCTTCAGACGCATGTTTAAATGTATCTTACTGTTCGTCAAGGGTATAGAATCATAGAATCATAGAATCATAGAATCATTGAGGTTGGAAAGGACCTCTAATACTATTCTAGTTCATACACGTGCAAAATCTCATTAGAGATGCTTTTCTATTAGAAAGTCAATTTAGCATTGTAATTGACCACAAGAATCCAGACTTTTGGGGGGTGTTACCTTCACGCATGTTTAAATGTATCTTACTGTTCGTCAAGGGTAGAGGATGATGAATATACTGCTGTGTCACCATGATATACACAGAAGAGGTATTATGCAATATTGAAACCAGTGCACTGTCTTTGCTTTGCTTGAATGGATAATCTCAACAATTCCAAGTGTATTAGAAACAAATATACTCCGTTATTGGTATAAAAAACTATGTAGAAGCATACTGTGATATTCACATGAGATGAGATGCAAGGGAAACCACTGAAAAAGCGACAGGTTATTCACTGTAGATGAAACAGGTAGAATAATCTCATGTGCATGGCATATATTAAAAGACACGCAAATGTCTTCATTTCATGTATATACCATTAATTAGACTTGCTTATGAAATAATTATTATGGATCCAAAAATCTACTGCTGTACATTCTATTCTCATGTACTGTGAAAATATCCATTTTCTTTGCCCAGAAATTAGCTATGAAGAAAAACAGAGTAGCCAGAGGGAAATTTCAGGCTGGAAAAACAATAAAATGAAATTTGTTAAAAATAACACTTCTGAAAATAAATTTTTTTTGCAAAAGGAAAGGTGAAAATATAATATTCACAATTTGTACTAGTGCTTCTAGAAAGGAATTTGTTTTTTTTTTTCTGTAACCAGAAGGTTACAGCTGGAAGTGGTAAAGCTGATTTAGACGTCAGTGAAGGTTTCATGCTAGACTTCCATGTAATTTTGTTGAAGGATAAGATAAAATTCTTCTACATATATGGGTAAGTTAGTATTCTTGTCTTCTTGTTCTAAAGATAACTGTGGAAGAAACCATTAACATGAAAGTAGAAAGGATAAGTTGGATAATCATAAAGCCTTCTGAAAAAAGGGAGAATTCAGAAACTCTGTATTCAACAGCACCAGTATATGTGCTGCCAATGTAAAGCATAATGTCCCTGCATCTTGCATTTCTTTGGGAGGTAACAAGCCATCTCTACAGTAAACATCAAGTGAAACAAACCACAACTCCTTGAATTCTTTTCTTTCAGGAAGAGACATGCAACCATGAATTCAAGTTCTACCAGCCTAAATTAACTGCATTTCAGTATTTGACAGGTCAACCAGTTAACAAATCAACAAATTCAGATGCCATTTGAGCTACAAGAGAGGTTATGCATCAAGTTTAAAATGTGTTTTCATTTTTGTATTTACCTTTAGGTCCTTTGAACAACTTGATCTCTACCACGGTCTCCAGAATAGGTCTCCTTCGACGAACATACAATCGTACTATGGAGCCAGCCTCTTTTAGGGCCTCCACGGCTTTGCTGTGTGAGACTTCTGACACGTCGACCTCATTCACTCGCAAGATGCAATCGTTGACCCTACAAGAAAAACAAAGAACCACAGATACTAAATGCTTCAGCTGTTATTTTGGACCAAACAGAGTTTTGTCAGTAGTGCTGTAAAACGAAGAACGCTTCATTGGGAAGTCTGCCAGACGACAGACTTAATGCAATATGCCTCATCAGCAATGAGACGGAAACAGAACACTTAGTCCCTCCAAAAGACATACCTGATTCAAACTAAAGTCTGCCTAATCACCTACACCTACCATCCTCCTTCATAAATTGGGGTTGGATCCACAGAGTGATAGAAATGAGTAATAAACAACTTGTCTTTACAGACTTCATTAAAGTACCTTTTACTAAACAATATAATCGAGTTACAACATTCATGCTGCATGCTATCACGACTACAGTTGCTCTTAAGGAAATCAGTTGATTTAATTTAGTACAGAGAGACCAGTAATCATTCCAATACCTCCTTAAATCTTTCATATTTATTCATCAGAGCCAAAGAATTCTAAGTTATCAAAGTAAAAATGCTGTCCTACAAAAAGCATACAATTTAAGAGAGAATGTTTCATGCTAAATAATTTGAGTAAATTTCATTGCTTATGTTTTCACCACTGACTGTAGACCTACTGTGTGGTAATAGCATCTATTTTTCATAGAATATTAATAAAATTCCCTCATATTCTTACTTTGGATGTTTACTACATCATCTGAGGATGAACTAATATATTCACCGTCAAAATGTCCTGGTTTGATGGAGTAGTATTCTCCTGATCTGACAGATTTGTCCAAGTTGGAAAGGAAATCTACACCTTGAGAGCACTAAAACCCATCTCCAAAGCAGCAGGCTAATAACGTAACTACTGGGCCATCCTTTCTTTGCAAATGAAAGCAAGTGAGAAGAGCAAATTCCAAAGAACTAGATGAATTGAGACTCTATTGTTCTTTCGTGAAGTACATTTATTATGAGATGCCTCTAAGTATTTTGGTTCCAGAAGAAAAAGGCATATGTAAATGAATGTGTTCTTCTGCATGTCTGAAAGGACAATCAGTGAAGAAAATATGGGTTGCTAAAAATATTCCCATTTCCGCTGTGTTTCTATACATAAAGATCAAGCATCGAAAGTTACTCTTTACAGCAAGAGAACACTTGAGCTGGCTACTGCTCAGGAGTCTTAGCACATGAAAGAGAATGAAGCTTCACCAAAAGCGTATCTGAACTCTGAGAATTTAGGATAGATTTTTGTTATGTTCTTGTGCTGCTGTTTTTTTAAAAAACAAAACAAAGCAAAACAACAAAAAGACCACAACTATTTGAAACCAAACACTTTCTGTGTTATCAGCCTTTTGGAAAAACATTTCCAGGGGAAAATGTTGATAGCAGCCTTTATCTGACAACTGGTCGAACTTGGAAAGGTCACAAAATTGGTACTTCCCTTCTGACAAAAAGTACCGTACTGCAAAGTCTCCAGTTTTCATTCAATGGTTGGGTTTGCTGCTTTCCTTCAATGCCAGAAGTATTAATTTTCCAAATGTTTAATTGTGTGGTTTGGCTGTTAAATTAACAAGTGCTCTAATACAAATTGCTTTTTTCTTTTAAATAAATCATGAATACATCCTGCTAGTGCTTCCCACTCAGAAAGATAGTGATTATGTCTAAGCTGCCAGTCTTTCTGTTAATATCACTATATAGAATCATAGAATAGTTTGGGT
>NW_008795486.1:816235-819764 GCF_000699145.1 Aptenodytes forsteri
CCCTTGGCCTTGTTAAACCTCATGAGGTTCACATGGGCCCGCTTCTCCAGCTTGTCCAGGTCCCTCTGGATGGCATCCCGTCCCTCTGGCGTGTCGACCGCACCACTCAGCTTGGTGTCATCTGCAAACTTGCTGAGGGTGCACTCGATCCCACTGTCTGTGTCATTGATGAAGACATTAAACAGTACCGGTCCCAATATGGACCCCTGTGGGACGCCACTCAATATCTGATTCTTGTCAAATTTATGACTCTTATTGTTGTCAGATCTGAAATACAATTGGTTGTACCATGCTTAACAAACAAACGATAGGATCCTAACCATTGGATGGTTATGAAGATGAAAAGTTGGGAAAAGATTATAAAAACACTGAAAAGGAGAATTACATTTATTTTGTTTTCATATACTCTGTGCCCTGCATTGATAAATTTTGATATTACTAGATAACCCTATCTACCTAAAACCTCTCATAAAGGCTCTGACGATGCCTTCTGTTAAGGGAAAAAGCATGTCTTTTGGAGAAAGTCAATAAACTACATGGAACTAACTTGCCAAAATCAGTAAGCCACACACCTCCATTTACTGAAAAACCAAGACCCTTTGGAAAAGGACATTTACACTCCAACAGAAATCTCACCTTAGTGTCTAAAATTTGGCCTTTTAGAGTTATGTACTTTAAAAGAGTAAGACTATCTTTAATAAAACATACACAGATTAATACTGCTAATGTAGGATGAATGTAAGAGTGAGAGAATACAAAGCTGATCCAGCAATAGAAATACTTTCATACAAAGTATTTTGTTTGTACACAAATACAAACTTTGTCAGTGCAGAAGTAGCAGGACAACAATTATCCCACCCAGTCTGCTACGACGAACACATCCAGTGCTAGATATCCAGCTATACCTTCTGAACCTGTAGGCTTTTTTTCTCCCTCACAAACAGAGATATGAGTTTTTTAGTTTTCATAAATAAAAGAAATACAATATTCAAGAACATACATGCACACGCATAAAAGTGTGCACATATATATGTGCCTATAGTGTTCTTCGGGCTTTAACACAATTTTTTGGAGGGCATGCTGACCCAGTACTAGATCAACAGAACACAATGATCTCAGAGGTCTACAAATATTCTTTGAGAATATTCAGACCTCTAAAACAGCAGGTCCGTGGTGCAATGAAAGAAATGACGTAAGCTGGTGAGATGACTCTAACCTTAAATAATGGCTAAATGATTCTATGATTATTATTAATCTAGAAACACCAGAATCTTTTTTAAATATAGAAACATAGAGCACTTGGAAGATAAAAACAAATCATTATTCATTAAAAAATAAGAGAATTTCAGAGAAGAGAATAAAACAAGAAAGCTGAAGCAACATCTGAACATACAGACTGTGATGTCATATTTTTCTCTTTAAATCTATTCAGAATGTTTTCAGGGCCAATACTTGGCATAGTTGTTATTATCTAAAGACAGAAGTCTGTGACGGTGGGCTTGGGATACTTTTTCCTTCTCTTTAAACTTTTACAGTACAGTTCCTACTCTGTTAGAACTCTGCTCTTTTAGTGACCTATAAATGCCGTAACAATATAAACCTAAAATAATAATAGCAAAAAAAGTCAGTAAATCCAGCTTGAGAAAATTCTTTCAGATGATCAAGTGTACGGTCTCACCACTTAGGGACAAAATTATTTTGCCCTTGCAAACAGCTCTCCAATGTATTTTCCCAGGTTCATTGAGATATTCGTGTGACAACTATACGGCAAAAGTGTATTCCAATTGATTCATGGATTCCTTTCTCCATTTATCTCAAAATCCTCCTAAGGCCCGTAGGTGGGTATACACTATATGCAGAAGTTAGTTTCAGGCACAGTTTCGGGCCTGTGCCAAACAGAAGATCTGCCTCATAATCCAAGGTAGTCACACCAAATCCAACAAAAGAGATCCCTATAGTTTCACCAATACCTACAGTAATTCAACACAAAAAAATCCAGGCAGGAGGAAAATTCTTCCAAGAAGACTTTTTGTTTCCACAATAAAATACCATAAATATATTTTGTTAAATATTAAAGCATTTATGTAATTAATCCAAGGTAGTCACACCAAATCCAACAAAAGAGATCCCTATAGTTTCACCAATACCTACAGTAATTCAACACAAAAAAATCCAGGCAGGAGGAAAATTCTTCCAAGAAGACTTTTTGTTTCCACAATAAAATACCATAAATATATTTTGTTAAATATTAAAGCATTTATGTAACAGTCTCAGCACTTTTAAATTATTACCATTCCACTTGTAAACCTTAATGCCATATACTTCTTTGAGTAAGGTCTATCTGTAGTTATTTTTTAAAATTGAAAAAAATTGTAAAAATTTCTAATGAATTATAAAAAGTTCTAATGAGAGAGAAAGCAGAAAAGGAAGTTGCATCAGCTATGGCTGATGACATGCAAAAATTAAGAAACTAGACGAAATTCTATTTTCTCTAATTCTATACAAAAAGAACTCTTAAAAATTATTCTTAAGATGTAGAACTTTAATTGCTAAGATTTAACAAAATAATCTCAGCATCTGCTGATGATACAGGTTCACAGAGTTCTTGACTAAATTTACTCATATTTCAATGAAGAACAACATGTGATTAGAAGTATTTGCCATGTGGTTAAAAAAAAAAAAGGATGAAAATATGTTCTGTATTTTAAAAGAACATAAGCCTAAAAGCAATGTTCATGCTATTGTTTCCTTGGAAAAAGAGGGACTTCATATCTCAGTTCAGCACAGCATATAAGTTTCTGGTTAATTTTTGAGGTATAAGTGATCCTATTTCTATTTTAGCCAAAATACTTAAATGGGGACTTAGCGTTGTGCATATACTTAAATTTATTCAAGTCTGTAGAATCACACATGCAGGTAACGGCCGAGTTAAAATGAGTTAGGCAGCTGTTCCCATGGCTCGCCGGCTCATCTAAATACTTTAACAAAATGGATATATTCTACAAGACTTTTGTAGAATAATTCAGATATGAAGGACCCTGGATTGTAAAATATAGAACACGTTATAATCATGCCAAGACAGTTACAACTGATACAAGAAATATGATAGAGATTTTGCCGTTTAGGGGGAAGGTCAGGGACACATAGGTTTACCAATAGTTGTTGCTATCTTCAAAGCAAATAAGGGATTGGATTAATTAAGGAAAAATATTACTCTTTAAGGGCTTATTCCAAATTTGTTCTAAACCTGACTACCTTCATCTGAGTTTCATGTTTACTGTTTTCAAGAAACTGTGCAGACATCCTCAAAAAGCTGTGTCCTGGTTTCAGCTGGGATAGAGTTAATTTTCCTCCTAGTAGCTGGCACAGTGCTGTGTTTTGGATTTAGGATGAGAACAAAGTTGATAACACACCGATGTTTTAGTTGTTGCTAGGTAATGCTTACACTAGCCAAGGACTTTTCAGCTCCCCATGCTCTACCGACTGAGAAGGCTGGAGGTGCACAAGAAGCTGGGAGGGGGCACAGCCA
>NW_008795486.1:822295-847700 GCF_000699145.1 Aptenodytes forsteri
GGTGAGCAATTTCATTGTGCATCACTTATTTTGTATATTCTATTATTATTTTTATTTTATTTTATTTCAATTATTAAACTGTTTTTATCTCAACCCACGAGTTTTCTCACTTTTACTCTTCCAATTCTCTCCCCCATCCCACCGTGGGGCGGGAGTGAGTGAGCAGCTGTGTGGTGCTCAGTTGCCGACTGAGGTTAAACCACGACAAGCTGATAACTGCTTCAGTCAAGTCATAAGACGAGTACAATCCTTATTAGAACTATAGTAGGCAACAACTGGTAATGATCATTCTGTTCACTTGTTCTGTGCAATATGGTGCCCTGGAGAGAAACCCAACGCAGCCTAGTATGGCAGCAAAGAGCCCCAGAAGACCAAATGGTCCTGGCAAGATGCATTAGCCCACTTGCAGCTCCATAAAAGAGACAGTTGGAACCAACTGTGGACTCAAGAACAAGGGAATGATCTGTGCTCCATGGGACAATGTCATGACACTAAAAGCTGCAGTAATCCACGGGTCTTAGTTATCACCCAGACACCTCCAGACTAATTGGCAATCTATTAATGGGACAGCCCTGCTTCTCACAAATACAGTTACCATGCTTTCTATTGCAGAATGGCCAACGTTAATATATTATTTCTTAGCAAATCTAATTTTTTTTTAGCTGCCTTCTCAGAAAGGCTTAAATTGATATGGACTTTATTTATTCTTTAATTGAAGCTTAGAAATCAAGGTGCAAATGCTGTTATTAAGGGAGAATCAGTGCAAATCTATGGAATATATCAGGGGGATATATACCTTCATATATCAGCATGGAGGTATCAGGTAGACAACATAAGTAAGAGAGAGAAGCATTAGACTTCCAGTCCGTTCCGTTGCTCCTGCTTTGTCTAACCATTTTAGCCAAAGTTTCCCTATAAAAGGGTTGATGTTTTCTTCCAGAAGTTACAAGAACACAGCACTTTAAGCAGGAACACAAGATTATAGGTGACAAGCTGAAAGGACTGATTATTGTCCTTTCTTCAAGAAATCAGCGAATAATAATATAAACACATTATCTGACCCTAGGAGAATCAGTCTAGTCCATTAGTTAGGGAAGACTACCTCTCTCTCCCCCAGTTTTTTTTTTTAAATCTATACACACCCTTCCTATCCCATAATAAGTAAAATTTGCAGCATATAAGGATAAAAAATGTAATTATTGGTTTTGTTCCATATAATTTCTTTCCAAGAGGAATAAATTATTATTTTTTTGAATTTCAACTAAGAATTCAGAATAAAGGATCTCAAATTTACTACAGCAGTCTTCAGATCTGTTTTTCCAGTTACAGAATATAGAGCTAAAACTAAATGCCAATGATATGTATGTACCATAGGGCATACTGTTTCCTTACGTATAATGATCCTTAGACACATGATCCAATTTCTGTAGCAAATTCACATATACCCTCAGGCCCCTTGCTGACATTGTAAAGTAGTATAAAACTACTGCTATGTTCAATTTAAAAATAAAGGGATAAAACTTAGTGGTAGAAGAAAATTTCTGGCTATTTCTGGAAGCTAGAGAGGATCTAGTGTTTATGAAAATGTCTGATGAAGGTACCAGCCAATCCTAACTCAAAATCTGACAATTATGTGTTTTATAATGAAATTCCAAATATCTCATAAAATGGTTACTGGCTGAAAATAAACTTGATAAAAGTTATGATTTGAGGGAGGGGATAATGTATGAATGACAGCAGAATTTGAGCTGAACTTAATAAAAATCTGAAATCCTAGGAGTGATTTTGATTTAAATATTTGTGCAAATATTGGTACAATAAAATGGTAACCCAGCTGTATTTAACATGAAGGCACTGTCTGAATCTAACCTATGCTTCTAGCAAGAGCAGAATTGTCTTTGGTTCTGAGGAAAGTAAATAAGGACTAAAACCAAAATGTTGCATTTCTGAGAGAAAAAAAAAATCCTTCAACCTTCTGAATTCTTTAGCAAGTGGCATTATTCTACTACAATGAAATAAATTGAAAAAAAAAGAAAATACATTATCCCCCAAAATGCTGGCCTGGTGCCACCCCAACTCTTCCTGTGCAACCTTGAGCAGGTCACTGAACTTTTTTCATAATCTTCAAATAGAGGATTAAAATCCCACCTGCGTCCCGCTTCCTTTATCTCCTGTTTACAGTCTAAATAAACTTTTCCGAGGAGAGTCTACACCTTCTTGGCTCATCTCAAACAGGGACTATCCCTCAGTGCAGCCTCTAGGCATACTCAGCATAAATGATAGATAACCAACAAAAGCAGCTCCCTGCCTTTTCCTGGCTGCGTTCACAATCGTAACCAGTCTTCAGGAGTGAGAGATGATGGGCAAACATTTCCACCATGCACAAAGGTTGTGCTGTGTGAGTGTTTGTGTGTGTGCAAAGACGGGAACTAAACTCTTGCACAGCATTCCTGTAAGCAAATACACCCAGGCGGATGCTTTCTCCACCTGTACTGGCAAACCAGTTTCGGTGTGTTGGCAGTCCGGAGCCTGAAGGCTGGAGCATGGCTGAGATAACAAGTCTTGCCGAAAAGCAGGGTGTGCTCGTTTAAGCCTGGTGCCGTGCTTCTGCAACCTCATAATTCATACCAGCAACTGGCTTGATTTTCAGCCCAGAGACTGAAATAAAAAATCCTACAAATCTTTTTGATTTAAGTAATGTGTAGGTTTTACTACAATATAATAGAAACCCAGTCTGTCCTTCAGCGTGCCACCAGCCTTCAGCCCACAGCTGCCGGCACGAGGTTTTGGAGGGTGACCTGAAATTGTGTTAGTTACCCACACAGTCCAGTGTTCACTCCTTTGAATTTTTGCAGTGCTTTTGGCATAGAAAAGAGCCACCTATCTTTCCAAGTGAAAGTTGATCTCTAGCGTGCTCCTGCCTAAATGGCAGAATGCAAAAGAAGCAGAGGAGCAGCAGAAAAAGCCTGCACACGTGGATTCAGCTCACTCCCTCCGGATCGGTGAAGTGTCTCAGTCACTTTTCTGATTCCCACGTCCAGGACCCACTAGCATGAAGTCCTAGTCCTTGTCCTCCAGACGGTTGCATGAGAAAGCAAAAAGGACAAAGGAAATTCCTCCTTTGTATACCAGGAGTCCAGAGATGGTTTAGGAGGTAGAAATGCCTACTGCAATGCAGTCAAAAATTTCAGATCACATCCAGGAGGCCTTAAGGTCACACCAGCGTGACTTGCAGGTGTGCTACCAGAGGACTTTGAGCTTTATTTTACTTCCAGAACAGAGACTGGAGCCCAAATTGTCAGGGAATAATTCAGATTTCAGAAAATACTTCTGAATTTCAGAATGTATTATTGTCTGAAATGACCGTGTTCTTCCATATCCTGTTAATGACATGACCTTGCTGAGACCCAGGACACAACCAGCACAGCTACAGAACTGTCATTAAGACATTTACATTTATTGTCCTTCACTACTGCTTTAGTTACTTATGGATTTTTTTAAAAGCAACAGCCATCTTAATGAAATGTCAATGTATTAAAGAGTCTGCATAATAATAATAATTGAATTTGAAACACAAGCAACTGGTAACAATATCAGTAAAAATATTAGTGGAGCAGCTCTTTATCATACACAGCGTCTCTTTACCCCTCTCCCTATCTTTCATTTATGACTAATTTCTATTTTTGAAGTTGCAAGTCAGAAACAGACAGCATACTGCACTATATAATTAGGAATGGAAAAGTCCCTGCAGCCTTTAAACTGTTAGAAAAAAATATATTTAGAAGCTCGATTACGTTCCTATTCACAGTTTCAATAGAGGACACATTAGCATTTGCTTTTTTTTTTTTTAAAGGTCTTAAACTCAGCTGTAAGACTTCACTCCAGGCACAAACTTGGCTAAAAAGCAGTTTATCTGTTGTTTAAAATACTTTGGATCATTTCTGCATTCTAGCCTAGTTCTGAGAACTTCCTGGGGCAAGGCTGGGGCTCTCCTTCAGTTAACACTTTCTGTCACACTGAACAGATCCTTTTACCCTTTTAGGCAGTGTGCCTTTATCACAGGGTGTCTGTTTGTTTGGCAGTGTTTATATACACCTCTTGGTTGAAAATACCCACCAAGCTAACATCTAGAATCCAAGAGAGTCTGTCGCCAAAGACAGCTCATATTATATCAATATTTAGAAGCGATTACGTTCCTATTCACAGTTTCAATAGAGGACACATTAGCATTTGCTTTTTTTTTTTTTTAAGGGTTTAAAATCAGCCGTAAACACTCACTCCAGGCACAAACTTGGCTAAAAAGCAGTTTATCTGTTGTTTAAAATACTTTGGATCATTTCTGCATTCTAGCCTAGTTCTGAGAACTTCCTGGGGCAAGGCTGGGGCTCTCCTTCAGTTAACACTTTCTGTCACACTGAACAGATCCTTTTACCCTTTTAGGCAGTGTGCCTTTATCACAGGGTGTCTGTTTGTTTGGCAGTGTTTATATACACCTCTTGGTTGAAAATACCCACCAAGCTAACATCTAGAATCCAAGAGAGTCTGTCGCCAAAGACAGCTCATATTATATCAAATTGGCACAGTGAAATCCCATGCAGAAATATCCAAGCCAGCTCAGACACTCTCAGACAGAGTAGATCTAGCATGGAAATCCACCTGGATCGATGTTTTCCGTATGTCTACAGCCAATTACCATAGGTAAAAGGCCATATTAATGCAGCTCTGCAATGTTGAGCTCCATTAGTACTAGCTTGAGTCCCTGCACAACCTGCCGTGCAGTGAGTGATTTCAAAAGGGGGCCCATTAATGGTTACCAACAGGAATAAAAATAGAAAAGAGAAAAGAACAGTCACAACACTGTAGTGCGAAAACCTCTCCCATAGATTAAAACCAGAGACCTTGGACCCCTGGCAGCAGGATTGCTGCAGAGACACACAACTAGGCAGCAAGGCAAGACAACCATCAACCAGGCTTGCACAGGAGCCACCCAGCTGAACCTCACTGGCCGCATCCCCCCCGAGGGCCGGGCGGCTCACCCAGAAATCAAGCCCTTTGCCTAAAGGAAACAGTGCTGCCCCTATTGCTTGAATGATCACGCTGTAGGGAAGATCGGAGCTAAAATGTGTGGAGTAAGGTGTTCGCTCGCAGAAAAGATAAAAGCTGTATGAAGCCATAATCCAGACCAGGATTATGGCTAATCATCTAGCCTGCTGTTTCTCTCCAACAGTGGCCTTTACCAGATGGTAAAGGAGAAGCATTAACACAATATTTATCCAGAATACATTTTCAGCTGCTGACGACTCTGGACTTCTCTGAGTCAGAGATACTTTTTTTTTTTTTTTCATTTCATAACCCTGGATAGATTCTTCTTCCACAAATTTGTTTAACCGCTTTCAAAACCCACATAAACTTTTAACATCCACAGCGTTCTCTGTCAATGAATTCCACGGCTTTGCTACCAGTTAAATAAATACCTCCTTGTGGATATTTCAACCTGCTGCTTATTAGTTTCATTTGACGTCCCCAAATCCTTTCATTAGAAGAGATAGCAAACATTGCTCCCTGGTCATTCTGTTTCTATCCTGTAGTTAAGAAACAGGACATAATCTCTGACATCTCATAACTGATTTTTCATCATAAGAAATAAGGCCCTGCTTGACACACTCTTCAAGCCAAAGGCATATAGCTGAACTACTGGTAACACTAATTTAATTTCAGAGATGGAAATACCACCACCCATCTTTCTTTCTATCTGAATGCCTCTTGGCTGTAACACCCACAGATTTATAACTGAACTCTGAAAAAAATGCAGTTCAGGTCAAAGTTGTTTTTATTGTTTTTTCTTGACAAAAATGACATTGTTTTATGCTGAATAAATTTTCCAGTCAAGACAAAAATAAATGTCATTCTAATATGCTTTGAATTAAAATAAAATTGAATGAAATGAAATAAAAGGTTAGACAGTCAGGGAAACAAAAATCAAAACAACAGTCTGCTGTCTTATTATCCAACATAATCTCCCAGAAAAACATTTTAACTACCTCTGCGTCCATCACTGAAACTGTTGCACTTTGTATAATGTAATGCTCTTCTTAAATTGCAGTCAAAATCTCCTATTATTCAGGAAAGCATCCTCAATCACAAGACTAGAAAGAAATTTTGCCTCTTCCTTTGACTTGATGAAATCTTTAAATATATTACAGAAATTGTAACAATAGAAACTAATGCAGGTGCGTGCAAGATCGCTGCTGAGCAGTGCCCAGGACATCCATAGGGAGGAGACCCTGGTCCACAACCTCTACCTGACTCTCAAAACAGCACGCTCACTAAGGTCGCTCTGACCCAACTAACATCTACTTGTCTCTGAGGAAGTGAAATAGCTTTGGAAGGAAAAAATAAAATACTTTGATTTCATAGCCAGTTTAATGGTCTGATTATTCCTCTGGAAGATGTGGGCTCATGTTCCCCAGAGAGAGAAGGATGGTGAATGCAGGTTCCCCTTCAGAGGTGAGCTGAAAGGTGATTTTGCCACTACTTTTATGAATGAAGGAAGCCCTGATTTACTCTTTTCCCTTTGCCACTGAAAAGCAATTTGGACCTCATTTTGTATCAAAAAATGTTTGCTTAGCTTTAGCATAGTATTCCGAAGTCTTTTTAGACCTGAAATTTGTAGATAGCAATTTTTTATGCAGTGATGCAGCCAGCATTCCATTGAGAAATGCTCACCGGGCAAGGGAGACTTAAAAAATAGCTTATTTAAACAATTACAAGTCAAATAAAGAAACTGTATAATTTAAATAAAATTACCACATATATTGAAAACATTCAAAAATTTACTACTGCCAAATCCACAAAGCATTTATATTTTAAATTATTGATTTCCAAAAAAAACCTTGGTAAGCAGTTAATCTGAGGCAACTCTTAGCTGTAGGAGTGAATTTGTTACTAAAATTTCAAAACTAATACTAATTTCAAAATCAATAACTTGACCTTATTATTATAATTATTTGAAGCTATGTAAAACTGAAGTTTCATAAAATATATGAATGCTCACTGCATGGTATTGACTTGGTATTACTTAAAATTTACTCATGATGACCTCAAGCAACCTTATGGTCAATAATATCCAGGAGCTAAAAACAGTGGTAAGTTCCACATCAACTCCAAATATCATTCTCTACATCCTCACCTTAGGGAAAAAAAAACCATTCAGTTAAAATTTCTCACATATCTACTCGAAGGCTGAGCCAACAACCCCACTACAAAAAAGTGGCAGTCTTTTTGTGTCTGATCAAATTCATAGAGGTTAAGGGTGCTTCACTGATAAACCCAATGCAGAGTGAGGAGAGAAGCAAAACCCCAGTTGGTTTAATGCCTCCCAGAAGAGCCTCACCTTCTTACACACACTTTGAGAAAGGGAAGTAGTTGTTAGCTGATGGTAGCTCATCTCACAGGGTGTAGCTGTACGGGATTGAGGGAGGAGTAGCTAACACCCATTCAATTTGCACACAGGCAGACTCAAGCATAAACTTTTAGAAAAGTCAAGTCTAAGTACATCTGTAACAGGAGGACCTCTCCTTTTTTTCCCTTTTCTTTTTTTCTTCATCACAAACATCCTGAAAGCAGAATGATACCCTGTCGCTGTATGATGCTTTTGGTGGTACAGCTGTTCTAAATCATTTATAATGAAATGATATTCTGTGACATCAACCCTTCAGTTACTGCTTGGTTAGCATAAGTCAAGGCAAATTAACTCTCTTTTGGTAGGTAAGCCACACCTGTAACAATCTTGTACAGAGTTTATGATCTTTCACTTCGCACATTATTCCTTTTAAAATGCTCCCTGTATAAGATAGACTCCTCTCCCCCCAGCATAAGTCACATCGTCTTCAAGCAGAGTTAGGGACTGTGATACACAAACGTATGTCAAGGTAAAGCTGCTGGGTTGGGGATGAGCCCTTCCCTTTGCCAGACACACCAGTATAAAACACAAATCAAAACACTTCTCCACCCATGAAAGACCATTTTGTACTTATCAGACCTGAGATTCCTACCTTAACTTACTGGAAATCAAGTACGACTTTACTAAAAACAAGAGATTTAAAATAGTGTAGAACAGACACAAATGTGAGGTCATTCAGGCCAGCAGCCCTGCCAGATAAAGTCCACCGCCAGTGGCCAAACGCCCGGTTAGCCATCGATCAGCCGGTAGGCCCGACAAGCCCATGTTTTTGTTTAAATGTTTGTGTTTGATTGCGAGCTCATGACGGCGAGGGGACGGCAGAGGAAGCAGACAGCCAACTCTAGGCAGGAGAGGGCAGGAAGGGGAGGGGGTGAGTGTAGGCAGGAGAGGGCAGGAAGGGGAGGGGGAACGCAGAGGGTGGGCAGCAGGGTGGGCAGGACGCTGGGGCTGGCAGGCGCTCCAGAAGCCTTCCCTGAAATGGGCTCTCAAATGTGTCAAATTTTCTTTATTAAACTCTTTTGCGAGATCTATAGGAACTACTATTTCCTTTTTCTATTCCCCCCTCCCAAAATTAAGTTGCTTCTCCCACCCTGCATTTCTTTTCCCTCTGCATTTCTTATCCAGCTCGATCCTCAGCTTTGGTATCCTTTGCTCTTACCACATTTTTCCATTCCTCCGTCCGTTCTCTAACTCCCCAGTTATCCTCAGTCTCTCTGCGTCTCGTCTCCTGCCACTGCCATGTACGATGCTTTCCTTCTGAAACTACTCCCACTAGCAACCGAGCACTGAAACTCCCAGCGCATCCAGCCTCTGTCGGCAGCTCGACTTGATCTGGGCGGCTCTGGCAGCCGGCGGAGGCAGCAGCCTCTAATGGTGGCCAGAAGGAAAACTTCTGCTCACAGAACAAGTATTCATGTCTGCCCTTCAAAGCCAGAGGCCAAAGTGGGACAGCGGAGAGGCGAAGAATGAGACAAACAAGGTGTAGGTAGCTGTGGGGTGTTGTGAGAGGAAGGTGTTGGGATAAAGAAAGGGGAAAGAAAAGCAAAACCCTGTAAAGTCTGAGATGAATGAACGCACCAGGAAGCTGCAAAGCTCCTCCCAGCTCCAGGGCTGCTCTGCAGGTAGAGGAAGATGCCCCAGGCCAGGCTCTATAGGTGTGGTAGAGGGCAGGGACGGCTTCACAGCCCTGACTTACCCTCCGAGCCCTCCGGTTTAGTTGGCTCCAGCACCATGCGGGGGCTTCGAGCCCCAGAGCCCGGAGGAAAGGCAGCTGCCTCGGCCCGGCCTCAGCGAGTCCAGTCCGGGGAAGGACAAGGCGCTTCCTTGGGACTGAGATACGCTTTGCCTGTGAAGTACGCCAAACTACTCGGTTGTTCCTCACCCGTGGCTAAAATCCTCCCAACTGACACTAGCACTGTCTGAAGCATATTCAGGTTTGTGCAGGAAAACCAGTTACAACAGATAACCCAGAAGGCAATTCCAGATTCAGTATTTTTACAAGCACTTTTCATCTGGGGCTTTCAAAGTGCTTTGCAAATATGAACTCGTTTAAGCTTCACAACAACCCCCGTGAGGCAAAGATAATGATCACTATACCCATTTTACAAATGGGGAAACTTTAGCACAAAAGAAGAGAAGTGTTGCCACAGATCAGGCATAGCAAGTTGAGCACAAAACTAAGCAGTGCTGCCTCCCAGGCACTTGCACTAACAAGCAGAAAACCCTCCCTTCCCCTCTGGTTTGATTGAGAATAGCTATTCCAAACAAAGGTGTAGTGTTAAAAAAAATGAAGGAGGAGAAAACATGTAGTTCAAGTTCAGTAAGAAACTTCAGCAGCTTCAGAGCATCAGTACCATTAAGCTACGCATTTAACATCGAGTTAGCTGCACCTTTGAGTAGAATGCAAATAGGTAAGTAGAAGCAAAAAAAGCTTGCTTTTTGTAATGGTATGATTCAAAGCAACATGCAGAATGGCACGATGTAAGCAACACATCCAAACAAAGTACTCGGACATCTTGCAAGGCTGATACTAAAAATCACATGCCATGGGAAAATAAATTTAAAACCCCTGCTCTAACATCTGCAGTAAAAGTCGATTAAGGAATGTGACAACGGTGATGAGGTACTGTCAGGAAATACGGTCTGGCTAAAGTCTGAAAGTCCAAAGTGTTTATTCAAACCACAGCCAAGAGTTTTGACAGCGTATGAACGGACTGTCTCACTGTGTATTAGTGGTTTTGGCTGTCAGAAGCAAAAAGTTGACCAAGCTTTTTCTTAAAAGTTTTAGAATCAGATCTTTGCTGGTTATAAGGAACTTAACTTTTTTACTATAGTTTAAGTCCGTTTCTTTTTCATCCAAAATCTTATTTTCAGGTTCGGTGGGAATTGAAAGAAACGAAGAATTCAGCAGTACCCCAGAGGGTTACACCTGTCGAGTTCAGGAACAGATGTGAAATATTTTTTCCTTGACTAACACTAGACTCCATAGAGAGCTGATGATTTCTCAGGTATGTAACCACAGAAGGATTCTTACTCCAGATAAATTATCACTGAGCTATTTAAATTCATAACTGCAGTAGCAGTGCAAACATGTTGATGAAATAATCACTTGGATTTGGCTGCATGCTGCTGTTCTGCTGCTGCAGCACTCTGGGGCGTTTGCAATTTCAGGCAGGATGGGTACTAAAGGAACTCTTGGGAGAGAGCCCTGTTAACCAGTTCAGTACCATTGCATGAAATAACTAGTGCAATGGGCATTATATAACTGCAGAGTAGCTAAAGTCTTAATAACACGCTACTTTGCTTAAGTGTTATTCGCAAGCAGTGGTTTCAATTAGTGGCAAACAGCTCAGAAACTTATAGGGGGAAGAAACTGATCCTTTGTGTTACAAAAGAAAACTTCTACAAAAAATGTCCATCACTGTCATTTACTGTCTATAAAGGGGCCCCTAAAATTCACCAGTTTCAAATACCACAAGCCAGAGAAGTATTTTTTTCTCCCCATTAAATTCTATTCCATTTACCTGAGAATTCAGCGGTTAAAACACGATTTCCTTTTCCTTTCTTGCACTGCTTAAGATAACTTTTACAGCCTACCAAATGATTTTCAAAGTAGGAAAAGCAGAAATACAATCAAATTCAGAGACATGCTGGGGCTCTGCAATACCAAATAAGGAATGTAAACTTCACATAGGAAAAAAGAGAAAAAGAAGGATTCAGCTAAAGAGAAGTGAAGTGGTGAAAGCATCAGAAAAGATAATTACATGGTAACATATTCCATTGATGAAAATAAGTTGATAATTTCAAACTTGAGTCATAGTAAGCCATCTTCAACTTTAAAAATAATGTATGAAAATCGGATTTTGATTTTGTGACCTGCCTTTTTCGTGTAGATCCGCTGTGGTAATTCTATCTTTTTTTTATTCCACAGTAGCTCAAAAATGATATGCACAGATACACAGACAAACAGAGTTAATAAGATCAAACTTCCTAACACAAACCAGGACAGAGTGAGCAGTCAATAATTCGTGATCTAATTTATGACTGTCTGCAAAGCAAGCATGTTTTGCCTAATGGGGTGAATGTCTCTTATTAACTTACTACTAAATTATGTACTGAACTAATAGCATTGTCAGAGGCCTGTAAACAGTGCAGATATGAATCAGTGTTTTGTGGCAGCACTATAATTATAATAACATCCTGAACAAGCTTTATGCCATTGCAGTGCACATAGACCTGGTACTGATAGGCTTAATACAAGATCAAAAGTTAACAAACAGGGACTTAGGCAGTGAATCACAAAGCAGACACACTTCTGTTTTGATATATAATGATGGTGAAATAAAGCCAGTTGCCTAAGCTGGATTAGAGACACATGACACACTTGTAAAGAACATGATCTCTTCTGGGAATAGCTCTTCACATTAATCTGAAAAAGCCCCTGTTTTTTTCCTGTTATCACTCTCAATTCACTTCTTCTTAGTAAGCAATCTAGAGCTACAAACAGATACCACCAGGCAACAACTATATGCCTGCTGCTGCTGGAGGGATTTAGGTTTCAGACTTTTCATCAGAGGCAAAGCACTGTCAGCACAGCCCATGGGGCAAAGACTGAAAGGGGTGCTTTATCCAGCCAACTCGCAAGTGGGGACTCGCTTCTGTTTCCTCTCCTCCATTTCTTCTTTCATTCGAGTTTCTCAGGTAAACTGCACACAATAGTTATACCAGTGTGTTTCTTAATTCCAGTTTTAAAGCTTTGAATGAATAGCATGAAATTGTAATATTTCCCCTCTGGTTCATCGTTAGTGAAACACAGAAATATTTTAAAAAATCTGATCAGAATGCAATGTTTACCTTTAAATTCATTTTTCTTAGTTTTATTTTTTATTAACAAAATATGCATGAGAAAAGAGTCTTATCTCCAGAGTTCCTCTCTTGCTACATATACCTAGCTAAATTTATAATCCTTTGACACATCAGTGGGCTAGTTGATAACTGAAGGGGACACAAATCTAATTTGTTTAAAACCTTTGCTGGTAGGCATTTAACTGAAGCCTGTAAGGCACAGAAATAAGAGAGAAGGAATCACTATTCTATTCCAGGCTTTCTCCCTGATTTAATAGATGACTGAGGGCAAGTTATTTCGGTTCTTGTCTCCTCCCATTAGTATGTGTATTACGTTCCTTTGCTCACACCAAATCACTTTGAGAGCTGGGGGAAAAAAATCCAATGGGGCTAACTATTATGGTGATGGTAGAACAACACAGCATGCAGTTTCACAATCCTAAACCTCCTGACAATCAGTAATTACAGTAATATCAGGAAAGACACTTTACAAAGGAAAGATAAACACTGCACAGCCTTACTAGTTTTTAACCTATTCAGATAGCTGGGGTTACGTGTGCTGTTTCTGATCAGTCTGCCAAAGGCAATTCGCAATCGATCTACTTTTCTCAAAGTGTTTAAGTTCTCCTTACAAATATCCACACTCCTAAGGAAAAAAAAAAAATTATAGGTTCACAAATGGAAAGAGACTGGAAACCAGTTTCCTAGAAGAAAGAATGAATGAAACAGCTACAGGTCTGGGCAGCTTACCAGGGCAGTGTGCCTCCAGGCACAACCACTTTCTTCCCTTTGACTCACCCCTCCTATAAACCCTCTTTCCTCTTGAATACAGCTCAGGCTTAAATACCAAAATAACCTTCGGTACAACATTAACCCTTGAAATTCAAGCTCAAGGCCGTCCAAATCTATCTCACAGTCCTGCGAATAAACTCATTCATTTTCAGTCACATATACAGTAACTGATTTTTGAATCACAGGTTCAGTAAGATTCCTATGACCATGAGATTGGTATAAAACATAAGATTTTAATTCTTCTTCTATCCAAGACTCTTTTATTTGTTTTTTAAATCCCAAGACCTTTTAAAATTCACATTTTCCAACTTGCCTTCACAAAAAGGAAAAGCATATTTTCTGAAAGCAATAGATAAGGAACTCCTATGACCCACTCATTCCTGTAGACAGAGTTTTGAGAAAAATACCTCCACCAGAAGATCAGAATTGGACTGTGAGAAATTGTAAACAGAAAGAATGATTTTTGACTCAAAACAGCTTTGGTTTATGATCGCTGAAAATAAATTCATATGTTGGGAGTCTCTGCTCTTTTAAACTTGGTCACAATTGAAAGCTTTTCATTATTGATTTATTATTTTTTTTTCTCAATCAAGTTATACCACTACACTGTGTTTCTAGTTCCATAAGTTGATCACTCTTTTTTTCACAGAGTATGATGAATTTTTTAGATGTGTGTTGCCTTTTAGAAGCCAGAATTTAACTTATGATTGATGTGTCAATAGAAGGAACTGCTGAGATAGCCTATTGAAGTTCTTTGCTTTATCTAGGCAATTGAGCCAACCACTGTATTTTTGCTCTGATACAAACTCAAATAAAACAAAAAAAGGCACTGAGCCATAAATTACTGGAATTCTCTTTCTTCTAGAGAGTAAAAGAAGTCCAAATTCAGAGGTTCTTTATTAAAAAGTAGATGTTTGCCCATGGACAACTGACATTTGTGAGATAGAAGCAGAAGTTTTTAGGCATCAAAAGTCTTAAAAGATCAAACTGTTGAGAGAAATTCTCCTTCAACTCAGTGGGAATGGTTGCTACTTCTGGAGGTTTTATATTCTCTGTCTGTCACTGACTTGAAAATCAAATCTTCAAAGAAACATGGTATGCAGCATTCAGAAAAAACTTATTTTCACTTAGTCCCAAGTTTATTATATTCACATTTAGCTAATCAAATCCAAAATTAATTATTTTGGATTCCATGAAATTCTTTACTATATATTATTTACTATATATGAAATTATTTTATATATATTATATGGACATCATAAAAGATTCCACAGCTTTCTGTATTTTGCAAGATTAGGAGTTTGTGCCAGTGTACTTACCTAAAATGTCTTCTAAAATCTGAACTGTGCAGTGTATAAGTTCTTATACTAGTTCTAGAAGTCAGTGCATTTCAGGGAGGGTAGTACGTAAACACAGTAGTTATTAATATTTGAAAGTTCAAGAAGTCTTTCAAAACCGGGAATGTTTTATTAAAATGAACGTAGCCTAAAGTGGCTGATAACTTTTACTATTTTTTAAGTATTGATGTGGAGATATGGGTCATGAAGAGGTAGAAACCCACACTATGCATTGTCTAGAAGTCAGTGCATTTCAGGGAGGGTAGTACGTAAACACAGTAGTTATTAATATTTGAAAGTTCAAGAAGTCTTTCAAAACCGGGAATGTTTTATTAAAATGAACGTAGCCTAAAGTGGCTGATAACTTTTACTATTTTTTAAGTATTGATGTGGAGATATGGGTCATGAAGAGGTAGAAACCCACACTATGCATTGTACCTACTGTCAATAAAAGTACTGTTCTCCACTAAAGGAAAAAAACCAGGAACTTAATCACCTTTGTTCCAATCTCACACACAGGTTTTATATATAAGAATAATCTAAAGAATCAGAGAACAATTCAGGTTGGAAGGGACCTCTGGAGGTCATCTGGTCCAACCTCCTGCTCAAAGCAGGGCCAACTTGAAAGTTCAATCACATGACTCAGGACTTTGTCCAGACAAACTATGAATCCCTCTGAAGACAGAGATCCCATAACCTCATTGAACCACCAGTTACAGTGCCTTACTATCCTCATTAAAAAGATTTTTGTTTTCTTCAGACTCAATTGGAATTTCCCTTATTGCAACATGTGACTCTTGCCTCTAGTCCTTCCTCTGTGCATCCGTGCTGACCTCCATGCTAGCCTTCATTGCCGCCAGGGCACACTGCTGACTCAGGTGCAAATTACAGAATCACAGTATCATTTAGGTTGGAAAGCACCTCTTGAGTTCATCTTATCAAACCCTCCCTGCTGAAGCTGGGTTAGCTAGAGCAGGTTGTTCAGGAAGATGTCTGGTCAGGTTTTGAATATCTCCAAGGATGGACACTCCACAACCTTTCTGGGCAACCTGTGCCCAGAGTCAGTCACCCTCACAGTAAAAAAATGTTTCCTGATGTTCAGGTGGAATTTCATGTGTTTTAATTTGTGTCCATTTCCTCTTGCCCTGTCACTGGGCACTACTGATAAGAGTCTGGCTTCTTCATCTTCATTCCCTGCCATCAGGCATTTACACCTGATATTTATGTACCTATAACTATAAATTGTCCACTGGAGAGTTACTCCTTCCCAGGTGCAGGAGGTTGCATTTGCTTTTGTTGGACTTACACGAAGCTCCAGTTGACCTACTCCTCCGCTTGTCATACCATCTAGACCCGTAAAAAATTTGCAAGGGTCTGTAGCATTAAGTCCATCTCTCGCAGGTCACTTTCACAATCTCGCTATTTGAAGAACTTCACTCAGCTAAGTTAGATCAAAGGGACTTCATGTAAAATGCAGTAAAAGTGATTTTACAGGCTTTTATGATTTAAAAACAGGCAGTAGATTAAGAAGCCAGTTCAAACAGTCCACACTGCTATATAATATAGGGTATCTGCAGACAGAGTCTGAGGCAAAAATGGACATGAGAAAGTATATAGTTTTTCTGTCCATAAACACCAATCTCCCATTCTCAGGTAATTCAAAATTGGGCTTTTGCTAGGAACCTAGGTTATTGCTATTCTTGGCAGATGTTACTGCATGTTGTTGAGCTTTTGTTCCTATAGAGTGGCCTTAGCTGATAAACTCTCTGTTATGTAAAACTGATTATCATGTAAGGCAGTGGAGACTGCCCCAGGATAGCTCTTCTCTTCAGTGGCATATCAGTAATGATCACTGATAAATACATTTTCAGGTGTTCCTAAAACATAACAAGATCGTGTCTTCGCTAGCGTTGTAGCAAAGTGGAACCCACTTACCAGATAAAACAAGGAAAGGAGGAATCTTTGTAAAATCTATGTTGACAAATGAGAATAGGAAAAACGACCATGCCAAATACATGCCTATCAATTAGATCAATTACTTCAAAATGTGCTAACAAATACTACAAGAATATTATCTAAGTCTTAGTAATAAGACAACTATACTTGTACTACTAAACTTTTATTACAAAACACAAAGTTTGCCAGGTCTAATCTTAATACGGATTAATGAATTGCATTAGTATGCTATTTTTTGTGGGTTTAGAAGGTCTTTCTAAGACCTTTACAACACAGTAATTACTAAATAATCATGAGTTAAATTTACAGTAGATAATTAGTATAGCGATGAGTTATGAAATATTTGATTTCACACAAAGATAGGATGACAAAATACTGCAATGGCTTCTGTCTTCTTAATAGCTTAAACAATGAATTGCATTAGTATGCTATTTTTTGTGGGTTTAGAAGGTCTTTCTAAGACAATTACAACACAGTAATTACTAAATAATCATGAGTTAAATTTACAGTAGATAATTAGTATAGCGATGAGTTATGAAATATTTGATTTCACACAAAGATAGGATGACAAAATACTGCAATGGCTTCTGTCTTCTTAATAGCTTAAACTAAATTAAATTAATTAAAAACTCTACTAAAAAGATATTATTATTATTTTTTGCAAAGGATTCTTTCCTATTTGTAGAAAGGGAGATGCAGGTTTAAGACTCTCCTATGGTGTTCATAATGTCAAATTTGATAGCATGATTTCCAGATACTGCTGTTTCCCAATGTTCTGTTTTGCATGAAGCTCATCTGGCCCAATGCAGACATTTACAGTACAAATCACTACAGCTGAACTAGTTGAAGAAACTCCTTTTCATTTGAGTGACCAATGAAAATATAGGCCCTTTTATGATGTGATTCTTCTGTTCTATTTTAGGCATTGACTTTAGGATGAGATGAATCACAACCTAGAAATGCTTAGGTTTTTCTTCACTGACTGTTAGGAGACTCTAAGATGACTAGCTTAGGGGTAGATAGCTGCATTTTAGTCATAATGTTACGTGAGATTATTCCTACTCCTTTTGTCTGCAATCTTATTTAGACCGTAAATTCTTCAGGCACTGCCAACCACCATGACTCCTCATCACTATCACAGTAAAAATAAGAATCCTTTCCAAAATCAAATTACTAACCTAGTATAAGAAATATCCAAAACTTGGTCGAAAAACTGGCCAACTCCCCCTATTTTTAACTTTGAATTAAAGGAAAAGGCTTTGGGAAAAAAGTTATTGCTACCATCTGGTCATATTTAATGAATTTTAGTCCATCTGTTTTTGGCAAAGGCTCCCAGAGCTTAGATTCCATTGCTGAGATCACGAAAGCTTCACAATTTTATCCCAAGTCTTTCCAGCTAAACTGCCTTTTTGGAGCATCAGCAGGCTTCATTACTGACAGATGGGTTGCAGTCTCTGTGACAGACGGAAGCTTTTCTGTATTCAGTCCATAAAGAAAGAGAAGCACAAGCACTTCTGTGGTTCCTCTTGTTTAAGAGATGTGCTACCATGTATTTGAGAACCACAAGTGACCTGTGCGTCCATCTTAGGAGCTACAGCAATAAACTACTCTGGAGGTGACTGAGAATATAGAGCATAGCCGTCACATCTTCACAGAGCAAAAAATGTTTGGAAACAGAGGTTAGCACACCTCACTACAGCAGTCAAATAACAGGGAGCGTCCACAAATAGCTATGACTATTTAGCAATGGCTCTAGTTTGGGAACTCTTGAT
Source organism: Aptenodytes forsteri (assembly GCF_000699145.1). Classification (NCBI taxonomy): domain Eukaryota; kingdom Metazoa; phylum Chordata; class Aves; order Sphenisciformes; family Spheniscidae; genus Aptenodytes; species Aptenodytes forsteri. The sequence continues at coordinate 840,460 of NW_008795486.1, forward strand.
AGCCTTATAACACCAATGCATAGTTCTTCAGCCATGAACTTACAAAGACCAAGCAGAGAAGACTTTAATGCTGATATGCCTGTTTCCTCCTCCTGTCCCCATCTTGCCTTTTGTAGTAAATGAAATGACTGGTAGAAAGATGGAGGTGGTGCCAGCAAATGCCCTTTTATACAGGACTTAACTAACCCTATTCCATTGCTTTAAGCTACTTAAATCAGCTCTCCTACCTTTGCAGAAAGGAGACTCTAGTCATGTCATTTACTTCCCCCGACCCCGTGAAAGACCCAGTTCGCATTTGACTCCTAGAGAATAATTTATAATAATGATGCATTTTGTTTCCAAACATACATAATGAGTCAGTTTTTACCTGAGTCTTCCATCCTCTGCTGCAGCTCCTCCTGGTATAATCTTAGTAATGAATATCCCAGGATCATCCCCAATGTGTGGGTTATCTGTTCCTCCAGCAATACTGAACCCCAGGCCGGAATTCCCCTGGAAAAATAAAAAAAAGTAAATGCATCACCAGATGCTAGATTTCTACAGAATTTATTTGCAGTGCAGGAGCAAAGTATCCTTGCTTCTTAACGAAAGCGCTTTATTTGGCAACTCCATACTTGAAGGCAGGTGACTCAGTCAGAAAAAATTGTCAGTTAAAGAACAGAGGCTGTGAACACAAAGATTTCCCAGAGTTAATGGCAGCGTTAATGGATGCTCCTACAGAAACAGGATTTCACCTAAATTTAATTGTTTTCAAAAGCAGCCACATAAATTAGCATCTGAACTCCAATATGAATTTATCCAAGTCAATGAGAACTAGAGGCTAAAAACACTTCAGAGCTTTGAAAAAAGACTTTAAAACCCACCGTCATTTACACATAGAAACAGTGAGTAACATTTAGCCCTGAAGTATTTTAGTACACCATTTTCTGTTGAAAAGTGATCATTGCTCAGATTCACATAAGTAAATGCAATCACCAGATCTAGATTTCTACAGAATTTATTTGCAGTGCAGGAGCAAAGTATCCTTGCTTCTTAACGAAAGCGCTTTATTTGGCAACTCCATACTTGAAGGCAGGTGACTCAGTCAGAAAAAATTGTCAGTTAAAGAACAGAGGCTGTGAACACAAAGATTTCCCAGAGTTAATGGCAGCGTTAATGGATGCTCCTACAGAAACAGGATTTCACCTAAATTTAATTGTTTTCAAAAGCAGCCACATAAATTAGCATCTGAACTCCAATATGAATTTATCCAAGTCAATGAGAACTAGAGGCTAAAAACACTTCAGAGCTTTGAAAAAAGACTTTAAAACCCACCGTCATTTACACATAGAAACAGTGAGTAACATTTAGCCCTGAAGTATTTTAGTACACCATTTTCTGTTGAAAAGTGATCATTGCTCAGATTCACATGCTTTAAAAAAAAATAAAAATCCACAAAACAAAACTATTTCTTGCATCTTACTGATTTGCTAGAATGAAATATTTGAAAGACACATTATGAGGGTCTACTCAATAATCCTTATTGCTTTTACTACTTGTGCGAATATCGTGAAAGTTAAATAGGTATGTACACACATACAAACACTTGCAACTTAACTCACTGTTTTTCACATACAGTTCAAACCCACAATTCTAACCCTTTTTTGGAAGTATATATTAGTTATTATACTTTTCTGTATAAATTCACATTTATCAGAGACATTCTTTTGAATAAATTCAATGCAATACTCGATCCTTTAAGTCTCTCTCATCCCAAAGTATGTTTATAATTAGGTATTTAGGCTTATCACAGTGATACAAGACTATTGATATTGCAGAATATGTACACTGCTGCGAATGAAATATGTTCAGGGCACTAAAAATACTTTTCTCTTATTTCACTCAATTTCTCAGATTATTGGGAGTTTGTTTCCTTCACTCCTGCTTGTGGACAGGTATCTGGTTCGGTCCTAGTGAGAAGAGTTACTAATAAAAATAGCATCTCTCTACTTTTTTAAATTTAAATCAAATCTCATTTCTGCGTTTTTGAATTCTGCTTCAATTAGTAGGTCAGGCATGCAACACATTTTGTGTGTGAAAGCCTGCATGTTGCCTGCCTGCAGCACATCAAGTTCTTAATTCTGTTATCAGTATTCTACATTCACAAGCAATGCAGTTCTCATTACTCAAGAGATGTACATGCAATCTGCAGCTCTGCTATCAGCATATAATTGTGAATAAATTTTCAGTACTAAACTAATTTATAATCCAAGGAGAAGGATTTAGGGCTACACATATCTTAATGCTTCTCAGCTAGCTATAATACGAAAAACATTATAATACTGAAACACTCTGTTTATATTTTCACTAGAGTTAATAAACATCTCCAGGCCAGCATTATAAATCTTTGATTTAATCTCCCTTTCATCATCAGGATCATCTCAGATTCAGGTTATTTTCCCAATATTTTAACACATGCCTAATTATACAGTGCACTCTACACCAACATGCACTCTAAAAATACTTTAAGAATATTTTCCTGTAAGTTTTTCTATATGTCATATTGTTAATGAAGCTAATCTTCCAACACATCAGAATGAAAAAAATGTATACTTATACACACTTCATGAAGCCTGGAACAAAAGCCTTAAAACACTACTAAAAGCAAGGACAAATTTCTAGAAAGTTTGTGTAAGTAATACTTGATTTTTAAGACCCCCCCCCAAAAAAAAAAATTAAAATAAAATTGTTGGGTTTATTCTTAACTCCAAATAGATTTAAAAAATATGCAATAACCTGTGTTTCTGAATGGAGGTGGATTTCCAAATCCCCAAAACCTACTCCTGATAGGAAAAGAGGAAGAGCAGGGTAGCAAGGAGAAATCTGGACATAATTTTTAGTTGGTTAGGGAACACTAACAGCTATATCATAACAAAAAAGCGTGCCTGAAGAGCTTTAAAAACTGTCAAAGCTTGCCCATTATGTGGGGTGTGCTTAGCTGTTACAGTTCTTCACATAAAGTTCATTAGATTTCTCAGCAGGAAATGATTTCTGAAAAGGTTTCACACTTTCCCTGCACTCTTTTCCTCCTACCATACTTTTTTCCGTTAACTTTTTAGAGCTAAAAAATATAGCAATGCTGACTGTAAGCAGTGACGTGGTAAAACTGCTACAAACTTCTCAGAAGAATCTGTGCTAGCCTTTGACATTTATCCATAAATGTGCATCTGCTATACTGCAAGGCTATTCCGATTCTGCCCCTTAGGAATAACCTTTTAAAAGAACAGGGCAGCACTCGTCACTGGCATTTTTGTATCCAGAAGTTTTCAAGCAATTATTCTGGCTGCAGTCCTTGATCAACAGGATCTACAAGCAGTCACACACTAGCTGCCTCAGCAGCTAGGTGTATCCCTGCAAGGCTTTCCTGCACCAGAAACTGCACTGCAAAAACTAAGTGCAATTACACAATTTTTTTCACAGTGGTTCTTGAAGGGTCTGCATTGGCTACATGGAAAAATCTTCTGTCTTTGTCCTTCAGCTCACGGCCAACAAGGCTAAAAGCATGGCTACCATCACTCATGGGTCACTGGCCTTTTAAGAGCCTTGGGTTGAAAAATAATGTAATAGGAACGTTCTGGTTGAAAGCTACTGTACTTCAGTTCTGAGTAGCAATACTGATGTACAGATCCCTCCTCCCCCTCATGCTTTGTCCCATCTTACTAGTGTGTAGGTTCATCAGCATATGGTTGTTATATTAAAAACTCATCGTAGTTGACGAGCTGTAACTCCAAGTTCCCATTAAGTACTGTCTACCATCACAACACTTCCTGAACCTTTCTGCAGGGGTTAGCTCCCCACCCTTTACTTTTTGCATCTCCTTTGTCCCCATCCCAGAAAAAAACAGTGTGTTAATTATCTTCACAGCTTTTCTTGGCATATCTCTGTCTCCCTGTCATTTCATGTTAACCGATGAAAATGTCTGCCTTCCCTCAGCCCAAAACAGCAGCTGAACCATCACTTAGCCACTGCATTTTCCAAGGTGGAACATTCATGCTTTCTCTCATGCTGACTCTCATGGTTGGGAGTGGTTCCCCGTAAATATCTGTCAAGTTAATTCACTGCCCTCTTTCTATTCCAAGCCTTACTTCTCTTGGATGCTTACAAAGCAAGTTAACAATGAGCTCAGGGGCCTGGTGACAATGCAGATAAATGTTTAATAAGAACTAATAGCAGCTGATACAGAGGAGAAGAGGTGTAAAGCAATGGAAGTCTTCCTCCTTTGGGATATTCCATCGGTACTTTTTAATTGAGATTAAAAGCATATTTAGGCCCAAATATGCTTGCCAGCTTTGTTTCAGGATTCTTCGGTAGCAGAGATTTAGCCAAAAATCCCAAAACATACGTAGGGGGTAAAAAACTCTGAACAAGTCTCAGACCTACTAACTTTAATGGCATTGCTCAAATGTCATTATTTGCATGCCCAAATATATAAGGGTCCAGATCTAAATAATTTTATGTTCAATTCATTTTAGCTAAATTATCTCTTGACCTAAATCTTGCCATCTCTTTGTCCAGGTTCTGAATTGCTACTACTATAAAAACCTCATATAATGAGTTACTGACAATACAGGGAAGATTTGCACAAAATTACTCAGCAATAGATGCATGAATGTATTTTTTTAATTGTTAGTTTAGTTTCTTACTAGCATCCCCACCTTTTGTTGCAAGGCCTCAGCCATGCACACAGCCTGACAAAAGGCTTAGCATAGTACAACATGCCCAGTTTGCCTTAAAAAAAGGCTGCCTCAGTTTCCTCCTATTCATGCTGGGTATCTCATGCTTCTCAGGGATTTACCATCAAGCTCAAATTTCTCTCTTGATTCAGCTTTACTTTTCAAACAGAGAAACTTAGGTCAAGCTACCAAATCACAATAATTTCTCCCAGCCCAGCCCCAGAGGCCTCCTTCCTGTTCTCCTCTGAAGGGAAGGTCAGTACTTCTTCTTAAGGTTTACTACACAAGCCTGCCTCCTTTATGCCTTTCTCAGACGGGGCTTTGCACTTCCACAAGGGTCAGCTGAGTTCTTTATAGCTCAGCCTGAGCAGGGAAGAGGCCTGGCTGTAATTCTTCCGGCCCTGGAGGGGCAGACAACCTCCAACAGAGACACAGTATCACTTCACATGACTGGTGTTACACCTTCTCCAACACCGAAACACAACACTTAGGGTCAGAATAAGATGATGGATGATTCACATGCCAGGGAAAGAAAATAAAACTTGCAAGTTCTGGCCAGTTTGAATCTCCTCCCTCAAGACTTGTTATACTGCCAACGTGAAGATCACAAAAATAAAGTAAGAATCCCCAGCAGGTAATGGTTTTGGGTAGCCAGAAGGCCATGTGACCCATCCTTCTTCTTACTTAGCCTTCCATCTTGCATTCTTCTCCTTTTACACACCACTATGAGCAGCCATATAACAGGCTGCATCTTCATAGGTTGCAGCATTTTTATTTCGTCAGAGAGTAATCCTCAGAAGTGCTCCACACTGACTTCCGTGGAGACAGAGTGAAGTCGACACTGAGAACTTCTGAAGTTATTCTCCCATGACATTACAGCTGTCCATGGCTGATAGCCTTCCATACACGTCTACAAATGATTTCCTCCTTACTGTGTCTCATTTTTTTCTTTTTCCTGCTCAAGAGCTGCATTTCGCTTTAGAGCAGAGTTTGATTATGAATGATGTAAAGTCATTCAGTCTTTAACAAAATCACAGAAGAATATAAGCCCAAGAAGCAGAAATGAGATCAGAAATGCACATCTAGGGCAGACTGAGTTTTTCCCTATATAAAGACCAAGTGATTTGTATTTTACCACACTAAGTAAGCATACCACAATCACATAGAGGTTGTTTTCTGTTTTAATTTCTTTTTTTTTTTTCATTCTAATCAATAATGTGACAGCAGAACTCAGTGTTTTACACCGGCTTCTCACAGACTCTTTTTAAATGACTTAATTACTTCAGTGCTCCTAAAAGAATTTCTGATAATCTTCTGAAGTGACATGATTTTGAAGCTCTCTGGCATTTAGGTTAGAAAAATAATAGACATGAATTGCACAGAGTTCACTTAACTATTGCTGCAACCTCACCCTGTCATGGCAGCGTACCAGGAAGCCTGTTTCACAGAGTCCATCAGTCAGCAAAAAGTCCAAGAGAGAATGAGGAACTGTACAGCAGAATAGTTTCCAGAGGCTGAAAGATGTTTCAGGTGACAACACATACTCCCACAGCCTCTATTACCGAAATGATCTTTGTGTTTCTATTTTTTTTACTTACAGGTTTAAGGGAGCCATTTTGCTCAGCTGTTAAGGAATATAAGTTAATGTTAATAAAGCTGTAATGTGCTGAACTATGCAAATAGTAAATAAATAGTAATATGTAAATAACAGAATTGACACAAGTCAAGCCTACAAAGCTTTCCACTGTTTTCAAGGGTTTTGCCCAAGTAAGGACATTAAGTTTCCATCATGTAAGATTGTTTTCCTGCTCCACAGAAAACCTAAATCCAAACACAGTATCACAGAAATATATGAAGACTCTTCTGTTAGGCCCTAAGAAATGCTGCTTATCAGTAAATACAGGGGAAGTTAAGAGTGGTCACAGCGTACGTGTTTGTGGATGAAGGATTCAAGTCCATTCATGAGATGACGGGAAAGAGAGTCAAAATTCTTGACCCTCGCTGCCTTTGTGAGCTCAAACTTGTTGCTCTTTCTTTGGGGAAAGTTTTATTGCTTGGGGAAGAGAGGAGAAAGGGAAAGGGCAGTAATAATATACATCTGCAAAGTGCTGCAAACTTTTGAACAAAAGTGATAGGGAAAAAATGGTTAATTAGATGATAAATAACTTAATCTGTGATTTGTATTCTTATAATAATGCTTCTTCTTCTGTTCCCCTATAAAATTTTGAGACTTTAAAGAAAATCTTCTCTTGCTAAACCACCTGTTCATAAAAAGCAGAATTTTATGTATTAAAGAAAACACAAACAGGAAACACTGCCTATGTTGATTATTCTTAATAGTGTACCTAAAATACTTACAATTTTATCTCAAGATGTTTGTTTTGTTTTTTTCCTGTAGGTTTCCTACCTCTACCATAATCCAAGAGGAAGCAGTCAATGACCTGCTACACCACCTGGACGCTCACAAGTCTATGGGGCCAGATGGGATCTACCCGAGAGTGCTGAGGGAGCTGGCGGAGGTGCTCGCCA
>NW_008795486.1:848968-872080 GCF_000699145.1 Aptenodytes forsteri
ATGGTTTAGTGGGTGGTGGTGTTGGGTCGACGGTTGGACTTGATGATCTTAGAGGTCTTTTCCAACCTTAATGATTCTATGATTCTATGATTCTACTCCGGTGTTCTTGGCCAAATTTGTGGAATGCTTTTCTCTTTCACATCTTTTACAGATGGCTTTAAAGTATGAATTTCTGCCTAAATTTGCAGTTTTTCTCCGAGCAAGTTTAGTCAAGAGAAAGCTCACAAAATAATAGCTGACTCATTTCTAAATACATGCTATATTTTTTTCTGTCTTCCTTTATTACAAATTTAAAAGACCCTATCAACTTTATTACTTGATACTCCTTAAAAAGTTGTCTGTTGAATTTTACAATGGGAAGTATCCTTCAGCTTTTTAAGAGCACTAATGATCTGTAGGTTCAGTAAATCCTCACCTTTCTTTAATCTAAGCAATGCTGGTTTTCTCTTGTTTATGCAAAATTTCAAATCACCTTAATACAAAGGTAAGTTATAACCTCTGAAGTCAGCGTAGACTTGGTATGCATTTGACAGAATTTCAGAATGTGACATACATGCATCAAAATCCTAAAGCTTTTCAGCTTTGGCTGCTACAGGCAGGGCACTTTCTCACTCTGTGTAAGTAACGCACACTTCTCTGATGGTGATGTTGATTTAGGAATTATGCTATTTTTGCTAAAAAGGAGATTTGCTTGTTTTTCCTTTTCAAGTCTAATGCAGCACCTTCCTGTAAGTAAATGTTGCTGTGAGGAAATGTTAATTCATAAACTACTATTGAGTTATTTCAGATGGTGGAAAAACATGTCCCTTACTTGAACTGTGAAACATACTCTGAGACACATAATTTGAAACTTGACTTTTTTATATATTTTAGTAAGTTTTTTTAATCACTGTGAACTAATTTTTATTTTTTACGTTTCTGTTTAAGTGAAGTCATACTTCTGAAACCTTATAAAAAGTAAAATATGAAACTAATACTTGTTTTTTACAGATATTGAAAAGAGTTTGGCTGGAATAGCAAATTTTTGTTATGTCCAAAATTAATCTCTCACAGGGTACCTTTTTAATAACAAAAACAGTTTTACAAAACAGCAGCTCCTGAGTCCTGGCTAAGGCTGCTACCAGCTTTGGCTCCTCTTAAGGTTCTTCCCTCAGGATAGTTCTGTTTCAGATGAAAAAACCCAACACCTTCTCCCATGAGACAAAAAAATAACACCACCTTCCATAAACCACATTCACCCTTGCTCTACGATATTAGGTGTCTCCAAGAACTACTCAACAGCATGAGAAAGTGAAAGCTGAGAATGAGTCAAACTTAGAAAACTGTGGGGAATTAATTTTTTTGGCAAGAGACAGGGAAAAAAACCCCAACTATGAGCTGTGGGGCAAGCAGAGTGAATCAAGTAACATAGTCTACAAATGAGACAAATGATTGAAAACTCTGACCCTAATTGACAGTCATGGGAAGATTAGATGCAGACCAGGATTTGCTGCTGCTCTGAAATAGTCCTTCATAGGCTTTCTTTTTTACTCTGTGTTAAAGCAGATAAGATTACTTAGTTTGGCACTTAAGTTGGTTATATTGAGGGAATACCTCTAGATATACCAAGCCCAAGAAAAGGATGATCATCTGAGATTGCTGGAGAGATCAGTGGGTGCTAAGTACTTCTGCAGGCTTTGTTCAATAACATTTTTCTCCACAAAGTACTTCTCACCTAAGAAAATACAACTCTCTATTCACCTGACAGTGAAGGGACACAGAATTTTTTCTACCTTTCACTCAGCCATGCTTAGTTTAACGGCACATATATAGTGGGGGTGTTTCACCCATCACTCAACAATGCCCCATTCAAACAGCAGCTTAAGAAGTTAATGCTTCATCCCACTGAAATGAACAGGTGATTTTATAATATGCAAAACACTTCCATCTAATTCAGGATTTTGATAGAAAATGTTTGTTAAACCCACTTACTCAAGGCTCTAAGATCTTTAAGACAAGACAGGATTCTGCTTTGCATTTTTTTCACAATCTGGCGTTTATACTAGCACTGTTTTTATACTCTGAAGAAAGAGTGATACGTGCTAAATAACCAAACCGTTTCCTGCCATACGGTACGTGGTTCTTTGGCCATCTCCCACTCTAACACTAGACCTTACTAATCCTGCCACATCTAATCCTGTCTTTAGACTTAAATCATTCCAGCAATGTTTTCAGGTATTTGCACATGCTGTACTATGCTGTACTTTTCTTCTAACATGTTTTATCCAAAGCTCAAGTTTCCAAAGCCTAAACATCAAAGCCACATTTCTGTCTCATTCAGAGAACAAGGACATTTGCATATTTATCAGAGTGCTGTTGAACTCTTTTGTACTTTCAAATCTACTCAAGAGTAACATAATTCATGAAATTCTCACTTCTCCCACGTATGCTGGCACACTCCCCAGAGTCAGAGTTTTGAGACTCCGTAGTTATATTATGCTCCATATGGTACAGATTTTCATCTCTCACAGTGCCATTTGTTGTTTTCAAGCCCCTTATCAGGTTCAGCACATTCATTACAAAACCACAATACACACGACTACAACTGCTTTGACTACAGCTGCTTTGTATGCTTACTCTCACTTGTTATCTGTAGAGGGATATTGTTCTTTCAGCTCTGCCCAGATGAAGTATAGCATTCAAGAAGGAGGATTTTAAAAAAGAGCCAATGGATTTGGTTTTTCGTAATACATGTGAAACCTACAACACTGTAAAACAGCAAATCTAGACAAGGAATGAAACCACTACCAAGTGAAGCAATCTCTTGAGAAAACGCCAGTGTGTCCTTTGCCTGAATACAGATTGATTCAAAAGAATAGGTGTGAACTCTCTTCAGCTTTGGTTTTCACTATTGTATTTCTATCAAGCTCACACTAACAGCTTCTGAGCTGTGACAAACGTGTGTGCCTACTTTTTTCTTCAACGTGTTTCTCGTCCTACTTCAGTATTATCTGTAGGGATAATCTTTCCCAGCATCACGGGAGCATCATGACCTTGCCTAGTTTGTCTCATACAGAAAAGTTAGGCAACATAAGTCCTCTTTTAGTTAGCTGCGTACAACGAAAGCAAGCAAATGTCACAGAAAACACAGTCTGATGAGTAGCTGAAAAGTAGCATGGGAGAGAACTAAATATCCAAAACGTTTCATCAAAACACAGATGCATGCTCTTTGGAGGAGGGAAATGCTGATTCTGGGGAGTGATATGTTCCACTTCACTTGAAAAAATCTTTCTTTGTCATATTGTGTCACTCCAGGCTAGCACTAGACTTCTCATCAACCAGACCCTGAGAGCTTTCTGAACTCCCAGAACTACACAATCAAAAGTGAAAAAATCAGATCAAGGAAGGGAAAGCACCCACTAAGTGATAATAGTAACTAGACGTAAGGGGTGGTGGGGAAGAATAGGAGTAAGAGTAAAACACTAACAGGAATTGAAAGAATAGCAAAGCTTATTCAAGAGACAGGCTACTTTTAAAACTTTGACATGATCATCACTGAAGCTTTCACAATGCAATTATCTGCAAAAACTGAGGAAATTAAGACATGTTTAAATGTAACTCTGTGACAGAAGTAGACAGTCATGTCCTGTACAGGGGCTTAGGGAACAGAACCTTGATTTTACTGAAGCTACGGAAACCAACAGTGTTTCACCACATAGTGCTAGCAATTAAAAGGAAAGAAGAAAACTCCTACTGATGACTCCAGTTCCTCTCTAAAGGATGACACCTCTCATCCCTTTCTGCTGATAATTCAGTGCTATGAAAACCCCAATGGGTGTCTTCAGACTATGTGGAAACTCCTTGGTTTAACCAGTTTGTAGCTCTAAGTCTTTGTGTTGAAAAACTGCTGCATGCCTAAATGGGTTTATTTGGACAGATGACACGATCACTATAGCATTGCTTTGTAAAGCACTTAGGGGAATTTGAGACTCCTTGAGTGTTAAAGGTGCTGAAATAAGCCCAAGTTCTAAGTTATTGTCTAAGCTATTGTTCTTTTCCATTTGACTGTCATGTTCACAGATACCAAATCACTATATTTAGTTGTTCTCATCTTGTGATTTTTTTAAGCATATTTTTAACATATTATAGCCCAACAGTTTCTTGAGTTATATTTCTTTACTGAAATACATATATGGTTATTCATTTAGATTAAAATTCTGGAATGTTTATATCCATTGTAAGATTCTGATAATCTTTTCTTTCCAACTCTTATTCAATCCCGCATCAAAGGAAATGCATGAGTAAAACTCTTAATTTGTCTCCTTATTCAAAATCATGATCTTCGGGGCATGTAATCTGGAAGAAAAAGCTAAACTATTAATGAACTAAAAAGCCCTTAAGGTTTTCAAGTTCAAGCACAAATCCTAAAGGCAAATGACTGAGTATTCTTGTTATTGCATCACTTACCTTGCCATCATTGCACTACTCTAGTGGCTAAGCACACAGAGCTTAGCATTACCTTCTCTTTTAATACACATTAAAGCAAGCTTTTTTGAAACACTTAAGACTTTTCTTTCAGGCCCCATGATGCTCAACTATAGATTTCACTGAGAAGAAATACAAAGAAGGATAAATAACATAAAATACAATTCATTCTTCTTTGTGTTTCACAGACACACATCTAAATCTCATCATGTTTTCCATCTTTGTCCTGACCCTATTTTATTGTAACATTTCATTTCACTGTCCATTTTGTTTCTTATTCTTAGTAAACCTGACTGGCTATGACCCTGAGCAATCTGACATAGCTTCAAAGCTGTCTGTCTCGGAGCAGGAGCTTGGACTAGATGACCTCCACAAATTCCTTCCAAACTGAATTATTCTCTGCTTCTATGAAATACCACTGTCACAAATAGAAAACAAGTTTTCAAAATCTGCTGCCAGCCTAGGAATAGTTCAGGCACTAAAAACTTGCCTTCTAAATTTTATCTTAACAATTACACGATATTTAAACATTTTGCATGTATATGTCCTTAAAAAATTCCTTTTCCAAGATTTGTACCTGTACATTCTTGAGCACAGAGGCTTTCTTGACGTGGTCTCTATGAAAGTCAGACGAAACTCATGGCTAAAACTGTAAATTGAATTCAACTGAAAGTTGAATAACTTTCACACAGTTCTTTGAAATTAAACAAATGAATTTTGTCACATGAGAAATGCACAGTTCCTTTACATTAGAAAAATCAGTTTTACAGGTGTCCTTCTGAGAGGAAGAAGGGAAGTGGAATCTTTAACCAGGTATCTCTTTGCCAAACTTGGCTAAAAACATTCCCTAGGCAATATTTTCCTGCCCTTCTAAAAATCAGTTGAGATAAGATTCACTGTTCCTTTACTTACATCAACACTTGTAAAACATTTAGTAGTGTGCTGAATACAGTATGCACACATATAAATAAATACACAGAACACTGTGCAACAGAACTAGGCTACCATTCCCAACAATATTTATATAATAACATATAATATCAGATATTATTTTTTGTTGAAAATTCAAAGGAATTCTAAATTCCTATGTCCTACTTCAGATGTGTGTCATGGTAATGAATCATATTGAATCATATTAAAAATTTTTAGGATAAGTTAATAGCAATTTTCAAGTTTAGTAACAATATTTTAAAGGTGGCTGTCAGTGATTCACTGGCAGAGAATAATGATCTTGTGATTCATGGAAAAAGTCCTCTCTTTCCCAGCTGTTCAGATGTCACTTTTGCCTTTTTGGAGGTGGTAGGAAGACAGGCTGCGGAACAGACAATCTAAGACAATATTTCTACCAGACGAATGGAAGTTAGACTAGAAGTTGACCAATGTACGCTTTTTAAGAATAAAAGCAAAAGCCAACAAAGACATTTTCACTTGATCTCAGACTCTCTATGGAAAGATCACAGCCCTACATGCCTCTGGGTCACACACAGATGTTGCTCACACAGATAAGCCTATTTTAAGTATAGTAATACGTTTGTTGAGCAGAATTTTCAGAAGAATCAAACTATTTCTATTGATGTCTGACAGAATTACCACCTATTTCAAAAGAAACAGCCAGGCTACAAGTAAACGCTTTTGAAAATCTAATCTTTTATCTGAATTCCTAACGTTTCAGATCTAGTTTTCTTAGTATTAGCAGTAGCTTTTCTGTCACTAAAGACCTTTTTTTGTTGATTCATTTTAGGAGTAGCCACTTTCAGAAATAAAGCTGAAATTCCTGTTCTTGGTACCATGAAAAAACTTAAGTCTACTTCTACTGTTCCTGAAATGTATTCCACATTTACCCCCCCAGACAGTAAACTAACAATGCAAAATAAAAGCTGGAAGAAATAGTCCTTCAGAAAGGGAAAAGGACTCTGTGTCTATATGTCAGCAATGCAAATGGATTTGAAATTTTATTCATAAAATAGTCACAGAAAAATGAGCAGTATGCTCCTGGTACTACAGCCTCCTACACTAACTTTACTTTTCAACAGTATTGGATAAATTCAGAGAAGGAAGCAATTTCAGTAGAAAGGAAAATTATTACTGACTCAACATTTGTAAGTACACCTAGCAGTGAAACTTTCCCTCTCTGTTTTTGTCATGAACATGCGTATTAACTATTGCCACTTCAAGACTTTTTAATTCCCATACCCTCCTTCTAAAGGAGAGAGAATTCTCACACCCCCTTCAGAGCTAAGGAGTTGTAGTGGGTTTTGAAGCAGGGCACTGAACAGTACTCTACTGACATCCTAAAATCCTCATGAACAACACCCCTAAAATCCTGATGCATAACATCAGCAGAATACATTGAGCTGTAAGAATGAGGAAAGATAAACATATCTTTTTTGGATGATTGTATATTTTTGTACAAAATAGGTGGCATCCATTTCACCCGGCTTTTAAAACATGTTCAGTAGAACATCTTCAATTAGGCTAGGCATGCTACATACCCTCTATATATACTGTATAGAAAGAGACACTTCTGCATTGCAATTCATCAACATGCAAATTAGTGCAAGTCAAAATGTTTCACATACATTTATCAGTTGCAATCAACCCTCCTTTAATAGTTTCTTAGTCTTGGCATGCAATTTATGCTCTAAAATGAGAGAGAAAATTGAGGTAAGAAAGGGTGTTAAAAAGCAAGAAAGAGAGAATGAGATGAGAATAACCAGCAGGGCGTTGATGAGGAACTCATCTGTGCTGCAAAACCTGAACCAAACTACTGTTCTGGAACAGGTACCACTGGGGTTTACATTTCAAAGGAGTGCCTTAATCACCAGGCACACTATCTCTGATCTAATGAATATATAATTGTATATTCAAAGTGGAACAGGTCCAACAGGACAAAGACACACCTCAGCAAAGCTAGACATTCATCATGGACAAATCCCTGTTACACATCAGGCAGAAGAGGCATGTCAATCCCATTTTCCCACACCCCGGATAAGTATTTTTATGATGATTGTGAATCCCTTTTCCTTTCACTTTACATATTTCCCCCAAGAAAATGTGTGAAAGATATCAAATGTCTGCCAGTGTGCAGTGGAGGTAAAAAAAAAAAAAAAAAGATACCTCAAAAAAGTTCGCAACATAAGATTTCACATCCAACTCTCACCCTGCCATCAGTGATATACAACCAAAGGTAGAAACAATTAGGAGAAGCCATGGCTGGTACCTTGGCTGGCTTTTCTCAAGACTCCTTCTGGAAGTTCACTACAGAGATAGTAGGTTTTACCCCAAAATAGTTAACACAAGGAACTGATATTATTTGTATTAATACATATTATATATTTATTTTTCTCTCTTCAGGTTTGTTCAAAATCCTATTCAAAGCACAACCACAGCCATTTTAAGCATTAAACATCTCCCTGTTCCCATGATATGCATCAACTTAATCTAAAGTCAAACATACATTAACACATATAATGTACTCTTCTACAGTATACTGTCCTTATACTGCCTAAAATCCACAGGCTCCATTCTGCATCAGAATTTTATTTTGCATGCCTAAGTATACTTGTATAAATCTACTGCTAATAATGGTAATGTCCTTAAAAAAGCAAGGGGGTGACTGCATTTTCCAGCTCAAATAAGATTTCTCATTAAAATTCTATAGCTAGAAAATAAATTACACATTGTCATTGCAATGTAATCTACTCGTTAGCAAATGTATCTGAAAGGTAAAAATCCATCAAAGAAAAATTGTACGTATCACATGGAATTAATTTTTAACATCTATTAAGGTTTGTCATCGTCTCCAAAGTTATCCAGGGGAAAAAAAAAAAAGATCCATGCAGAAGTTACAGACAGACATTTGTTTTTGAGGAACTAGAGGGATACATATAAACATAATCAAAAGAATCTCTCCACTGAGCAGCACTTTGGGCACAGGAAGCTTGTGGGACATACCAGCATAGACTGTAAGGTAAGAACTGGCCAAAATACCCAGGGCGTGCATACTCTTGTTTTATGCCAAAGCTGACACACTAGGAAGGATTTAGATTCTGAATAAAAGCAACAATAAGTGAGTTAACAAACAGCTTTTAAACAGAGAAATGAAATGGCTATTAAAGGCTGGTCTTAAGGGAAAAGAACTTAAAGATGTTTGTTTTCTCAGTAATCAGATGTGGTGGGATACATGAACAGAGAAACAGGGGACAACGGTTGTATGTGTATCAATCCGTTTCAATGCCTGCCTCAGCTTTCTCTATAGAGCAATGTTACTGCTTCAACAACATCAGAAACGATACGTAGTTTTGGTGTACATCAAATATACACAAGATTTCAATAAAGCAAAATAAAATCCTTCATTTCTGGCAAAGATTTTTCCTATTATGAGAAATTTGGAAACATGGGGCGGGGCAGGGGGTAGGTGGAACATATCTTGACCCTTTTTTTGTGATTCTTTTTAAATATAAATTTAGGTGGGATGTTTGGCAATACGGCTGGTAACAACTTACAGACTCCTGATGCATGTGAATCTCCCCCAGATCTTTCCCTCCTGCAGTCACTTCCATGAGTAAGGATTTATAAGGTTTAAAATCGTTCTCTCCTACAACATGGAGATAGCCCAAGAGGACAACAGCACACAACGATGGGCAAGTATTAGCCTGTCCCCTCCACCTATTCAAGATTTAGAAACATGTCATGGGCTTTGCCTGTTCTGGATTATTACAACTATATGCATCAGTACAAAGGGGATAATAGATGTCAAAACATTTAATGATTTAACTCTTTTAAGCCAGAGAAATATAAAGTTAGAAAAAGAAATTATTCGATAGTTATGTAGTTATACAGAGAGAGTAAATTTTAATTGTGGTTAAGAATTCAGATCAGTGACACAGAAACACTGTAGTTACTCAATATTGAATTCATTTACAAATATACTAATATTCTGCAATGTTCACTACAATTAATTTAACAAGTGGCTACAAGGAAGTTCTCTGTAGAATTCAAAATATACTATCAAAACAACAAATGTAAAAACAATAAGAGGATTTGGAATAATGTAAGAGAAACTTCTGCAGCTTTTGAAAGTGAATGATAAGTTTTGCATGCAACTCTACTAGACAAGATTTTGACTTGAGCCTCAACCAACTATTAGATCTGTGCCAAAAGCTGCAACACGATACTGAGATTTTAGAGATATAATGTTACATGTAAATCAACATTACAGTAGACAAACTGAATGCTGGAGCACTCAGGTAAAAAATATTTGACTTGACCCTTTCTAACAAGCCTGATTTTACAAATGTCCCATCTTTGAGCCTACACCACCATCATGTGCGCCAACACCAAGGACAGAATGAGACATGTTTGGCATCACTGCCTGCCCTCTGCTCTCCCAAAGTGCTCAATATTCATTCTGAGATAAGATGCTTACAGAGCTTTGTTTCTTTTAGATACAAATGTTTCTGCAACAGACATTTTTAATTATTTCAAAAAAGTTATTTTGCAGTCAAATTTAACAATAATGAACAAAGAGCACTTCGGTAAAACTGAGCAAACACATGTAACTAACCCACTTACTCACTTCACTAAGAAATGCCTTTGTAAAACTTACTGATTTACAAGAAGTAATTAATCTTTTCCCACTCTCACCCTGGCTACCCACAATGATTCCTAATTATTAGGAATTTTTTTTTAAACTGCAGCACAAAAATGAAAATCATTATGACAGTTAACGAAAGCATTTTCCTTTCAACAAAGTAGCATGGTATACAGAGAGTAGCAAGTCAGACTGCTTCATTAGAAGCATTTAGGCAGCAGAGTCAGGAAAAGAAGAAAATTTCAAATCTAAACTTAACTTTGTTCTGCATTATCTGTGAATGCATATTTGTGTGTGAGTCATGCACAGAGAGTGAACCCACAGCACAGACAGAACAAGTGCTATGAATACCACATTTCAAAGTGTACAGTGTTTATCCACCATCTGTTGTTCAAGATTCCCATAACTATATTTCATAAAACTTTTCAAATTTAAACTTACTGTGTCGACTTATGAAATAATATAAAAGGGGACACTTGTTTTCATTTAAATTCATTGCAAACTTGTCCAAACAGGGCACTGAATTGAAAGGGGGATTATTTTTTGTTGGGCAAGTAAAATTGAAAGGGAAAAATGGAAACATGATTAGACCCCTAATTATCTCGAAGAACAATACCCCAGTGAACATATAAGATTTCCTCCAGATTTCATGTCAAGTTCAGTCACTACAAACAGCTAAGAAGAATGGCCCTCTTTCTCAGCTTTGCCCAGTTAAAAAAAAATTAAATTCAGTTCTATTTAAAGCTGTCACAAAATAGACTCCCTGATGAAAAATAAGAAATCAATTTAAACTAGTGAGTTGTACTGGTTCAGCATTAATGTTATATTTCCAGAGCCTCTCCCTTGCCCACCCACTGAAGATCCAGTAAACCAGCTTTTTGAAGGAGCCAGTCTGAAATTTATAAGCTCATGAGAATGCTTAAATCATTAACAAACAGCAGTTCCTAATGGAAATGTGGCCAGGAAATACTGTACTGCAAAAAGCGACAGACCAGTATTTTCAGAGGTATAGCACCTTCCACAGCTGTGGCCGAATCTCCAGTGAAACTGCTTAAAGGTATTCCAACTTCAGGAATGAATCCTGTACTTATTTACTCCACACATACTTCTTCTGTCAATAATAATCATACCGATTTTCCACAGGTAAAAAGATTCTGGATCAGGCTCCTACATTGAATATCATCTTTCACATACGGGGTATCCTACTCTACCCTCTCAGTAGGACAAACTCAAGATTAGTTAATACTGATCAATAGTGTACAGTTAGTCTTCAGCTCTGTTTCCCTTTCTTTAATAAGGTCTTCACAAAATTTTTACCCTCTCCCCAGTGATTAGAAAGACTATTGTGTTGACTTAATCAGTCCATTCTTCCTCATCATGCCTGCAACTATTTTATTTTTTTCTTTATGGTAGAGTAATTGACTCCTGCATAATAGTTCTAACACTAAAAATCAGATTAGTTCATCTGAGCTTGCTCCTATTACGTCTATTCTCAGAACACTTTCACAGATTATTTTCTAGTCTTCTTTACTATAGACGATGTCTTTTTTTTCATTTTATTTAGAAGTTAAAATTCCATTTTGCTTTGACTTCCTTCAGCTCTTTTTCAATATCTGAAGTCTTACAGAAATCTTATCTGACAACTTATAGAAGTAATTTAAAACTTTAATTTTAGTTTTTAGACTTTTAGTTTTGTACTTTGTCCTTCAAGTAATACCTAGAAAGACATGCTGTTTTCATGGGGTTCTTTTTGCGTTAGCATTGGTGCAGTTACCCTACAGTTAAAACACATATTCTTGTAAAAGAACGAATCAGTCTTCTGACCAAGTAACCCAAGAAAACAGAATGATGATTTTCCTCCTAAGGTTTAGAAAACTCACAGTGACTATAATAAAAGTATAAGACAGTCTTTTTTCCAGATGGTACAACCGACACCAGAGTGCATCATATGCACCTATGACTGTTCAATGTGAGCTTACCTTTTGTGCTGGTTGTGGCTGGGCTTTTCAGAAAACTTTCCCCTTTGCTCAGCTTCTTTTCAACAGAAGGGAGAGCAGCTTTTAGAGGCTATCCAATGGACTCTCCCTGATGAAGGATAGCTGATGAGATAGGATATATTGCCTTACCATGTTCTCTGGCTCTCTTCTCCCAGGTCTGCTACTTTTCCCATTATAGGATGAGTTTCCCTTATCCAAAATACTGGGTCACATTCTGCTTTCACAGCTCAAAAGCAGGTTGTGAGATCTATTGCTGTCTTTTATGAGTTTTTCCAGCAGAGGATGGAGAAACCAACAGGAGTGCTGGAGCAGCAGTGAGGAATAGCAGGAGGTACCTGAGGTACAAGATGATTGCCTTGACTAAAAGGACACTGGTGTGGTAACAGTGCCCCAGGCACACATCACAGTACTAAAGTGAAAATAGGATGATTAATAGCTCCTAACAAGGTCCAAATGTTGTTCTTATCCCATTGGTGTGCCACCAGCAGCAGTGCAGCCACTCAGTCCTAATGCAATCTTGCCCATTGCTAAAATAAATGTAGGTATTAACCATTTCTGCAAAGTAAATTAATTTGTTCCATATTTCCTTGCACCACTTCTCTGCTCCCTGTTTAGTCTTGCTCTTTGCTTAACCTCTGTAGTATCAGTCTTTCAATTCTATGACCTTATGATTCTTTCTTCATATTTCCTTTAAAAAACAAAACATATTTTTCTGCTTTCTTGAGTATTTTTTCAGCATTTCATTACCATATTTTCCTTTTCGCTAACTCTCTAGTAAGTCCTGTATTACTCATTTTTGTGTTTCTTATTTTGTTTGATATTGACTTTAATGTGTTCAAGCTTTCTTGTACTGTCAAAATAATGTAAGAAACTGCATTCCCTGTATAATTAAATCCAACAGAAATCTAAGGGAACCTAACACCAGGTCTAGTTAATCAGCACTTGAAATGCTGCTAAGTAAACTAAAATCTAAGAAAAAAGCTAAGTTTTAGAGTCTTAGGTTTAATAAATATTCAATGAAAATGTCTGTATGCCTTTTTACTTTGGACATCCACTGGTTACACTGCCTTATACAAACATACACTTAAAACCATATCCATAAAATTCCCCAAGAGAGAATTCTTATTCTTTCCTGCAAAGGGAATGTTTTCCCCAAAGTAGGTCACATGCTGAGTATCAGATGCTGCACAAGGCTGAACTGATTAGATGAGGTAAAGAGGGACAAAGAGGACATTTATGAACACACAGGCACACTAGCAGAGGGGAAGTAAACTTGGAATAATCTGAGGAAGTCTTTGGAAAGCTGAATAGAGCAAATAAACAGGTGAGAGTGGACAGGAGGTAGGGAGGAGATCGTGTCTTTTGATGAGAGGGCAGAGAAGCTGAGAGAAAAGGATGACGAATGTAACTCTCAGTGCTAGAAGGGTTCGTAGTGGTTTTTCTTTGGAGGAAAAAGCAAGCCTCAGAGTAGCCAGATCATAAAACCCCACTTCTCTGTGAGGCTTCTGGGTGATGCTGTGGGCATTAACACTTATAACATGATAGTCATTAATAAGTGGTAACTTCTTGTAACAACAGACAAGCCAAGAAATATCCTCCTCTGGAAACCGCACCACCTTCACTTATCCAAGCTGATCCTTAAACAGCAGGGACATACTGACAAAGAAAAACTGAAGCAATCCTGAAAACTTGTGCTGATACTGCCTTTGCTTCTGTGTCTTTCACCAAAGGAGGAACATAGTAATTTGACATCATCAGCAGCATTTAAATCACATGAAATAAAACAAATTGGGGAGAGAGAGGCGGTATAAGAGACAGAAAAAAAGCAGTATTTACTTTCTGTTTGACACCTAGGTATGAGATAGCAAGAGGCAGAAAAACTCTGTCTACAGGAGTTCAGAAATTCTTAGGAACCAGTTGAAATTTGAAGAAAGAACTGCGTAGTATTCTTACTGCTGGTTAGGATCAAAACCATCTTTTGAGCTATGATCTATACAGAATAGCTGATGATAATGAGATAATAGACAGAGATGAATATAAAGAATATATTTTTTTTTTAACTTTACTAGGATGACATTATGCTACAATTAGTATTAGAAAAGCCTCCTGAGAAGATTCAGCAAAAATTAGAATTGATAAAATTTGAAATTTACGGTCAAGGGGAAATGTTACTGCCTAAGAAAATTGCTCTCAGGTCAAATCAGCAGAAAAAATATTTCTGAGATAACAAAATGACAAATATAATTAATTTTAAATATTTTTGTAGGAGGTAATGATAGATAAAGTTTTATGAAGAAATTCCCCTTGGAAAACTCTTTCTTACAAAAGCGTCTCGGAGATCTCTCGTATAAGTGCACAGAAAGATGTCTTTCTCAACTTGTTACATCAGGAACTCCTTTTTGTTTGAACCATTACTCAACAGAAACAGGGGTGAAACTTAGGAACACAGCTGGCAAATGAGAGAACGCACACAATCGAACCTGTAAAAACTTGTCTGTATAAAAATGACTTGCAATATATTTATATAACAAAATAAACATATAATTAAATGCCAGCCAAACTCATCTGCCCCTGAAGCCAGCATTAATTTCATATAATTTAATACACTTGCTGCTGCATGTTTACCAATGTTTTCAGAATTTCATAAAATATGCATGATCTGAAGTTGCTAATTGGCAAGTGAAAGGCTTTTCTTTCATCACTTATTGACTACATTCTTCTCCTGAACTTATTCTAATTAAGGGAGGGCTTAGCATTGTACCTCCATGAACTGTGCCGTAGCCCTCAGATAAAACTGTTCTGTATGGGTAATTTTGTTATTGTCTTTTCTGCTTCATAGCGGTCCCAATTTTGTTGCGGCACATACATTGGTTACTGTTTTAATTACAGTTTTTATCATACACTGCAACAAGTACTAGAAATCATAAATCATGAACAATATGGATATGCTCAAACTGCCCCCTAAACGTGGAAAGGCACATGGTCCCTGCAACTTTATTGCCTAAATTCAGGTTCTTGCAGCCTTCCATGATGTCCATCTGTACGTCCTGCTTTGTTTTGTAACATCACTGCATGGAAGGGCTCTTTGGGGAAGGAAAGAGAAAGGTTTATGGAGCTGGGATGCAACCAGACATACTTGGGAGCTTTCCTGCCTACCCTAATTTAAATGTAGCTTATTCTGTTAAGTGTTGTGCAAACACAGATCCCAAACAACCTAAAAGTTTACAATTTAAGTGTAAGAAGGTGCGTAGAATACCAGTGGTACAAACAAACAGATGGGTGAACACAAGGAACCAGTGAGACGTGTTATTCAGCAAGTGATGCCAAACGGGAAGTTGGAAGAGCACAATGACGCGGCTCTGTTTTGGTAGAAGTGGTGGAAAGCGCTGTCAGTAATTTCCAGGATAATCAACTTGTTCTTATTAATACTTAACACCATGTTTTAGGTAACTTCCTCACAAATATCCTCTCCTCATGGATGTCATATCTTGCACGAAAACATGCAGAATAAAATACTCACCCTGCCTAAATCAGCAGATGTGAGCTTTAACTTTTCTCTCTGTCCTCCTTACCCGTCTTTTGCAGCTTTGCCTGGTGCACAGTGAGCACCCTGGGCTGACGCTGCTGTGACCCCACAGTAGTACGCTGCACTGAGCTGTGTGTTAAAACTGAATAACTTCATATTGTTATCAGAGCTATAAGGGTCTGTTCGAGCTAGGGAGCTCCAAATTTGACATTTTGCAATATCTGAATTCTGACATGTGATGACTTATCTGTTGGGAATTGGGGGGGGGGGAACATAAAAAAGTCAAATAAGATTGACCAAAAAGCTCTATGCAATAAGCAGTGAATTATAAATGAAATTAAATTCTACTCCCATGAAGTAGAATTTTTAAATTAAGAGAATGAGAACTAAGGGAAACTACCCTACTCCCACTGAAATTCGGTGTGTTTCCAACTACTTTAATAAAATTCTGGGCATACAGAAGATTTCCATTATTTTTAGCATTGGAGATGGTGGTGATGAGTGATACAATGAATGGAAGAAGAATTTTGTTTTGCACATACGGACAAGAAAGAAAACAGCAATGGGATAAAAAATTCATCTCTGGCAAAAATAGGCTAGGTCAAGGACAAATCATTGACACAGAGTGCACAGTGAGAGGTGTGAAATATGCCTAAAAAATAAATAATATGTAGTTGCAGAAGCACAATTCAAACTATTAGTTTCCTATTTGCCTTTTCAGGAGAGAAGAATGATCAATGGCAAAGATGGATTAGATCCCTTGCTCTCATTCCTGGTGAGGACTGGAGAGAAAGTAAGTGGATTCTTCAATTTTAGCTAAACTTACACAAATGAAAGAAAAATAAATCATATTTCTGTCCATGCAGTGAAAGTGTTTGAACGAAGAAGCATGCCCTTTTGATGATCTCCTCCTCTATATTTGGCAAGGGACATTTGTTTTCATTATTTGATAAAGCTACTTCAGGGGTAAATTTCCCTCCTCTCAAGTCCATTAATAACTATTTAGAAAGATAACATGAACTGAAAAGCTCAGATGTAGTACCTGCATGCCATGAAGAAAACTAATTAAATCAGAGCTGTCATATCTTTTCCAATTTAAGAAACAATAGCAGAATCAGAACAATAGTGAAACAATAGTGAAATACTTCAAAACTACAGTAACCTGTAGTTCCGTGAAATCTAGTCAACTATATTTAAAAGAATCCAGTGTTAAGAGAGTTCATGGACTTTATTTCAGATGCCCCAAGCCTGTCAGGGTTTAAGAGGCATTTGGACAATGCCCTTAATAACATGCTTTAACTTGGTCAGCCCTGAAGTGGTCAGGCAGCTGGACTAGATGATCCTTGTAGGTCCCTTCCAACTGAAATATTCTATTCTATCCTATTCTATTCTATTCTATTCTATTTACGTGTTGTACTGTGCTAACTCCAGGAATGTTAGTCGTGAAGCAGAACTTGATTATCCTAGCACTTTACAAACACAGAACAAGATGACACTCAAGGTGCTGAGAGTAGCATAATATAACTTTGGGAAACATGTACGATTACAGTTTGATGTGCCTACACTGCCTTTCAGCACAGTCCTGAGCTGGTGGGGGTGTGTTAATCACAACACTCAGAAATAGTCCTCATGCACCACAAACTCGCTCCTCTCCTTACTTCAACACTAGTGGCAAATTATATTGCCTCATTGTTCAGTTGTGCTGTATGGGCAAGGGCAGCTGAAGCTATAAATGCATAATCCAACCACCTGCTCAGGTGACAGAGAGCATGACTGTGGTTCCACATAGCCTGAGGAGGAACGCAGAGGATGCTTTAATGCATCCGGAGCAGGTGTAGATTCAAAATCACAGTCTAGCCCTGGAGCACCAACTTACTATATGACGCATTCTGCATGCAAACAAGGATTTGATCTGTCCTGTTTATCTGTCTAGATAGGTTTTTAAATGAGGAATCTTACAGTGTTGTCTGTGAGCACATTCCTCAGAATCGCAGCAAAAGGGGTCCTGGGTTTCTGAGTTGAGCCCTGTGACTGCTGCAGACAACTGTATAAAGTAATCCCTTTCATAAGCTGGTCAAGCTCTACTTCAAAAATCATTCTTACTGGAAGGCTATACCACAAAGTCAGTGTTAGAAGGGACCCTTAGTGGCTTTGAAGGTTAGTAACTTTATTAAATTTTCAGCCTAAATTTATACATGGCCAATTCAGACTCATTTGTTATTCTATCAATAATTTCCTTTGATCTACCTAATTATCTTCCCTCTCTGTTTTTTACCCTCAAATGTATTTACAGATGGCAATCATCTCTCCTCTCAGCCCTTGCTTTTCTAGACTTAATGGGGCAAGTTTTTAGGCTCTTCTCAGAAGCCAGCCTATTACCGACACTATTCCAGTAGCCATTTCCTGGCTACAAAACTACTTCATGAAAATCTTTTTCACCTTTGTCAGTTAACGAGCTTTAGTTATATAGCATAAGTTCTTGTTCTTAGTTACAGGTACTTAACATACCACTTGGTATGATTAAATTTATCTACAGGAAATACCTCCTTTGGTATTGCTAGGCCTGCACATCTTTTTCAGTTTGTCTTTTTTTACATCTGCTTAACATTAGTTTACTTATACAAAACTACTTCATGAAAATCTTTTTCACCTTTGTCAGTTAACGAGCTTTAGTTATATAGCATAAGTTCTTGTTCTTAGTTACAGGTACTTAACATACCACTTGGTATGATTAAATTTAATTACCTTTCTTTTACATCAGTTCTACAATTGAGATTACCCCCTGATCTCTTTAGGGTACTTACATCCTCCCCATACTGAAAACTCTTCCCAACGCTGAGGCATCAGGTAATTTCACTGACATACAGAGTATGTCAAGTAGAAACATTTTGTGCTAAGATCATTACTAAAGAGAATGCATCTCCAGAACCATCCTAGAAGACTCATCTAATAATCTTCCAACCTGCCAGTTACCTCTCCAGAGCAATCCCTGCCATCTCCCATAAAGACAGGTACTATCCACTTCACAGCTTTTTTACTAATCCCCACATTCTCCAGCATAATGCTTACTATGTTTAAGTCAAGAAAGGGAACATAGATTTTCTTTTCCTAGGAAGCCAGTTATAAAAAAGCTATCAAATTACTCTGGTACAATCTAGCTTTGCTAAATTGTGTTGAATTTTATGAAATTTTCCATTTGTTTCCATGACCTAAATATGAAAGAACGTTCAAAGCTGTTCTAAGTTTAGCATGCTATTTAGCTGAAACTATGGGTTACAACATACTTTCTCCTTCCCCAGTACATGAACTTGCTATATTCCGCTTCAAATGTGTGACTTGATGGATATGTTAAAAACTTTATATAGTTTATTTAAAATTCTAGAAAGGAGATCACCTGCCCTCCCACAACTTAAATGCATTTTGGGCTCTTGAAGTTTTCCTTGTTCATACGTTCTATTTCTAAACAATTTACTATTTTGCTTTTCATCTATATTCAGAATGATGGTCCTTAAGAAATATGGAGTCAAAGTACTAGTTTGAAGATGGCGCAAAACTCACTAGATCTCACTAGATTGTGTTCCAAAACTTATTCCCTGTTCTTTTTCTATTTAGAAAAAAAAACTTGTAACAATTTCCTTTTATTTTTTTAGCAAGGTCTATTTCAGCTTGACTTTTGCCAATTCTCACTTCTCTCTAAAGTACGGACCTCTCAGATGTACTTTTTGCCACAGACCGATCCTTTTTTCTACTCTTAATATTCTTTTAGAAGTATCTTTTCCTCCACTTAAGGCCCAGGATCCTTCCCTACAGCTTTTTTCCCCACTAAGTTGCAAAACTCATTCAAAGTCTTTCAAAATCTTCTCCATTTCTAGTGTTTACCTCTGCAGTTTAGCTCAATAACTGGTTCCTTTGGTTCCTTAAAATTCTCCCTTCATACACTGAGAAACTAAATTAAAACTTTTTCTTTTAATTTAAACGATTTGAAAGGACTTGGTTCTCAGTTCTCTGCTAAATTCAGATCTTCTGTGAGATCTTTATTAGTGAGATCTAAAATATTACCATCTCTTTCTGTTTCAGTCACTACCTGGTAAAGAAATATATTGTCTATGAAATCCAGGGATATCTAGTATCTGTTATTAGCACCACGTCCTCCAGATAGAGAAGTTATGTCTATTGTAATTGTACAATCCCCAGCATTACTTCTTTCAGTAACCAGAAGTACTAAAATTGAAGCAACCATCACAAAATTCAGCTAGAATAGGGAGAGATCAATAAGCAAAGTCATCATGATACAGGCGAGAAAATAATTACTATACTAACATTAGTCTGTGTATTTTTAAAGATCAATAACACACTAGAAACAGCTAAGATGAGTGCATAAAAGCTAAATAACCCCATGGGCCATTTCCCCCACTGTACATGTACAAAATTCTTAAATTTAATATTTATAAAATATTTGCATAGAAACATGGAAAATACACAAATAATGATATTGTTGATTGGAACACAAAATCAACACAGAACAAAGCCTCTGCCTGCTGTGGTTTCTGTGAGCTCTTCACCCTATAGATATTAGGCTGAAGGATTTTAAAAATCTTTTTTACTTGTTTGCATTTATGAAACTACCTCTATCAGCTCTATCAGCAGACTAAGTAAGGCAATTAGCCTGTATCACCCTCTTCATTAGGGCCAGATCCAAAATCCATTAGTGACTGTGAAGAGCCTCCTATTGACTTCATGAGGCTTTGGATCAGTTTATGAGTGCATGCCTAAAACAAGATGAACATGCCATCTGTTGTTATGTCTGGTGGTCTGATTTCTATTTTCTACCCATTCCTTTAGAATTTCTGGTGGGTGCCTTTTCTTTTTTTCATTCTTTGCATTTTCTTTTTTACCAGCTACAATAGCATTCTCTTCTTCACTACCTCCATAAATTAGAAAAGTGCAGGGTGTTGCCCTTTCTCTAGCTTCTTTTCATAATATTTTCAGGTTATAGCTTGCTTTCTTTTTATTTGTTAAATAGTCTCATATTATTGTATGAGATCAAGCAAACAGCAACACACTCCTCTCCTACAAATATGAGAGGACACTGGTTTTGGTTAGCATAAAAACAAAAAATAATTGGCTGATTTTGGTCAGTTTGGAGGTTTAACAGAAGTGCTATTCAATTCTACTTTAAACAATACTGCTGCTTCAGTAGGCTTTTTTCAAGGAAACTTTATTGCTAAGTGCTTTACTATTTAACTGATGCATTACAAAGATAAAAGGAACGAGAGAGAAAATAAATGAAAAAAGAAGAAAGGGAAGGAAATTTACAGGCGCTTGTCTATGCCTTATGACACTAGAACAAAATAATTAGAAAGAATGGTTTCTCCATACATTTAAGTTTGCATACTGCTTTAAATTATTCACTGGGTTAATGTCTACTTTCTCAGTATCTCCAGAACAATGAACTGTTTTCTCAAACAATTTACTGCTACAACAACAAAATGATTTAGGAGTGACTTACTTTTTCACTCAGTCTTGCCTGTGTCTAATGCCTTCAAACTTGCTTCCCAGCAACAGTACAAGAATTCAGACTCTACCTTGCAGCACAGAGATGTTCACTCAAAAACCATAGGAAAAATCTTAAAAAATCTGCTCCTGTTTTCTGCTGTAGTCTCTTTAAATTGATGTTGACGTCATTCTTGCCACCGATCAATTAAATGACAAATGGGCTAATGACTGGGTTTTCCACAGTATAAATGTTAGAGGTCCCAAATGTTGTGTGATGGGGATATGCTGCCCTTACATCCAAAGAGAACTGTTTTATATTCACAGGAAAAATCTTAAAAAATCTGCTCCTGTTTTCTGCTGTAGTCTCTTTAAATTGATGTTGACGTCATTCTTGCCACCGATCAATTAAATGACAAATGGGCTAATGACTGGGTTTTCCACAGTATAAATGTTAGAGGTCCCAAATGTTGTGTGATGGGGATATGCTGCCCTTACATCCAAAGAGAACTGTTTTATATGTTTTCCTTGCAGCATTTTTGTTTTGAAGCATACACCATTGCCTCTGATGCAAACACTGACCTTCAAATCCCTGAAACGCTTTGCAGTGCACTTTTGGATCAGTTGTTCTGATCAATGCAACAACTCATACAATTTCCAAAAAGTGCTTTGGATACTGTCATAAACTCTGAAAATTAATCTGAACAGAGTCTCCCAGATGTGTTCAGGTTAGACATGTCAAAAAGAAAGACTTAAATCCATCTGTTAAAATTTCTAGCAAGATTTGTCTAGCTGGTACTACTGTATCCTATCAATGATGCAAATGAGGATTCTCTCATTTAGAAATGAAAACAAAGCCATATTCCTTACTCTACATCAGACCAGGAGTCAGTAAATCAAGTATCATATCCCAAATAACAATTTTAGAAAATCTTTGGAGTACTAAAAAACCCAGCACTTCAAGAAGAGATAATCCATTGCAGCTGGAAATAGAATGAGACCTGGGATCCAGTTTTCTACCTGCTCACTGAACTCACAGCTGATGTTGTCTCTGGATTTTAGATTGGAACTTTTTAAAATGCAAAATGTCCCAGTAGTCCCTTAAAACAATTGCCAGGCTTCCTGGGAAAGATTAACATACTTGGGTCAGAAGCAAATTCCCTCTAATCTATTGCCTTCCTGGCCCTGATAACCATGAATTCTTGACTCCACCGAAGCTTTTCTTTCCTCTTGCTCCTTTGAAAGGAAGGCTCAAACATCTCCATATCATATGGATGTAAATTGCCTGGGGACTAAAGTGCTTTCTTAGGAAATCAAGGAGATCTTAATCACCCATGTCACCACCTGAATGGTGAGGTAGGAACAGATAGGCAGCTACCACATGTCTTTTCTTCCCTCCCTATAGAATGAGCAGGTTCAGAGTGCCTCTGGGAAATCAAACTTCTTAAGTGACTCAGACCCAGAAACATCATGTTCATGGATCTCGTATGGTGCCCGTTGAAAGACAAGTGGTTATCCATGAGCAGCAGCACTTCCAGGAAAGCACAAGAGTGGAATTAGGGTCACCAGCATCAGTGACAGCACATTCTGAAATGCACACGGAGCCTGTGGTACCTAAATTGCTACGCACTTTAGAGTTGGAAGCCTGCATTTCATCTATATGGTTGTTTTGGCCATCTAAGTCCCTTTATGAATCTGAGCCACAAATACCACCTTTCTCCCAAATGTGGAGAAGATAAATGCATCATTATATTATCCAGGTGAATCACCGCCTTTATTGGAGGACTTGTTAAATATCCTATCCACATAAATAGCATCCTCTAAGGCAAAACCTTGAGATGCTTTATATCCAACTATGACTCTTACCACTACTTTCTGTTCAAAGAATTAACAGCTTTTCTGCTAATGCAGCTCTGATAGTTATTTATAAGGTAAGCAAGTGCAGGATAAACAGATGCTCTGGAGCCCTTCATTTTTTTTGGAAAACCTAATTGAAAAAACAACACACACTTATCCTGAGAACCAATTTACCAAGTATC
>NW_008795486.1:872804-881723 GCF_000699145.1 Aptenodytes forsteri
CTTTACTTATTATTAAAATTATTTATATAGTCAATTCTTAGACTGCAATGTCTTCAAATCTTTTTTTTTTTTCTGAAGGTAAGAAGGAAAGAAAGCAATTATCACTAGATATTAAAGACCCCTGAAAGCTAGGGCATCAATAAGATAATGGTAAAAGCAAAACAAAATAAACACACTCATTGGAAATGGAAGAAAGATAGGAAAATATTGCATTTGCTTTTTGATGGCATTTTCCAGGGTATCCCTGTTTGCACATTGTCCCTACCTTTTTGTTATTTTAAATTTTCAAGAAGGAGAGGGAATTTGGGGCCGCTGAGATTTTGATAAAAGTTGTAATAATGTTTACAGTTTTAGTTCCATTTTCAACTTAAGCTTTAAAAATGTTGGTTTGCCATTCAGTTTCTCAACAAAACCTTTCTCTCTCGTAGGCTGCAGATCTGTATGCAGTCTAAAATTCGCCTGCAAGTAAACCCACCTGGTTTAGAGTTTTTTTGCTCCACCATTTTCAAGCTCCTATCAACCTCTTCATGACTTAGTTTTTCACTGGACACCTGACCACTAGGGCTTTTTGTGGTTTTTTGGACATAGTTATACTTTGAATGTATTGCTATGCAAAGAACCTCAAACTGATGTTGACTCTGCGGTGTACAGTGGAGTATATCGACTCTATTTAGCATCACAGTCCTGTCAGTGTATTGTTGCACATGT
The DNA here is from genome assembly GCF_000699145.1 of Aptenodytes forsteri. NCBI lineage: Eukaryota > Metazoa > Chordata > Aves > Sphenisciformes > Spheniscidae > Aptenodytes > Aptenodytes forsteri. The sequence continues at coordinate 873,513 of NW_008795486.1, forward strand.
TCCTGTTGAGAAATAGTTAATGTGGTTGTGCTCCCTTTAGTACAGCTGGCCTCCAGGATCCAGCTTGGTTGCTGCACTGTGCTTTATTATTTACTTTGACTTGTGCATTTTTCATATGTACACTGTTTTCCAGTGAACCAAGAGCTTTTGTATTTATAAATCACTTTTGCTAGTTAGCCATGGTATCTAGAGAGTAGATTTTCCAGAGAAAATACAACACAAGCAAAATGCTTGTTAAGCATAGCAGAATAATATAACAGGAATGAAAATCTGACAATTTCCAAAGCATACATTTGTGTCCCATAACGGCTGTTACTGTTTCTATTTCCACTTCAGGTAGGCTGCTTTTATAAAATGTTTATTCCTATTTTAAAATTTTGTTTATTTCAAATGTGTGTTATTTCAAAAACTTTTTCTTGGCAATTGTTTTCAATGAGCATGTATTTTTCACAAATACATTACTTTTTCTTTACTCTTATTGAGGTTTTTCTCTATCCCTCCTCCACTGTATTATATGCAAATTTGAACAAGCTGAAGACTATTTTTCTGGAAGGTTTCAAAAATCCTATAAAAAAATCACTTTGCCATACAGAGTTCAGTCTCCATTTATGGAAGACTGGTTTCCAGTGAATGCATTCTGATATATCATCTGGTAAACATTAAGAACTTGTGTGGTTGATCTCTACTGACTCTGGTCACCATTAAAATGATAGCATTTAACAACAGTCATTATGCTATAGCACCTGAAATACCCTGTTCCTCAGAACAAGGAGATAAAAGTATTTAATTTACAAATACAGTTTGGAAGAATGTCACCTTTTTAATTATGTCCAAGTAGGTAATCAATGCCTCAAAGTTAATCTAAGACAGAGGACACAACTGGATCATTTACCTTGAACTCCTGCCTAATATAGGCTGTAGGACCTACTTAAAACATCTCTGGAGAAAAATATCACTTAATTCCACAACGTCTCTTCCTTATGCAGAGCAATGACTGCAAAAAGGAGACAAAAGCCAGGACAGGCCTTGCAGTTTTCCCCCTTCTTATAGAAAGTGAGCACACCTGTGTCTCCTTGCATTCCCTGAACTTTTTTTTCAAAGCAAAACCATAGCTTTAATGCCTTCTTAACTTAATGTCTTCTACTTTTCATAAAGTAAAGGAAGGATGGCAGTAAAGGATGCTATGTTGTTTCTGAGCATTTGTTTTGCCTTGCTGATCCCTCAAAAATATGCTACATAGACAGCTATGTGCCACATGTATGCACTAACGTGGCTGAACCTGATCTTAACCACCAACATCCTGCTGTGTCCCTTGTCCTTCCCAAAATGTCCATTTTTGCCCTTTATCATATTGGTTAGTGTTTGACAACCTTTTTTGCATTCATTAATAATCTCTCCCTCTTAGTACTTACATTATGCTCTTTATTTTTCTATCAGCTAGTGTCTTTCTTGCTGCCTAACACCCTTTTGCCTTTCCTAAAACTTTCATCCAGTCCTTCTCATTTGTCATTGCTAACCTACTAACATATTCATGTCCAGTCTCAACTCGTCTAAATTCTACATCAAACCATCAGCTCCTGTTATCTCCTTCCAGGTAGGATGAAGAACACTCTCTTAAAGGTTATTTCTCATGTAAGTGCATGTTTTCTCTGACCAAGTCACCCCTTAATTTCCCCCCCAAGAAGCTAAATTCATGAAGCTTCCTGTGTCTCTCACTAAGAGGATGTGTTTTCCAAAGTCACAATAACCCTCAAGGCCTCCCTTAAAGACACTTCAGTTGTCAGTATCTTTTTCAAGTAGAATTAAGCAAGATATTCCAAAAGTTTCACACATCAGGTCCCAAATCCTGTTGTATTCCACATCCCAAAACCTGTTCTACTCTGCAGTCCTCAGTTATGTAGCTAAGGTCTTCACTAGATCTTTGGCTACAACACCGGACTGAAAATTTGTGTTCGGCTGACGACCAGCTAAGGAGGCCTAGGACTTTTTGCAGATTCATTGCTTTCCAGGCAGGAGCCCTTGATTTCATATACAGGCTGTATTCTTTTTCTTGACATATGACTTCAGATTTGGCCAGTTTATAATACCTAACTGTGTTTTACCCAGCACGGTCTGGCACTCCTTTTACTCTGACCTACACAGATACCATGATGACTCACACCATCCCATTTACCCTTTTTAAGCACCGCCACAGCATTAGCTCCCTTTCAATACATTGAAATTTCTTCAGTACTCAAAGATCTTTTGAAAACTCAGCATGACGGATGCAGACGCTGTTCAACTAACTCCTTTAGAAATCAGATTGGAAAATCAAGGCCCTAGCCCATTCTCATAATTAAAGATAGTTTGGGGCTTTATTCATGTAGAGTTGCATTAGACTCTTAAGTCCTTGCTACATTTTGATTTATCTGATTTCCTTCCACCCAGTTAAACTAACACTGAAGTTTCAGGAAGATCATGGTTTTCTTCAGCCCATTTCGATAGATATTTCTCGGCTGCTGGGAGAGATGAGTAATGGCATTGTGTGGAGGTGGAAAATCAGGGTACACGTTGATTTTAATGGCTTTTGTTACTTTAGCTCAAAATTTATAGCTCTAAGCAGTTACAATTCCTTTTTACTGTAGGTCTACACACACACACACACACACACACACGACTCAAGGATTTCTCCCTCAGCCACATTATAATGAATACACCTAGAAATGTCATATTCCTTTTCTAAGCTTCCTCTCAGGCATTCCCCCCCATTTGAATTATAACAATAGATCTCTAGATTTCCTATGAGAAAGCTTAATATGAAATCTCTAAGCATATTCATTATATTGTTAGTTGTATAGGTATAGCATTTCTCCTTTCTTAAAAATCCAATTATGATTTCAACATTGTGTTTTAATTATCTTATACGTTTATTGGCAAAACCAGGTACAAGTTCCTCACTGTGTAGCGCAGCCCTATTTCTGCTTTGGAAATATAATTAAAATATCTATTTGTCAAGTATTTATTTTTAACTACATTTGCCAATGTTTTTATTCATACTACATTTTTCATTCCTAATTAAATACTGGATGGACAAGTAGTTAGTGCACATATTTTAGCATTTTTAAAGATTCAAGGGACATTTTAAGAACATAAAATTGCTATTTTCTTTCCCATTTTTCCTAAACTTCTGTAAATTTTGCACTACTATTAAGATCCTTGATATTAATGGAGTAGGTACTTTTCCCTGTGTACTCTTCAAAGTGTACTTCAATAAGTAGGCTACTAGACTACAGATTAGGATATGTGTATTTTCATGCTACTTTTACAGCTGGCCTGCTTTTCTGTGCTTCAGGTTTCCCCATCATGAAAAATGATAAAAACACTGGGTATTTTATCATCATCATCACAGTTGAGAAAAATGTTTACACTATAAAGCATTATTTAACATTAGTGAAGATTAAAGTTACAAGCTCATAATTTATTTTACTGTTTTTTTTCCCTATATAGTTTAATTCCTGTTAATGGCAATCTAGTATTAAATTTTCACAGTGAAAGTATGCCAACTGGACCTCTCTTCTGCTTTGCAGGTGAGGTATAGGAAATGTGTATTGTCCTCCAAGTGCAACCAGTTAAACTCTGCAAAATTAAAAACCACTCAAAAAAATAAATTATTCATAGAATTCAGTCAGAATTCATATATCACATTAAGCTGCACAAGGTGACTTTCAAGCCATGCTTGAGACTCACCAGCTAGGTCAAACTCTTAGAGTAAAGCAGTATCTTGCAATATAAAACATGCATGAGCAGCATACAATTGCTTTTCAACTATTTACAGCTTCAGCATACCTGAAGTTACCTTACCCATTTGACATTTAGTTGCAGTTTTAAATATAGGGACAAAATTTGAGAGGAAATGGTCTACATCATATGATTCCAAAGAACTTCTACATGCTACAAAGTGGGCCGTTGTTCCTGCAAAACTACTTTGCAAAAAAGTATACCAGATCAATTCTCCACCCTCTTTTGATGAGAAAAAGCTTTTCTTCCCTTCATAGAGTCGGAGAGAAGCTGGATGGTAGTTATAAGTAGAAGACAAACGATCTTCTGGCTGCTTCAAATATGACCGCATAACAACAGAAAATAACTGCAATGCTGCATCCAAAGAGCAAATTAGAATTTTTTATTGTGATACCGTATTACTATGTTACAATGCACAGCAATGACAGTTGTGGAATTCAGTCTGGGTAAGCCAGCAGATTATTTCTTCCTTTCCCCCCCCTTATTTCTCTCCATCTTTGCAGTGTTATTCCCTACCGAAGTGGCATACTGATTCCTCAAGGTTGAGTGGCCCTAATTTATGCATTACAATTGATTCTAAATTAATAACAAAAAATGAAAGGCAATTTTCTGCAATGCAAAACATTGCTTTTTCTGAAGAGACAAATCCAGTACATCAAAGATGCCTTTTAAAAAGTCCTGCCTCGAAAATGAGCATCTTTGCTGCGAGATGATTACTGTCATCTCCAGAATGATTCATTTTCCACCAGTAAATTGAGGTTCATCGTTCTCATTTATTTAAATGTACATATCATTTTAAATCTACATATTATTTGCCAATGCCAATTGCAAAACTAAGTGAAAACTGAGTCGAACCACTGCTTTGGAGCTGCTTAGTTTGTCATATTTTTTTCTGCTCTGCTTTCTCAATCTTTCTGCAAGAAGATTCCTACATACTTTCTCGGAAAAGTCAGCATCTCAGACACATATTATTCCTGTTCAGTGCATACATATCCTCCTATTAGTGCTCCAGAAGCTTTTATTCAGAACTGGTATGTTCACACTTGCAGCTCTGCTCATCAGTGACTAGTGCTGATGGATTTGAAGTATTGCAGGGTGGGACACCTCAGGTGTGCTTGGGTGATACGCTTAGATTGATTTCTACTAGTAGTCATTTTATGCCAGTTTGGAAAAGCTGCACGGTGTGGAGCAGAATACCCATTTGTTTGCACTTCCTGAAAATTGGGACAGTATCCGAGCACTCAGAACAGCCCTAAATCTGTGCTAAACTCTCAGATCAATAAAGGATTTATTCCTTCAGAACTATTTCCAGGGAAAATTATTGTCTAATAACAGCAGAAATGCTAAGCTGGAGGGAAAAGATCTGCTCTCCTGCATCAGCCTAGAGGACTAGGACACAGCTCCTAAAGGCTGCCCTGTTTCACTGTGCAAAGATTTTTTTAGTTAGATCAACATTATCTACTGCACACCTAAGTATTCCTTTCAGAAACTGCAATATTCTGCAAGTTTAACTCTGTAAAAGTCTCAGCTAGCCACTGCGATTTACACCTGCAGAGGGAGTTTCACTCTGCCTATATTACACTGTTATCCTGGGATGGCACAAGACACCCGTGATGCTTCCTGCTCTCCTTTCACTACCAAGGCAGCTTCACAACCAGCCTGTGTTAGATGCTTACTTTCCAAACTCCAAACAGGACTGAAATAAAGCTTGGACTTTATCAGCTAAAGATAATAGAGTAAATAAGCTGAAAGGTCACATCCTAAATAACTACATCTAAAGTAAAGGCAATTTTCATGTAAAGCCATAAATAATACAAAAAAGCAGCAGAATTACTCACTGCAAACTATCTGGTGAGAGCAAGTGAGTTAGGCAATAAGAGAAAGTCAATAAATAAGTGATATTACCTGAAAAATAAAATGTCAGTATAGTAATAATTTAAAAGAAACAGCAGCAGAACGCTGCCTCTAGGCAGCTATGACTTACATGAAATTTCACGTAACAGGTAACTCAAGGTCTCAGTGATCTTGGCAAAGTTAAAGAGACAATTTTCAAGAGACGAACATGAACAATTCTTTTTCCTGTACTCACATAGGTAGCTTTTGAACTCTTAAATAAATGCTGCTTAACTTTTCCACCTTTCTTCATTTTTGATATGGAATATACATCATCACCACTACTGGGGAATTTTTTTCTGCAGTTGATTTTTAATTCGTTTCTATCACTTTCAGAATACTTTCTAGTACTGTGTTAATGCCTTCTTTCTAGTATCTGTATTTTCTACTGACATGCTCTCCCTGAACAAATTCCCTGTGAGTTTTCAATGCAGAGAGTTTAAGTAACTTAAGGATTGCTATTCAGTCTATTGGAGAATGAAATTTCTTTTACTCCTTTGGGAACAAAATGGCTCAGTATGTCGAGTGACTCTCATTAAATTTAAAAAAATGTATCAAACAGTCTCCAATTTTCTTCTTCTGCTTGAGCATTCTTCAAAGCTTCAAATTATTTTGAAAATGCTAAAGTACCACAGTGAGCTTTCATAACAGAATATTCTGTTATTTAAAATTTCTCACACAACAGGAAAACTTTCATAATCTTCGCTGGACCTGAGGACTCATTGAAACAAATTGTGAACCTCTCATCTAAAGAAATACCCAGAAACCACTAAATGAATTACTAAAACCAGTGAATATATAGACCTTCAAAAATAAACATACAAATGAATAAAAGCCTAATTCATAGTAATAAAAATATTCTTGAATCATCAAGTGTAAATCCAAACTATGTATTTTTTACTATCTGAAATATAAAGCTAGCACACATACATGGAAGGGGACATCCTTCACTGAGGTAATGCCCTCAAAGGAGTTTAAATGGCATCACAGTGATAAATCCAAGAAAATACACTATTCTGATTTAACTGAGCTAGCATCCATGCAATGTTTTTCAGACACTTAGATTTAAAAGCAAGATTCTAAGATAATAATATGAAAATATGAATTTCTTTGATAGGCACCCAGAGGAAGCTAAATGTATAGTATTATTTCAGCTTCTTTTCCTAATCACAGTGTAGCTATAAACTGTAGCAGTTAAAATATTTTCCCTAGTCACTTATAGCCTTTTCCCCTCCTTCGTCTCCCCTTTCGTGTCTTTGCAGCTTTTCTGTTGTGACTATTGGGATGAAAACTGCTGCCACTCCACAGCTGGGAAAGGATGCACCCTCTTCACAGCTGTAGCAATGATGAAATATAGGGCAAGTCTTCCGTATAAACAGAGGCTCAATGGAAAGCCATGTGCTTTTTTAGCACTTGCCCGGGATAACTCAAATTCTTCTGGCAGTGCATATTCTGAAGCAGTCCAGATCATCCCTGTCTGGAGAAGACAACATTAAACAGACTAGTCCTCCTAGTCCTATCACTGCTTTCGGGAAAACTGTGGGCAACTCACCAGTTCTACTTCACCACGCTCCCAACCTGTAGCAATGCAACTGTCAACAGCAATAACAATAAATAAAAAAAAAATATTTTGTTCACATCTCTAAGAGGGATATAATATTAAGAGCTGTTCCTTCATTTCCCTAGCCAATAGTTTTCAGTCAGACAGTTATGTGGCTTTATTGAGTTTCCAGTCCCAGACACTGAATGTGGAGAATGACAGCTAAAAACACCGGGCAGGAACTTCTGCCCCTTGAAAGGTACAGCCCTCCCTCTCCCAGCTCTTCTGCCTTTCCACTGGCACGTTTTGTACCTCTACCAAGCACAGGTGGAACAGGCCCCCACAAGACATGCACAGCTCTACAACCAGGAATAGTTTCAGCATAATGACTCTCTGACAGAATAAGAACAAAGAACAAAGTTTTCCAGTGATTAGTTATATTTTGGGTGCCAAATTAGGGCTGTTCTGAGGTGACAGAAAGTCACATGCTTTGGGTGAGTAATGTTACAAAAAAAATCAGGCTGTTCCAAGGAATCTTAATTTAGGTCATTGAACTAAAGCAACCAAATACTGCAGTTGCTTTGGAAAATGTTGACCTGGTATTTCAGTGTCACATTAGCAGGACTGCACACCAGGCTCCTGCAGCTCCTTTAGTCACCTCACTCTTGCACAACCTAAGGTCAAAGAAAAATCTGGTAAGGCACAAGAGACGAAAGGAGAACGCAGACCTTGCTTAAGCCATTCCATCCAGAGGCCAGAGAGTCTGCACTTTCCAATGCTGTCCTGGTTTCAGCTGGGATAGAGTTAATTTTCTTCCTAGTAGCTGGCACAGTGCTGTGTTTTGGATTTAGGATGAGAACAATGTTGATAACACACCGATGTTTTAGTTGTTGCTAAGCAGTGCTTACACTAGTCAAGGACTTTTCAGCTCCCCATGCCCTGCCAGTGAGAAGCTGGGAGGGGGCACAGCCAGGACAGCTGACCCAAACTGGCCAAAGGGA
>NW_008795486.1:881761-883467 GCF_000699145.1 Aptenodytes forsteri
CAGTATATAAACTGGGGAAAGCTGGCCGGGGGGGCCGCTGCTCGGGGACTGGCTGGGCATCAGTCGGTGGGTGGTGAGCAATTGCATTGTGCATCACTTGCTTTGTATATTCTTCTTATTATTATTACTATTATTATTAGTAGTAGTAGTTTATTTTCTTTCAATTATTAAACTGTTTTTATCTCAAACCATGAGTTTTCTCACTTTTACTCTTCCGATTCTCTCCCCCATCCCACCGTGGGGCGGGGGAGTGAGCGAGCAGCTGTGTGGTGCTCAGTTGCCAACTGAGGTTAAACCACGACAAATGCTTACAAATCTCTCTGAAGGTAAACAACAGCCACTGACACAGCCGCCTATCAGTAGCATAATCTTTTGTTCACTCTAAACTAAGACGTGTGGTTGGAACTAGAAAGCATAAGAGAATTTCCTGCACAGTGATACAACAACCTGTATTTTCAAGGACCTTTCTGAATTTCTTTTTTCATTTTACAGAACTTTGTGTTACACATACACAGAGAAGTACACTGCAAAGACTGTACATGGATACCCAAGAGATCAGTTTTTCAAATTGTCTGCACAACAATAAAAAAGATGGGATTCACATTTTCTGTTTGCTGATAACTGAGCTCCATACACAAATACTTCTGCCTCTTCTTGTAGGCAGACTGTGCTGGCCCCTTCCAGGAAAAGAATTCCTGTGGGTGAGCTTTATTGCAAAAAACACCCATAGGTCACTATTCTACTATAAACCTGATATAAACTAGTCAATAAGAAGGATTCTGCCTTTGAATTATAATTTCTTTCAGTCTGAGGCTGCAAGAATAACTACCATTTATTCTCACTTAGGAAGCAGGCAGAGCCTAGCAAAGAAGAAATGTAATAAGGGCACCCAGTCAGAAAGCTCTCAACAGTGAAGAAAACATTTACAGTTCTGCAGAAATAAACACTCAGAGAGTAGCACTGCGTTTGGAGAAGCTCGGCAGGTACCCAAGGGACACTCACTTTAAAAGATTTACTTTCTCCTGTTTGAAGATGTCAGACCACTCCACTGGGGCCGTTGATAGTTGGATATTGATTTGCGCACTCTGGGTTCTCAAAATGCATGCGTCTATGGCATAAGCTTTTAAACTTTGAAAATACCTTTTCCTAGTGGCCATTTCTTGACCACTCCCTTCCACTCTATTATTTCTGAACCACATAAAGGAGGACTTTCCTGGCAAGGCATTGTCCTACAATCTCATTTCTGAGAGGTCAAAGTGTTCTGATGCATGAACAACTGGTGTCTAACACCTTAAAAAAAGGCAGAAAGCAGATACACTACTGACTGGTAGTGAAAACCTTATTTCCCAGGCAAACAAGCAAACAGTGACCTTGGTGGATGAAAAGCTGGACACGAGCCAGCAATGTGCGCTCGCAGCCCAGAAGGCCAATCATATCCTGGGCTGCAGCCAAAGGAGCGTGGCCAGCAGGTCGAGGGAGGGGATTCTGCCCCTCTCCTCTGCTCTGGCGAGACACCACCTGGAGTACTGCGTCCAGCTCTGGAGCCCTCAGCAGAAGAAAGACATGGATCTGTTGGAGCAGGTCCAGAGGAGGGCCATGAAAATGATCAGGGGGATGGAACACCTCTCCTATGAAGACAGGCGGAGAGAGTTGGGGTTGTTCAGCCTAGAGAAGAGAAGGCTTTGGGGAGACCTTCTTGCAGCCTA
>NW_008795486.1:883616-925857 GCF_000699145.1 Aptenodytes forsteri
CCCTGGAAGTGTTCAAGGTCAGGTTGGACGGGGCTCTGAGCAACCTGATCTAGCTGAAGATGTCCCTGCCCATGGCAGGGGGGGTGGACTAGGTGACCTTTAGAGGTCCCTTCCAACCCAAACTGTTCTATCATTCTATGATCCTATGATTCTGTGATCTCTGCCAAAACAAGATAGATATAAAAAATAAGACATTGAGTCAAATTAAAATCCTTGTGTCATTGAATACAATCCAATTCCCACTGCTCTTCAGTGTTCAGTGGAATGCACCTCTTTATATTTTTGCAAACTTCTGCATTTCACAAAGGAAATTAGTGATGAAAACAGCATAATTAATAGTACAATAGTAATTATCTCTTAGGTTTACAAGGTACCAAAGTAAATAAAAGCCCAGGCCTGAAATTAATTCCTTACTCTACCAAAATGCATGAGGATTGCTTTTTCCACCATTCCCTCACAATTTTTAAGTTAAACCCTTTAATTTTACTTATGATTATAGTTTTAGCCTTTCTAGTTGAGATTTGAATAGGGTCTTGAATTTGGTGGAAATCCAACCTTTTAGAGAACAGTAATCTTGAACTAGAAAAATGGAATCGTGTCATGGCACTTGATGTCACTGAAATATCAAGTCAAAGGAAAGAAGAGAGTAGGTTTTCAGTCTCTCCACTGAACAGAGCGTGTGGTGGATACAGAATAAAATTTATCAGAATTATCACAGCACACTCCCAGATGATAAATCATTACTGAGAATTTACTCTTTTGGAATATCTTTAACCTGAATTTCTAAGGAAATAATTACGCTATGTGAGGATCCATGCCTGTCCCTACCTCAACAGTAGTAAGCCCAATAGCCAATTGCAACCAAATCTGAAAAAGTGAGGAGGAAACAAAACAGTAAGTTCCTAAAAACTTTATAAAACGATGTGGTTCATTAAAAACAGGGACATTCTGCAGTGTAACCTGAATTGTTATCATAGGCCAGAGAACCCACAGGAGTATAAAAGAAAAAGAATTAGAGGCATTTCATGCATGTCTCAGCCTTGGGAAAATTCTCAGTCAGAGCTTGACCTGTTCAGATACCAAGGTCAGTCAATCTCATGATGCGAATGCACTGAGAACTAGATGTCTTTAGTTCCAGTGTTGATAGCATTTATTTTTTCTAAACAGTCTATTCCACAAAAAGTAATATAATTTTACTTTTATACAGATACAGAATGAAAATATGTGCTGAAGCATCAAAAGACTATGTGGAAACAGCTTTACTAGTCATAACTGCCCTCTTTTTCTCTAACATCTAAAGAACAGGCAAGGTTAGACGAGCAAAAAAGTACTGAGATCTGAACTCAGACATTGAACTTGGCAGAAATCCAACATAAATCATTAAGTGACCCACTGTCTGTCTTTACTGTTTTTCAAGGTAACCATTGATATTGGCTGATATTCCACCAACTTCTATTAAAACCCTCTCTTCAGCATATGTCTCCAAGCTCAGCCCTGTACCAAGGAGTCAATCAATTAAAACTTTCCTCCAGCTTAGAAAAATTAGGCTAGGCTTTGTCACAGAGTCTATTCAGTTCTCTCTTACACTGACCACTGATCTACAAGTGCAAATTGGTCTCTTGGTAGTGCTAGATACATTTTTCAAGTCCTGCAGTAATGGAAGACTAACATCACTGCACTAATATGAGTCAATTTATGTAGAATTTCCTTTTTATGGTGTCTTTAATATTCAAGCTAGAGCAAGGTAATGGCTTATCTTAAGGAATTTTTTCTAAGTGTGCATTTGGGCATTGTAGTTTATTACAAATCGCCAAGTCTTAGTCTACACCTGAATCTGCATTTTATGCCTGTAAGTTAGCAGAGGAAATCACACATTCTCTGAAGTAGTTGAAGGAATTAAAACTGTCTTTTTTTTTTTTTCAAAGAGAATTTTTTTTATTTCTCTTAACTGTGTAATTGTGTTACTCAAGTAGGCTCTTATGAGAGCTCTAAATGAGGATCACTTATTTAACAGTGATTGTCTTGGGCTCAGGGATTAGTGATGGTACCTGATAAGTGGCTGGCACAACTGAAGAAGAGTTAAAAGGATAAGAGCATGCCACTAAGGAGGGGGCTGGCAGAGGTGTACTTGCAACTTCCTTAACTCCTGGAGCAGCATTGATCACAGCTTTAAGGTGGATCTGCCTCAAATTCATCATCTTTGTGAGCTCTCACTGAAGCCTTTTAAGCTCAAAACCCCAAGTCTTGTTAAACTGTAAACTAGGACCCAACATTTTAAATAGAAACAACTGAACAATATTATGTCAGAGAGCAAAAATAAAAAAAGCTTTCTACACAAGCCCACTGTGTCCTTGCAGTCATTTCTTGGTACCCCAGCTGGGTCTCAGGCAGCTCAGTGATGCTCAGCAAGCTCTGCACTGTCCATCCTCCCAGTCCCTCAGCAGGGTTTCCTTTTGGCATTTTTGAGACCCTGCTGATCTGCTCCCCAGCTCCACATGGGATGCATTCTGCCAACATGCACACAGTGGTCCGATGTTACCCCAAGGGATGGAGCCGGCTCTTCATCCTGGGGCAAGGATCATACCTAAGCCAGTAACTCTCTTCAGGAATACATCCCACAAATTCATGTCACCTGTGGATGAAGGTGACCTCATACAATTAAATTAATGGTGTCCTTTCCAAGTCTATAGAGACTGGGGCATGCTCTGAAGTAATCAATCCTTTACCACCTTCCCTTTCATCCTGGTATTAAAAAAAAAAAAAAAAAAAAAGAGTCCCAAAGCCCTAATACAACTTCAACCAATTTATCTTTTACATTGTCAATTATAATTATTGTCCAATTGTCCAATTATAATTTATATTGACTATTTCAAAATGTGGATAAATGTCATGAAGAAAATATCTGATGGTTTTGGGGATGCAGAATTCTGTAACCTGGATAACTGGACTTAAAATGGAAAGTTTATTACTAACTGTTTGATATGGGCAAACTGCATTTTTATCTCTCAACAGCAGCAACCTTAATATATTTTGCAGCTTTGCCATTAAATACAGAGAGATGATTTTCCATCTAATTTCTAAAAGCGGTTTTGTGGAAGAAAATGGGTAATCAACATGGAGACTGTCTTTCTTCTGAAAGTGCTTTTAGTCTAACATAAATGACAGCTATTTAAAGGCAATCACTTGTGTTTTATATCTCACACAAAAACCAGCAGACACAGTACCCTGCCTTTGAGACAAAACACTGATACATGTGACAGAACATTTCAAGCAGTAATAATCAGAAGCCACATATTCAGCAGCATCCAGAAAACAACTGAAATATCCTCCATTAAAATCTGTAGCTTTTTTTGCTATTGTTGATCAGTCTTTAACTGCTATTATGTGGTATTATATTATGAATAACTAATTATCTGCATCAGACAGGTACAGGAGATGCAAATCACATTTGCTCTGCAGTATGTACACTGATAACTTACACATCTATTAAAAATAAAGTGGTTTTCAAAATATCACCCAGGAGGCATGTGTTCTGTTCAGTGACCTTTGGAAACTCTAGTCCAATGAATAACTAGTGATGCGCAAATAAGTTGAGAGACAGTAGATAAAAAGTGCCTATAACCTTATATGTTATCTGTTATGAGGATGACTATGATAAAAAGATATATTGCTCTTTCATAATTTGCCCAAGAGAGCAGCAAATCAATGAGAACATAAACTTGTATCCCTTTAAGTTGGACTGTTATGAAATTCATTATCCTGAACAATTAAAAATATAACATGCCGAAAAAGTGCAATGAATTGTATAATCTAAATATCTAATTTAATGGTAGTTTGCTACCTTACAGGCATTTGTTCACATGGCATCAGTCACATCTTGGTAAATCCGGCCTTGCACTCAAAACATTTTATGTAGAAAGAAGCCTAACTGTGTTTGCTTCAAGATGATAAAACTTCATATTACCAGAATGTTGGTAGAATATTGAAGGAATTCAGCAATGACAATCTTGCATCCGTTAGCAATCTTTGTAAGGACTACGATACATGACAAAGCTTAGACTTTCTTTCTCACAAAATATGCAGCCCAGCTGGTCTTGATCTTGTGGCAAAGAAATTCCACAGTCTGAAGAAAACAGTTATGTAACCAAAAGGCAAGGAGACCCCACCAAATTCAGGAAGATATGATGCAGCACAAATTTTAAATCTCTCTCTTTTTTTTGTGCTACTTTTAAACCACACTACCAACAAAGCCTTCACCGCCAGCCCTGATTATAGCTCGTGCAATTCAGACTTGCATAAACATATCCTTTACACATAGATATGGTCTACAGCTTTTATACAGTCATTTGAACATTAAAAATACTTTTGGAATTTTTGTTTTATAGTATAAGACTATGTCTTCTATTATCATGCACATATGCAAGGAAAGCAAGGAGGTTAAAAGAGAAAAGATTCCTCAATTCCAGTTCACAAACTAAAAGGGAGTTACAAAGTCACACAGGCTTTTCCCAATAATCAAACACCTAGTCGAGCACTGACATAGTTGTGGAAAAGAAAAGCATTCTGAATACTGGTCTGCAAGTAGCTACACCTGAAACTTCTTAAAAACATGAAAAGGTTATCCTGTTATATCACTCACATTTTCATAGTTTAGAATAAAGAGTGGACATCTTTATTCAGAATATAAATAATTTTATTCTTAACCACTTTTAATTTCATGAGTAATTGCATTATTTTTATTACAGATTATATTTTTTCCTATAAAAGAAGAATAAATTATACTTACCCTCTCCAAAGTAATTTCTTCAAATTCATATTCAATTTCTGTTCCATTGACCTAAAGAAAATAAAGTCAGAAAATTACTTAAATGCACATGGAAGGTAATTTGGTAGGGATACTGTACAGATATTCCAGTATGATCAGTTTACTGAAGCACATTTTTCAACATATAGGTGAGGCTATCTAAATTATAGCCTACTTAGCTCGCCTTTGTCTTGAATGGCATGTAATCAAGCCTATAAACTTGAAAACAGTAACAGTTCCGTATGTAAAACACTGAAATAATGGATAACTTACATAATATGACTGATGTTTGATATAGTGTGTTTGTGGACTTTGTGCAAATGTTTAAATAGTTTCCAAGGTAATAGTTTCATGTAAACAATAGAAGACCTGTTTCTAAAAATTATTCTCACAAATGGAAGACAGATTAATTATTCGTTGCCTTACAAGCTCCAATTTACGTTGCAATACAAAAGCAGACAGGAAATTCATAGTACTTATGTAAAAATCACTCACTGACACATATACTGAAATACATCTTGTTTACTGTATTAACCTAGGGCAAGAACATGACAGAGGACCTTTGCAATAGACAGCTGAATGGCAAAAAGGCACAGAATGTTAATGCAATTCTTACGCTGAGTTTCAGTGTCAAAATAAATTAAGCTACAAAATGTAGAGCACCAAAATGGATTGCACCGGACAAGAAATCTATCAGCTGAAGACATGACACTGATTTAAGCAGTATTCTGAAACCTTGTTCCAGTCTGACATGGATTTTTTCTGTCCCTCTAGGCAACTCACTTAACATCCCTTTCTTAGTTTCCTCATTTCTTAAATGGGTAGAGGACCACATCTGAGAAAGCTACAAAAGCTGACTATATTGTAAGTAAACTGAAGAGTAATGAAAATACTTCTGTTATTAAAATCTCAGAAGAATTTCAAAGTGTCCCTTAGCTACAGCTAGTCAGCAATTTTTTTATTTGACCAGAAAATATTGATTAATCAAAAAAATAATAGATATTGCCCATGAATTATGCCTTTTAGTTTTTGTGATGCTAGGATATTTCTTGGAAAATAGTTTTGCTTTAGTGTTTTACTTAATTTATACTTAATGAAAAAAAAATATTTTGTAAGAGCAAAACTGAAGTGAAGCATTAGGGTTGACCTAATCTTGGAGGAACAAATTCGTTATTTCTCAGAACAAGAACATTTATTACTGCTCCCCACTCCCAGCTGCTAATTTTCTATATTAGCCTTCTAACTGCAATCAGAAAACACTGTACACAAATCATTCTTTATCTAGTCAAACACCTTTCAAATGTAATTAGGTACTTCTCTTGTGAATATTATAACTAGGCACATGTATCTACCAAACAAAAGCTTCCTATAAAAGCCACCAACTATTTAATTTGTCTGCAGTTCAAGATCTGATAAACCATGAAATCATTCATAGAAATACAACCCCCAGAATCTGTGTTCAAAAAGAAAGAGGGAGAGGGAGAAAAGTCCAAACAAATAAACCATGCTTAACCATGAAATGAAAACACAGCATCAATGAATAAAATATTTAATACATACATAATATTTGTATTTTTAACATTACTACAATCTGGTAATCACACCACACTACACTAAAAACAGATATGAACAAAAATTTTACTATAGGATATTTTCCTGTTCTATGTTATCCCTTTAATGCTTTCCGCATACTCTTTTATTAATATAGGCAACTTGCTAGGTATGGACAGCTTTATAGCTATTCCATTTTTTGTCCTTTCTTGTCTAATGATAATGAAATCAAAGCTATCTATATGCCTCTGTTTTCATGAACTTCTCTTTTATCTTAGGTTGGTGGATAGCTCTGATCTATGTCTTCAATTCCTCAGTCTTGCTCTATAAAGCTGTCTTCGCTTCACTGCTTATAATCACTTTTCCTTTGCATTAAAAACTCGTTAGTGCAGCAAAATGGGAAAAAGAGGGACATGAGAAGTGAGCAAGCTCTGTATAAAGATGAAAGGAGAAAACACAAGCTGAATACTCAATTTGTATTTGCACACAAACAATATCTTGATTATGATCATCTGAGGGGTTCCTTTTATCATCCACAGCCACGATTCCAAAAAGGTCTTCAGTTCAAATTGCCATTAATCGCAGCAGAGATCCATTATCAGGTTCCATAGCAGCAGGGATGATATGAATTAAAAAGCTGATCTTGATCCAACTCCTTTTGTTATTTAAGCATATATATCTACATATGCAGTTCACTGCCCTGTTTTTCTTGCTGGTTGCTCAGAAGACCAATGCAGTTCTTTTGTAAAGGATCTAATAAGATACTGCACCTACCTGAGGCAGGTGGAATAATGATGTATGCAGTACCATTCATTGCTAGCACCACTTTATTTCATATTTAGACTCTCTGGCCGCGCCTACACTGCTAAATTAGAGTCAATTTTCAGCCAAGTCTCAGTGCTTAAGGCTGTTTCTGTCTGGAGCCTGCTGGAAACAAATAGCCAAGGAGTGAGCCAACAGTTAAGCAGGAGGAGAATCATGGCTCCAGCGCTGGAACTGGCTTGTTGGTCCTCTCATTTAGTAGCATACGGACATACCCTCTGTTTTTGTCCATTTTAACTTGACAGTCTCTGGCCTGACAAAGCACCTAAACAGACTGTCTGAACCTGCAACTTCCATTTCTTTCAAGTAGTGGGAACCTGTTCCTATCTCTCTCTTTACATGAGTTTTCTGAATTCTGCTTTTATATCAGATTGCAGCAAGAACACACAGCAAAATTTACTAAGGCCTCTATGATTTTAAATAGCTATGAAAAAATCCAAACCTTTTCATATGGTTTTCTCTTGTTCTACACAGCCAAAGAAACCATCAGCATTTATGTGTCCATTTGGGAATATTCTTTCGCATTATTCAGGTGTGCAAGGTTGACAACAGATATCTTTAATCCCAACTAAATTTTTATATTTATAATGATGAAATGTGAGGTAGTCATCTAGCTCAGTGAAAAGAAGCAGGCACTTCTAGGTCTTAATTAATTTCATCTACACTAGAAATCTCAGATAGGTTAGATGAATTGTGCCCCTGAGGTTTCCTTTCACTGAGTACAAACAGAGCCTAAAAAAGATGTTTAAAGTTTGGTGAGCACTTGCCTTAAATCAGTTTTCTCTGCATTACTCCTAACTCTAGACTGGTAACAAAGTTGTTCTGCTTAAGGGATGCAGTATGCCTTTCAGAATTATATACCAGTGAAAGGCCAGATCTCTGGTTTAGCAGCTTTTCTGACTGCTTTTTTGGGCTTGTCTGCACCTGTAACTGGCAGCACATGCACAGCGTGATATCCAGCACCTGCTCCCACAAGCCCAACTCTAGTAGTGATTAGAGTTATATACTAGTTTGTGAGAAACCTGAAATAAAGCCAGCACACAGAACACCAAAATAAGGACCTGACAAACTCAGATTTGTTTGTTCCTTTACGTGAAGAATTTTACTCTGACTTTCCAGGAAGTTCCTCTTGTTTAGTGCAGTTTAAGGATGACATAAACAGCTGAAGTAGTCCTTTAATGAAAATCAGTTCTACAGATTATGATAGATTCCCAAAATCTTTGAGAATAACATTCTGTTGGGTTTTTAATTTTCATGTACTCTGTCACTTTGTTAAGACTTTTATGGAGAAGTTTTTTTCTCATAATAATAATTCGATGCTCTTTTTATACTTCTGCAATTATTTGATGCGATAGACCTGCTTACACTCAAACAAATAAGTGTTGCCTAATTCTTTCTTGCTAGTCTTCTACACATCTACCACTGCATCCACCACTCAATACAATAAAGAGATCATCATATGAATTTAATGATAAGAACTGTATTACAATAGTGGCCACAGCATCAAAACACTGACAATTTATACAACTGTAATATTTTGAGACCACTGCAGCTATTCTTTCTAATAAAATTGATGTCATTAGAGCTGTTTGTTATGTTTAGTCTTATTTTCAAGAAGACTGTTTTGCCTAAAAATTACAACATCTGTAGACTTTTATTACAAACAAAACCGCTTTTAATTATATTCAATTGGATATTGTTTTTCAGCTGTCTTCAAGAAAGAAGACTGCTTCTTCTACTTTTATTATCATATGCATAGGAAGATAACTACCCTGCCACTGATTTTCACTCAATATGAAAATTTGATTCTTTTGGCTGTATGGTTTGACCAGTTGCCTAACCACCCAAGCCTCACTGGAATACAGGCTTGCCAAATTCTTGTTGTACAAGTAACCCTAGGGCATGTTTGTCCTTTAAAAATTTCCAATTTACTGCATAATTAAGACAGGACATTTTACATTTCAGAAACGTCAAAGCCATTTGGGTAATTTAACAAGTATAGGATTTAAATAGCCTTTCATGATTTCTGTTTTATCAGCCAGACCAAAGAGCAATCTTTATTTAGCCCTTTGCCACCTCCAGATTTAGATTATTTCTTCATTAATTGTCAAAGCTTCCTTATTGTTTCAAGAAACCTGCTGATGTACTTTAGATATTGTTTTCTAAAAGCATTAATAGTTTCCTTTCACACTGCATATAAACATACAGAAAACAGCCTCCTGTGCTCTCTGATTACAAAGATGGTGATTTTGTGTTTCCAAATTGTCCTAAAGAGGCTGCCAGAAAGTTTTTCATGTTAATATTCTTTATCTAAGTGAGCCAGTGCATTTTATGGGATTTTTATACAAAATACCCCACATCTATTTTTAATCACAGTGCATAATTAAACCCACTTCCTTCTTTTCACCCATATTTCCTTTAGGAAACAAGGACAATATGTTAAGCTCTTTGAATGAAAATTTACCATAACCTAAAACTTTCTTGTCATAATACGACTGTTCTGGTGTGAAGAATGAAGAGTGAAAGACTACATGGTTTTGAAAGAAATTTATACTTTATCAGGAATAGGTCTTACAGTATACGTGCAACTGATTTGTGGATCCTTCCACAGATGCCTACAGAGCCCTCGACCACCAGTCATTGTACATCCTTTAGGGAAGATATCACCCTCAACACACGATTAGCAGAGCTCCAAGAAGCCAAAGCCAGCTCTTGGTCAACACCTGTAAAGATCTGCCGCACAGTCATGATCAACTTGTAACCTGCTCAAAGGGTGCTTTTTTTGCTCATTCTTTTCTTCTTAGATGTCTCCTATATCCTTCTCAGGTCTTAATTTTTAGTCAGCCTTCTTCTTCACTGTTTGAGTACCGTACTCATCCTTTCCTCTCCTTCTTCCTCCCTCACTGTTGCCCTTGGTTTTCTTGTTTTCATTCTCCTGGAGAAAATACCCATTTAGCAAGTAACCATTATCACTCTTTGGTTGATTCCCAAATCGCTAACTTCATTTTACCCTACCTTATTTGTCTCCTATATCCTTCTCAGGTCTTAATTTTTAGTCAGCCTTCTTCTTCACTGTTTGAGTACCGTACTCATCCTTTCCTCTCCTTCTTCCTCCCTCACTGTTGCCCTTGGTTTTCTTGTTTTCATTCTCCTGGAGAAAATACCCATTTAGCAAGTAACCATTATCACTCTTTGGTTGATTCCCAAATCGCTAACTTCATTTTACCCTACCTTATTTCTCAAATCTTGTTCAGAACAAAATCATGTTTTCTGTATCACTTGTGTATCACCATCCCCTAGCACTAGTCGCAGCTTCTCATGTCTCCACCTCAGCCTCCACTGCTTCCTCTGGTTTTCATTCTTTTCATGTTTTTTACTTGTTTCTTCCTTCATACTACCTCCAAATCTGTTCTTTTCTTTTTCTCTCACATACAGATGCACACACATACATACCGAATTGAACATACTTTATCTAATCCCACTTCATCCAAAGGATTATTCATGATTAGCTTTCCACCTTCTCATCTTTTCCAACTAAACTTTTAACACAATCTTCTCCCACAACTCCTATTAAGTCACTCATACACTCCATGTACCTTGATTCCTTTCATTAATATGCTTCACCTGCTTAACCATAGTTTCAAAATCTCGTCTAAATGAGAGATTCTCTTCTGGTTTCCCCTACTTGCTGCTCTCAGTCCTCGCAATCCTTTTCCATATTCAGCAACGATCTAGAATTTTTTTAGCTGTTTTGTCTCCATAGATCTGGCACTTTCTACAGTCCGAAAAACATATAACTTGATACCCTCCTCCTAGATATTCTTGTTATTTTATTTAGCTTATGTGGTATGTGATAACACTCTGTCTTTTACAACATGAGCCATCAAATTTTCCTTAATCTTCTCTTCGTTTTGTCCGTATTCTGAGGTTGGCCATATACACCACAGAAGAAAAGTGCCTATATGCTTGTAAGTGTAAGCACTCGGTACACCTAATGCAGGCCCATCGCAGAACTCCCAGTTTCATAAGCATAATCCATGGAGGAGATCAAAGCAGACATCATAATTTCAAATGGGGTTCACATAAATGGAAATGAACTTACATCCATGCGTGAATTCCGTTTAGGCTAGTACTTCCAAGTTGTACAAAATTAGTATCAACAAAAGAAGAAAGCAAATTTCAGCTTTTGTACTTACAACCTTCTCTCTTTAAGAGAAATTCATATGCCATCATGTTAGCTATCTAATAGGTAGAAATCTAAGTTAAGCAGTCATCTAGGCTTTTTTTTACAGGCACTGGAGAGAGGAATCAAGAGGAGGCGATTTATGCCATGTGCCTCAGTCTTCAGATGGAATTCCCATTTGAGGAACCTGTGTCTGCCCACTGACTATATAGAGACACTTTAGACTTTTAGGATGTGCATCCTAAAAAAATAATTTCATTAAATTCCTTACATTTCTTTATCTTGAATTTATAATATACATCAGTGCAGGAATTTGAAACAGTGCATTCCAGAGAACTGGATACAGTCATTTCTTTCCACAAAATTACATTTTCTTGTGCAATTCAGGTCATTTGCTATATGGCTTCAGAAGTTCGCAGTCACTCTGCCTTTCATTTTCTTCTGTGCTTCTGCCGTTGCTGACAGCCTAACATATGAGTTATTGTAAACTCTCAGTTTGTCAGGTTCCTATATCTCTGGTCCATTTCAGTTTTAGAAGAAAATCCATCAAACTTTTCAACAGTCTGAACAGTTCATACATTTCTAGAAATGATTTTCCTGTGTGATATTTCATTCTATGCACAAGATGATACATAAAAATGGAAAATTGCTGTTGCTTGATTGACCTTATTTCATCAACAAAGATTATGAAGTACTTGTTACTTGGGACTTACAAGGTTATTTTAATAATGTTTAATACTGTAATTTGCATAATTTTATTTAAAAGGTTGGTAACTGTAGTTAAAGTGTTTAAAAGGCAGAAATGAATACATAAACTGTGGGCTGTTTGATTCATTTAAGCACTTCAGATAAAATTTTCTCTCCATTTTAGGGAGAAATCAATAGAATACTAACTGGGAAAATTTAAGGCAAGGAAAGAACAGCAATAATTTACTACATTCTTTGATATCCATGACATGTTTATGTAGCAATCATATAACTAAATATATATAATATACATAATGGGCATGCCCCATTTCCTCAAATAAACATACAACCAACATAATCTAGTTCCTTGCAATTTGTTAAATGACAACGTACTCTGACTCATATTTTTATGCCTAAAATTGTCTCCCCGTACCTTTGTTTACCTTTGAGAGTTAATACTCCCTTCCCTGCTCTCTCACCCTATTGCCTATGAACAATCCACAATGAATTCTTTTCTTCTCATGTGTTAACTCTAGAACAAGTACTGAAGGCTAAACTGTACGCTCAGTAACACTGGTGCAATCCCATTGGTGTCACTGGGCTTGTACTAATCTAACTGATGTCACATTTATTCATCTGTGGATGTGCTTAC
Source organism: Aptenodytes forsteri (assembly GCF_000699145.1). Classification (NCBI taxonomy): domain Eukaryota; kingdom Metazoa; phylum Chordata; class Aves; order Sphenisciformes; family Spheniscidae; genus Aptenodytes; species Aptenodytes forsteri. Next base: position 896,316 of record NW_008795486.1, read on the forward strand.
ACCTGCAGGAGGGAGCAGACCTGAAAAGGTAAAGAAAATACTTGCACAGATAATAAAGATGAGAAATAAGGAATATTCACATAAATAAAGTACACGTACATTTATAAATAAACATTCATATATTCCACAGGAGAAGCTTTTTACACATGAATCACTTGCTTTACAAATATTTTTACACCAGCAGAAAGGTTCACTATTTCTCTTAAAATCTTGGAAGACTTTTTAGTGTATGTATGGGCAGGGAGCCATAGTCCTTTGCACTCTACATCTAAAAGCATAGCAGAACAGCTCCCTCATGCCCAATTAATTTTGCTGCAGAAAAAAAATAAAAGAGAATCTGAATGGCTGAGACAAAATCAAAGTGGTTTTCTGCTCCTCCTCACAAGCTCAGGGAAAGAAAATTGATGTAACTCTTGCTCACAGGGATTGACAGTGCAAACCCTGAGAAGCAGCTAATACAGCACAACTGATCATCACCAGTCACAATCTAAGCCTAGCCAAAATTCAGCAAATTGTTCCAAATGCTTCTCAGCTTTCTTGGTGGGAAAAACTGGTTTGTATCAGTTTGAGAGAAATTTCAGTTTTTCATAAAAATTTCTTCAACTTAAATCTAAGGAGAGAGGGAAAAATCACTTTAATCCACCTTCAGTTTAATTTCCTATACAAAGACGAAATCTTGAAATGTTACTTCTGAAATAATTTCTATGCATTACCTCGGTATTCTAAAAAAAAAAAGATTATGCTTTCAAGGTTATCTATTAACTACTGCATACAACAGCAGAGATGCTTTGCTGAAGCACTAAGGAAAAAGCCAAAAGAAAGCTTGAGAAAAATGCTGACACATAATGCTTTTTAAAACAAGCACAAAAAGCTTGTACTGTACAATAAACCCCCTCAGATTAAGAAAGCAGTGTTGGGAAAAAACCTATGGCAGAAAAAATATTCTAAGAATATTTTTAATACACTAAAATGCACAACTGCAATGCAGAAATACTTTGAAAATATTTAATGTTAGGCAATACCACTTTAAAATATCAAGTATTGCATCATCCCTATTCAGAAGTAGAGCATAATTTACCAATTATATGAAGTATCTTTAGTATGTTCTCCACATGCTTCCTCACATAATGAAACCTAGGATTTCCACATCTGAACTGTAAACTATATGGCAGCAGAGATTTGGAAAATATTCTGGTTCCTATCTCACCAATATGTAATAAAGTTAGTGGTCAGTGATCATCGTAGGTAGATTTGTGTATAATATATCTCCTGCACATCAAATGCTCTAATATCCACAAGGCCACTAAACAGGCATTCCTGGGCTTTGCTACACTGTACATGCTCTAAAATGTCTGCTCCATAGATGTGTTATTTTTCAGGATTACATTTTTTTCTGCCTCATCCCATAGTTGGAATATGTTGTGTTAGGATATGTGATAAAAGCTCATCTGCACCCCCAGAAGGGAACACAGAGAGTCAGTGGCAGGTGAGGGAGCCCAAATAACACCCTGCCTGGCTGCTCGCAGGCTCATCACAGGAGCCATCAGCCCATCAAAGGTGAGCACACACACAAGAGCACAGAGGCACAAGGGCAGGTGGTGGAACCCCTATAACCCCGTCAGAGACCCATCCCCTCCCAGGGAAGCCTCATCCCCATGGGCTAAGGGTGACACCCAGCACCATGGGTCAGCTGGAGAGCACCTTACGGACTGGGGAGCGTATCACTGCCTATGGGGGTGGGACACATTGGGGGAACAAGCATCTTGGCGTTGTAAAAAGACTTAAGAGATTTTTAGGGGAGGAACTGAAGGTCTGGAAAAAGGAGGGATAAAGGTGATTTGGAGAGGAACAAGAATGGGAAAACAGAGGGATAAAGAGATAAAAGGGGCCAGTCACATGTAAACAAGGCTGGTCAGTGCACTTCCCTGTCCGTGCCCTGTGCCTGCTGAGCATTGTCTGTCACATCTTCTATTAAACTCCATTTCTACGTATTTTCTTGGGTGAGGGGTGCTCTATTCTCTGTGTGTGTGTGTGTGTATGGGTATGGCGGTCTGTGGCACCAGCAGCTGGAGTGCGTGCGGGTGTGTATGGCAGTGGATGATTGCCAGCAAACGTCAAGCTGGGCTAGCTGGTGAGTAGGTGATGCAGTCAGAAGCCAGGGGCGTGTGTGTAATTGGGAGTGGGACAACTGGAGGAGTTGGCTACTGGAGGGACAAGGGGTCCATGACAACTGCCCAAGAGACTTTAGGATCCAAGGGTTGACTGAGACACCCGTGCGTGTGTGTTACTGTGCAGGGGGAAGAGCAAGGATCCAGGGCCAGCTACTGGATGGACCATGTGTCTAAGCTCAGTTATTGGAGGGATCCACTGTGTGTGTGTGCGTTGGTGTGTGCAAAGGGGTCTGTACCAGCAGCTGGAGAGGGCTTGCAGCCTCAAGGGCTTGCACACCCAGGTGCCAGCATCTGGGACAACAAGGATCTGGGGCCAGCTCTACTGAGTTGACCAAGTGTTTAAATCCAGCTACTGGCAGGTTTCACACTGTACATATGTATATATACATACATATGAGGGGTGGGGGAACGACACACGATGAGGCCATTGGTGGTGCTTTTGTTTGTGTGAGTGCCGATTGCGTCTGTGTTGTTCTGTTCAGCCATGTGTATAGTGTATACGTGTCCTGTTCATGTGTGCTTACTGGGAATACACACTCAGCCTCGCTACTGGTTGGACATTGCGACATGGAGTTGCAGCAGCCTCGCCTCTATCAGGCTACCAAACTCAGCAACCCCCTAACGTCATGTAATAATTCATGAACACGTATTGCAGATATAGTAAGTTTTGCTATCACAGACTACAACACAATGCAAGGCTAAACTGAGAAAAAAATTGCTTAACTTTGCAGGCTCGTGTTCATTGCTATGTACCTCCTATTTTCACTAAAGCAGAAAGATTAAAAATGTGACAGGGAAAGCTATTCTCGTAATCTTTTTGAGTTATTCTTCACTAAGAATTGGCAGGGAAAGAACAACAGCTAGAAAGAGACCTGGAAGTAAGAAACTGTGCTCAAAGTATATATGATGGCAAACTATATACAGTGTTAAAGCTTTAACTTTAGTAAAGCAGGGGAATGCTTACAAAATATAAATTAACTAGGTTTTAGGTACAGCCAAATATCAAAAAGATGTGGAATTCAGGAATTGGGTAGAAAGTCAAGTATCATTTATTTTCCGCCAATAGGTCTGCATATAAGCTTCATTGAGACATGTAATTGAAACGGGGGTGCCCAGTCTTATTGATGAGACTGGGGGGTGCCAACCTGTCTTATTGATGAGATTGGGGGGTGCCAACCTGTCTTATTGATGAGATCAGACTCCTTAAGTCATGAGAATGGCTCCTGGAAATTGGTCCCTATTTTGAAAGAAAGATGGATATCTTTCAACAATGTCAAGGTATATGAAAAAATGTTCCATAAACTAGAATATATTTGTGTCCTTCTACATGAAAATCAAATGCCTGGAGAACGAAAGAGGAGCACTTCTCCGACTTATTTTATAAACAAACTTCAAAGTAATACACAATGCCTCTAAAAAGAAATGAAACAGTATTGAAAGCACCAGCTGCAAATTACATTTGTCCTCCTCTGGAGGAATAACAGGAGGTCATATGAACAGTTGGGGACTTTTACAATTTATAGAGTAAGAAAGACCACTATTAAGATAACAGCAATCTGCTTCTACTAAGGAGAAAGGTGATGGTGAAATCAGAGTGATTAATCAACCTTGTATGCTGTGCATTATTTGAAAAATTATTATTGCTCAATAGTTTCAAGATAAAGCCAGTGTGCTATGCTCACCTTTCCATTACCTTTGCAAAGTCTAAGTCCTGAATTTGGACATTAGACAAGATTAATTTTGTTATGACCACACTACCGCCCAATTAAGCTGTGTAAAGAATGAAACAATCACACTTGCCAAAATCCAATAAAGTGAAGTTTTCTGCCTAGCTAACAGAAAACATCACATATTCAGCACAAATAATTTATGACTAAAAAGAATCCAAAGATTTAAACTGTTGCCATCTTCATGCAGAACAATTTATACGCACAAATCACTCGACAGCTGATTGAATATGGTAATGTAAGATACAAAAAATTTCACTTCAGTTGTCATTTCTTTTTATTAATAATCTCCACAAAGTGGAAATTTATCTCATGTGTGCATCTTTACTTTCTATTACCCTCAAACTAAGTCAATCTTCTTTAGAAAATTATGAGAGCTGGGATTTTTAGGATCAGGAAAACAGATATTATCTGTGATATATTTGGGTTTGCTACTATATGCAGAAAGCTAGGTCATCTAAACATTGATTAAAAATATAATTTACCATTGAGGCTGATTCACCAAATCACTATATTAAAAGTAGCATGAATTTTTATTATGTAAAATATGGATTAGAAATGAGTCACATTCCAAAACATTCAACACTCACAACTTGCAACAGTAGGGACTTTGCTTCAGAACGTTTCCTGAAACTGCGCTAAAGGTGTGTTAGTTTTACGGCATGGACCAGCTAATCCCTGGCTAACAATGGGGGAAAATGAGAGAGAATTTAAATGGTTAATTTTGCATTTTTATTAAAGCAAAATGATGTTCATTCAGATTTATTTATATTGCTATAGGAAAAGAGTAAGGACGCAGTACAGCTATTCTAAAATTTTAAAAAGTTAGCATAAATAATGTGAAAAACCCCTCCTATAAAAACTGCAGTGGATAATGTTAAGAGCAATACATAAAAGACTATAAGGGAAGGAAATCTTTTCTAGCCAATGTTATTACTAATGTTGCATTACGTACTGCCAGGATAACAACCACCTTGCCTTGGCTGAACTTTAAGAGGTAGTTTGCAAAGCAAAACATCAATCAATTGTAGACATAAAAAATAAATATCCTTAAAATTACAAAGAAGGGTTCTTGTAAAATAAATTTCAGATATATCTTATATTAAAGGACTAAAGCGTCACAGAAATTAAAAGCCCTTCCTTCCAATAAGGCATGAAACCAACATTTTTCTTTTCCACTTTTCATCAAAACTAGTTTTCTCTTCAATACTGAGCTGTTACTTTCTCTTTACTTCTTAGGTTATCCAGGGTCAAAGGAATACGTCTGTCTCTGACAACAGCACTCTAAATTTTGCCTAACTAATGTCTGAAGTCCTCCAAAATGAAGTCTTATGGAACGGGAAAGCTCTTTCTTCCTTTTGTATAATTAAAACAATTAAGATAATGACATCTGTGCTAACTCTTCTTTCACTTTTGAAAACAGCTTTCAGTTAAGTTCTACACCTTTCTAATACAGTGAAATCTACCTACAAGCACCATTGTCTCAAATCACAAAGAAATTAAGTCTATAGATAAGTAATTATTCACTTGTACTCTATTTCCCAATTCAGTTCAGAACTGTGACTTCATGACAAAGTAATTCAGAATAAAGCTATTGCCGTGGAAAAATAGTCTTGTGTACTTGAAGAGCTTTATTAACTTCTTAAATATATATCCCAATTAAGCCTTTTATGCAAAAAAAAAAAAACCCTAAAATGAACAGAAACATTTATGGAAGGCAATGGTTTGATGGCTTAAGACCATGGACTGTACTATAAAAGCATATTTTCAAGAGGTTATGTTAACCACTGGATCCTTGCAAACCCACAGATCTTACTGATTTTAGCTTGCTGCTACAAAATCCAGTAATGTTAACTGTGGGTCTGTAGTGTAATATATCAAAAATGACACAAAAGCAAAAGCTAATTCAAGGCCAGGGAGAGCAAGACAAAAACAAATTCAAACTACATTTAATTTAGGTCAGTTCAGGCCGTGCAATTCTAGGCTGACTCAAATCTCCAAGTGCTTCAAACAACTCTAACAGACACTCTGCATTCTGCAGCACATACCAACCTCATGGACAAATTATCTTGGACAAATTAAAAATGAAATATAGCTGGGCGTAGAGGAGGGGTATGTACACACATCCCTACACCCACAAAAGTGTATATGATTTTTCTCAAAGTGATAAAAATAACTGATAGAACAGTGCCTTGCTGGCTTCCCCACAGTAGAGGCTACGAGGATAAGAGCAGCGGCCCAACCGGAACAGACTTCGCAAAAGCAAAGCGCGGCGCCTCTTTCAGGGGGTTTACTTCAGTGTCACCCAAAGAACTGACTGCCTGATAGTGGGCAGAGGGTATCCAGAAGCCCGTTGTCGAGTTTCGTTTTTTGTCAGAAAGCCTGCTTCATAAGCTCCAGTGTGTGAACTAAAGACTGGTAAATGCAGGGAATTTGCTTCTCAAGCACACCCATGATCTGGACTAAAATGCTAAGAGTACGTGCACTCTAAATAGTCCAAATCCAAAAAGTATGAGGCATTACACTTTTTCTATGCTGCGTCCACCTGAAGCAAAGGGACACGGACAAGTGTATGATGTGCTCTCTTTACAGTTCAATAAGCTCCTCTCTCCCAGTCCGCTAATGGCAATGTTTCAATCAAGTGTCTACAGAAGGAACTTCTTGATTGAATCTAAAGGCTAGGGTTATTCACAGGTAATTGAAAAGTATTATAATTTAGCAGAATGAAAGTGTGAAGGAGTAATTAGATATGTGACCAGGGAATGCTTTTACTTGATAGATTGACAGGATGTTGATATTTCTACCTACATCCAGACATAGTGAAGCTTTTCTGATTTTTTATGTAAGATGATATGTAGCACTCAAATATGCAAAGTAGTTCTCATTCCTGAGGAGAAGAAAAGAAATCCCCCCAAATCTTGAAGTTATTTTACTTTAAAGAATTTTTTTTCCCTCTAGTTAAAAATTATGTCTTTGATGAGGCTTAAATATTCAAAATTTTATCCAGAATTTAAAAGGAAAACCCAGTAAAAACACTGACTTTTTACTCCAAAATCACTTTGGCCCCTTTTGTAAAGATGTGCCTTTCTAAAACAGTATATTTTAAAAGAAAAGGTTTGAAATATATTGATTTTCAGGTAGAAAAGCAATTGATATGATATAGAGGCAAAATAAACTAGATTCATAAGATTAATTCTGTACTTTTGCTTTGGGTTTCGGACAGCAGCAACATATTTTTCTGCTATCCATCATACTAAAATCCAATTAAGTCATCAGATAGCAGGATGAAGATATTTTTATCTTTGCGTGTTGAAGGGGAATTGTTTTATGCTAGTTCATTAGTCTTGTGTTATGTAGTACCTTTTTCGCTAATGATCTCAAAGTATTTTATAAACAGGATTTAAATCAATCATGTCAATACTGCTATTATAAAAGAAAAATCTCTTATCCCACTGCAGAAAGGATGACATGCAGAACACAGCAGCATTTGCCAGGGCAAACAACATTGTTGTGATACAATTCAAGGGCCAAAACAGAGAAGGCAAGACAATGCAGCTTTTAAAAACTAGCACAGAGCTCTACCAGATTTAGCTTTTCCATTGTAATCCACATTAACTGACAGACTGAAAGATGAGTATAAACAACGAACAAAACAAAACTGGTGTTTAACAATCTGGAAAACATAAAAGTCATTCGAGATAATAAGATGTGCAATCTGACTTTCAAGACTGTGGTCAAACTAATTAAGGAAGAAGCAACAAATTTATACTAAAGAGAAGTCAATGGGAAAATATATACTTATATGTTGATATTTTTATATATTTTAATACACTCATTAATAAAAAAATCCCAAATCCAAGAGCTCCCTACTTTTGTGAAAATACAGATTGTATCTTTGTAGACAAGAATGTCTCTTTACTCCTCTATTACCATTGTCTTCAAGAATTTGCTCATCAGTCATAGTTATATATGAAATTTAATATTCATTATGTAATGCCACATGACTTATGTTTTATTGTAGAACTATATAAGGCCACCTCCCTCCTCCAATTTACTTATTTAGGTCTAGGCTGTGCCTACATTCATATTACCCAATGAAAGCCTTTGGAGCACTGACTGTCTCTCAGAAATTTGCAAATGTTCCCCATTCTTTTTACAGTCAGAATAGGAAGAATTTCTTTTTCTTTGCAGCCTTTGTTTATGCCTTTATGTACCTCCTTCTAATGTGCTAAATCCAGGTTGCGCTGGCTGACTGGGATGACAGAGAAGAAAGCTGAAAAGTTTCCTAACCTCCCCATTTTGGCATCATCATGGTCCCCACACTTCCCTGTGCAGGAGCTGTGTTTTGGAAACTAAAAAAGAAATAAATAAGGCTTATTCTGTGCAACAGAGAAACTGAGATGATTCATATGTTATTAAAATAATGCTTCTCATTATACAAAAAGATCTAAAATTTACAGCCAAAGAATAGAGAACAAACAAACTCCCACAAATGTTTAATTGTGCTTAAAATGCCACAGAATAATTCGTTTTGTACCATCGAAGCTTCCTATCAAATTTATTCCCACGTCCAAAGCTTGGCAAGCCAAAGTTTTCAAGCCTCTGAACCTAGAAACAAAGCTAATTAACTGTTTCTTCTGTTATTAACTGCAGGCCCAAACTATAAGGAATAACATACAGTATGATAGAATAAGGCCTTTTCTTTTATCTCATTTAAGAAAAGCATACTGATGAAAAACAGTCCCTCACAGGATGATTTTTTTTTCCCCAAACTATTGAGTTGAAAGGTTTGAAGAATGTCAACAGTATCAAAAGGTTTAATTACATGAATTTAAATCATTAGAATGTTAATGAGACAAATCACGCAGTTTACCAGTTGTATACCAACTGTAAAAAGGAAATTTCTCTCTGGTGGACCAGTGGAAACATTAGGTTTGAAAATGCTTTGTGAATGCTAATCGTTGCTGTGAGCCCACCTCTCTGAAAACAGTCAGGAATTTTTGAAGGAAGATGGCAGAGAGGATGAGCAGAGCTGTTATTGAAATGGAAATGCATTGAAGGTACATTGCTTAAAACCAAACAATGAGACAGGTGTCTCGCGCTGCTGAGCCAACAGCTAAATGAAATCATGAGAAGTCTCCATCTGGTATGTAACAACACTGAAAATAGCCTGACCTTATTTAGGGATCTATCAGGCTATCAGTTGTGGCTAATGTCAGAGAAAAGTAATCAAGACCATCTTGATTCACCAAAATTTGCAAATTTATGCTTATTCCAGTGTTTAAAACTTGAAAATAATTTCTACACGGCATAAAGTGGATTACTTAACTTTGTTATAGTAAATACAGTGAAAATTATAGTTATTTAAGAAAAATTAGATTTTAATATAAGTAAAAAATATATATATTTTATTTTTTTTGAAGCAGCATTTTTTTTGCAAAAACATAAGTAGATAGCATTAATCAGTTTTCATGAAAAGCATCTTAAAAAGCCCCAAGAGTCAGAAATCAAAAACTAATATGTCAAAAATTTCCATGAGATGTATCACTTGTGTATATACCCACTTGCCTTTTAATTTTATTTAACAAGTTAATTGACAAATGGTACTCAGATTTGTGGAATACACATTCAAATGAAAGAATTAAAGGACAAGCATCTAAGACTAGAGAAAAACAGGATATGAGAGAAAGAATGTGATCATAGGAAACATGGTCCTATTGGTAAGATCTAAAAATTTCTTCCTGTTCCCCCCATAGGAGGCTTCCTGGACTCCAAATATGCTTTGGGGCTTGACAACAGGAGCTGAATAGCAGGGATCTAAGATGAGTCTAGCCCCAAAGATCAGCACTGCTGGGTGTTTTAGACATGCTACAGTTATGAGGGAGGATCGGCTACTCTATGCCCACTTACATCATGGCTGCTTTCAGCTTTGGACAGAAAATATCATAATGGAACTTGGCTTCTCTGATCTATAAAATAATTTGTCCCTATAGTGTTACATGGGTTTTTGTGGTAACTAAAAAAGAATGATACCTTTCAGAAGCTTAAATAACCAGCTAGCTAACTCTAAGAATACTTAAACATTCATCAGAGATGTCCCTAGGCATTTACAGTCTTCCTCCAGGCATGTCTGGAAGTCCTGACAGTGCTGAAAAGGCAGGTGCTTGACTCATGTTCAAGTTTCAAAATAATAATTAAATCTAGCTTTCTGTTATCTCTCTGAGCTGACCTGTCTGAAAACAATACTTTAGGGCATATCTGCTAAATTATATTTCCTGTAAGATAAATGATATGACGATGGCTGCTTTATCATACACTTAGCTCATCCAATTTTGGAAGATTTTCCTCTGCCTTTTCAAATATTTAAGAGAGAGGCAAAGCCCCACTAACACCCCGCGGTGGTGTAGGCTGTGTTATAGGCCCCACAGGGTATTATAGGCTGTACTGGGTCTGGCTGGGCTGAAGTTTATTTTCTTCATAGTAGCCCATATGACGCTGTGCTTTGATTTGTGGCTGAAACAATGTTGGTAACACACCAGTGTTTTGGCTATTGCTGAACAGAGCTTGCACAGCATCAAGGCGCTCTCTCTTTCCCATTTTGCCCTTCCTCCCCCAACAGCAAGTTGGCAGGGGGTGGGTAAAGTGTTGGGAGGGGACCCAGCCAGGACAGCTGACCCCAGCTGACCAAAGGGATATTGCATACCATATGAAGTCGTGCTCAGCAATAAAAGCTCAGGGAAAGGAGAAGGAAGGGTGGACATTCAGGGTTATGGCATTTGTCTTCCCAAGTAACTGCTACACATGTCGAAGCCTTGCTTTCCAGGAAATGGCTAACCATCTGCCTGCTGATGGGAAGTAGTAAATGAATTCCTCATTTTGCTTTGCCTGCACGTGCAGCTTTTGCTTTTCCTACTAAACTGTCATTATCTCAATATACAACTCTTCTTGCCTTCCTTGTATTTTCTCCCTGCCCCACAGCAGAGTCAACCCATCACTTACTGTCTGTAAACCTGTTTTGAAAAGTTCACCGAGCCAGGAGGGGATGCACACACAGGCAAACATGTATCTGGCCCAGTGACTACAGCACCCTCCTAGCAGAGGAAATACTATCAAATGAAACTGAACCAAACTAAACTGAAATAGTCCTGGGAGCAAGAAGGAAAAAACAGGTCTCCCAGCTCACTCTCCCAAATATTAGGTTGGAGGAAGAGGTCATTTGTCCATGTTTGTCTGTCTTTCTCATTTTGGAGCATGTTCACACATACAAATCCTGATCAGAAAGAAATGCCTATTTGTAAAGCAAAGACCCCATGTCCTCTGGGGCACTATGTTGGCTTGGACTCAGCAGATATGCTTCACCTTGACATTCCTTATTGCCTAGTCTAAATAAGTCCCTCTGGTAGCTCTGCTGTGTCCCATATCTAAAGGACATAACTCTTCCCATGCACCGAGTAAGAGCAAGGTGACTAATTCAGAATTGTCTATTTTTACAAGCACCTTCTGTTTATTTATCTAGTTCACATCATGTGTTGGAGACTGAAACAGCCCACAGGCACTTTTCAGTCTACTGTCAATATTTCTCTTGAATGTGTTTGGTCATTTGTCCTTTTTTTTTTTTAAGAGAAAGGAACACTAGTATAAAAGTGGTATAAAAGTGTATAACTATTGATAGACTGTGTTATGGGAATAAATCATATTGATTGAACATCTTGTCACTGGTGTAATTGCATCTGTATTTAGGAATTCTAACACCGTAGCTGCAGAGTATCCTGGGCACAGGTCCAGCGCTGGAAATGAGAACTGGGGCTCACAATGTCCCTTTTGGTAGACCTAGAGAATGCTAAGTGTAAAATGTCTCATTAAAACAGAAGAAAAGCCAGACCTATTGAAAGTGAGACCAGAGCAGACGGTTCTGATGTTAGGAAGGAAAACAGACTTAGAAATGGTAGGAAGCCTTTTAAGAAAGCTGAATGTAAATGAACAGAGAAATTTTATTTAACTTTTCCACCCTTCCCAATGGTTGAAATTCCCCACAAGGGATTTAATTCTCTTCTGCTTTACAGCAGTGTCATTCTAAATTGCTCTCGGCTGTCATCTTTACATGTCCTGCACAATAATTTCTAAGTTTTATGAATTGTCAGAAACAAACAAGCTGGCCAGGACAACCCCTATTAAACTTCCTCATCAATAGCCTTCTAAAAGACAGAACCCAGCAATATGATTGGTGTAGGTGGATAAATAATTAGGCTTATGCGTTGGTATCATAAGAAACAGATGTGGACAAAACACGACAGATGAGAGGCATTAATTATCAGCTTTAAAAACATAACTAAGAGTATGCAAGGAGAAAGATTAGATACTGTCTGGTTAGCTTCGTACTACTTGCTTTTCTTGCCTCCAATCGTTTAAGCCTGTTACTCTCTTTATTATGTATTAACTTTGTCTTTCTCTGTGTCCTTCATCTTCAACCATAGTTGCTTTTACAGTCTAAAATGACAATGATATCAAATGCTTGTAGAAAAGCAGATTTTTTTTAACTCTAATGAAAACATGCATTTATTTTAGGGTAAAATTGTTTTTTCTAGAAGTCATAAAAATAAGAGACTAATAAGAAAATATGAGGTCATCTAGTTTGTGCTGTTATTTATCAAGAATAGCTTTCATCTATAAAGGGAATATAGACAGACAAATGAAGAGCTGTTTGCACCATTTTAATATTACAGTGTGCATCTAGATATCTTCTTAATAATCTAGGAAGGTGCATGGTGCTCTAAAAGGAAATATTCATACTTTATGTTACTGGTAAGGAGGAAATGCTTAATGAAATCAGTTTTTTTCAAAGAAAGGCTAGTTTTAGTAAGTTACAGTTTATGTGTTGAAGTTTAAACTACAAATTATGTGTATATAATATGCTATAATTCACCTGAGTGCAATTATCACTCCTGATTTCTTCTAGAAAAGAATTAACCGTGTAACTGTAAAAGACACGATTAATTGTAAGATTTGTTTATAACTTCTATGCAATACTGAACAGAGTTTCTGCGGGAAAATAAACAAATTCTATCTATTATTAAAAAAATTAATACTTACGTAAGGGATTGTGTCCAAGGTGTCTGTGTTGACAATTATAGGGGCAGGGCTTGCTGAAAGGGAAAAAAAAAAAAGAGAAAAGAAATTTAAAAATCAGAAATTCATTAATATTGAAATGCCCATAATGATACATTAAATTAAAAGTCTAAAAGCCTAGCTTTCCATTGAATTCACATCGTATAACAGTACATAACTTTGGGTACTGTTCAATCAATTGAGGATGAAGGAAATAGATTCTCAGCCTCCAAATCACCATTCACTGTCGTCTTTCTTTTCAATTTCATTAGGCTTTGGGTCACATCCTGAATATATAATAACTAGTCATTCATTTTTTAGTAGAACTATAAGAAACATGATGTACTTACTTACAAGTTACAATCAGGGGACCTTGGGTGTGAAGGTTTCAGTTTCCCTTACCTTACAAGTCCACTTTTTGTGTTTGAGCAAATCCAAGATGATCAACTGATCTTTACAGAGGATAAACCTCAACTTTTTATGTTTACACTACTTATCGTTACTATATAGGTATGTAGTATATGTATATGCACGTATACTATGATATTTATGTCAAAGCTATATATTCTGCATGGCTCATATGCACTCAGCTGATGTTCAGTTTGAAATATAGACCCAGTTTAAAAAGATTTGTGAATCTGTAAATCTGCCCAACCTGATCTTTAACTTACTGATGAAGCCCATATCCAGGCTAGTTTCCAGACACCTGAAATGCCCTAACCTCTTCCCCTCCCCACACTGGGGTTCAGCAGTGGTGACCCAAGGCCGAGCTCTGATTGGACCCAGCTGCATAATCTTGGCTCAGACTCTGGAGAAAACTACAGAGCTGTGAGAAAGTGTAGAGTAGAGCTGCTCACCATAAGTAAAATGTCAGACAGAGGCAGGACTGCTGAGATGGCATTGTTAATAGCTCAAGGACTCAGGAGAAGGATCAACACGTAGTCAGTGTAGTACAAAAAGGGATGGAGGGCATCCCTTCTCTGCCTGACTAACGCCTGCTTGGTCAGCAAACACTCTTCAGGCATTGTGTTGGGCTAATGAACATACTAATGCTTAGCACAGTAGCTCAGTAGCTCTATTTATCTACATTGTATGTTAGCCAATGAACGACTGTCTGTACTTTAAACTTGTATAGACTGCAGGGTCTCTTTGTGCATGGCAGGAATGATTACGGCACTACTGAAAACACTGATCATATTTCTGTTGTCAAATATTCACTGCAGGATTTCAAAACCTAAGTAACATAACCTGAATTAAGAATGTAACAGCAGCGCAGCAATTCAAATACTTTGAGAATATCACAGTTTCTTTCTAATTTTGGTGTAGTTATGGTAAAATATTTCTGTGCTCAGAGAAATTGTATGTTACTGCTCAACAGCTACTGATGATTAATGCCATTATTTCTATACAACTGTGTAACCTGTGAATAAAAAACCAAAAATGAAATGCATACAATTTGGTGTGTATACATTTCATGGCATGTATCAGTTATCATAGTAAGGTACAGTTCAATATTAAAACGCTTAGCATCTGAAAAGATATACAGCCATACCCATTTATTCCCATTGTGCCCTATAACACTGGACACTTCGGAGTGATAAATAAAAGCTGAAGGCCATTTGATTACAATATTTTTAGCTTTAGGCATATGGAATTATTTCTAACTGTATTATCACTGAAGGTTAAACAAAGGATTTCCTTTTTAGAATCATAGTTTTTACTTACATGAGTATTTAGCTCAATACACTTAAAGACAGGTGATGAGTAGATGTCCCTCAAACTGCTGCCTAGGCTGTTATTAGTGCAGCCCAGTTTGCTATTAGCTTTCGCCATTGCAAGGGCACATGGCTGACTCACGTGCAACTTGTGCTCCACTGTGCAAAGCTGCTGCCTAGCCGGACCGTGCCTGGCTGGGACTGCTGCATCTTTTAGTCTGTCCAGGTGCAGGAACTCCTGCCTGTTGTCACTGAACTTCGTGAGGTTCCTCTCAGCCCATTTCTCCTGCCTATTGAGATGCCTCTGAATGGCAACTGTCCAGTGTATCATCTGCTCTGCCCAGTCTGGTGTTATCTAAAACCTTGCTGACAGTGCACTCTATCTAATCATTCTGGTTATTAATGAAGCGTGAGGTTCTCTCAGCCCATTTCTCCTGCCTATTGAGATGCCTCTGAATGGCAACTGTCCAGTGTATCATCTGCTCTGCCCAGTCTGGTGTTATCTAAAACCTTGCTGACAGTGCACTCTATCTAATCATTCTGGTTATTAATGAAGATGTTAAACAGCATTAGCACCAGTATCAACTCTGTAGAAACACCACAAGTAACTTGCCATCAGTTACTGGACTTTGAATTGCTGACCACTACCCTTTGGTTCTGGTGGTCTAGACCGCGTCCCACTCATCTCCTAGTACATCCATCCATTCACTCTCTCTCTCATTTGGCTACAGGACTGAGAATTTGTGCTGAAAGCCTTGCTAAAATCAAGGCAAATGACACCTACTGATTTCCCCTCATCCACAGAGCTAGTCATCTCATCACAGAAAGCTGCCAGGTTGGCAAGGCATGATTTACACTTCGTAAATTAATCTGCCTCTTTGTAATCACCTCCCTCTGTCCTTCATGAGCCTTGAGAGACACCCACCAGGATGTTTCCATTTGTTAGCTTCCTACCTAACCCTGACCCCCAGGTTCTCACTTGGCCCGTCACCCCTTCCACGGCAAAAGTCTGAGCATTTAAGCTGCTCCTTTGAATAGTGTGATCCTTCCCTGCCTAGCCTTCCTACAGAGCCTACAGTAAAGAACTGGTTTTCAAGCAAGAATATCTTTCAGGGTTCATTTTAACACAGTGCTTGCTGTATTGTTTACTGATTAGAAGAGCTGAACTTCAACTATCAAATTGATGATTTTCTGCTATTGAGGTACTCATCCTGATCAGACAGATGGGCATGAGAAAATTCACAGAGCAATAGTTTCAGATGGATATAGTGACTATAACCATTCACACACAAGAAATATCATCAGTGCATTTTCCTTTTCTGTTCCTCCTGTTCCTATCTGTGCATGTGTATGTGTGCATGCATTTCTATGTGTGCGTGCATGTGTATGTGTGCGTGCATGCATGGGACAGCGAGTCTGTGTGGTGATTTGGGTTCTGTTTTTTTTTTTAACTGAGAAAACTGATTTAATACAAACATTTTGCTTCAGTCTCTCTAATATATGGTACTTTGAAGAACACTGACATCCTGAGCTACAACATTGCGTTTAAGTGCAGGAAATGGAGCTGATTTTATTAGTTGTGTCCTGTTTGTAGGTCATGCTTTAAAGTAAATAGGAGGCTTTAATCATGCAGAGTTGAGAAGACAGTTTGTAACCACTGGAGAGAACCCTAAATGTGGTACTAGCCATGGAGTACACAATAGCATCAAAACAGTCCTGTAATCACAGTGAAGTTACTCAAGGGATATGTCAAGAGAAGAACAGTAGCAACAGGGAGTCAGAAGGATTTTACCTTCCCGGGTGATGCGTCTATATCTATTCTGACTTAAAAACACATCACATGCACTGATTCACCAAATTCTCAAAGAAGTTATCCAGATACCTGTGCACTTCTTAGAGAGAACACTGGCAAATCTATCATAGCAGTTCATCAGCTCATCAAGAATACTTCCAATTGTGCATAAATTAACAAATGCACACAAAAAATTTCCAGATTCTCTCAAGAATCTCTGCCTACTGTGTCTTTGAGACAGCACTGCCTCTTATTTGTCACACTCTATATACCCACACATATATAAACTATCTAAGTTTGAGACTGGGTGAGAAGAAGAAACGGCTTTCTGGAAGACAAAGGTAATGACTTTATTCCTAGCTCTGCCCTTTGGCCTGCTTTGCAGTCTGAAACAAGACATTTAATTTCTCTTTACCTAGATTTTTCCAGCTATAAAACAACTCTAGCAACACTGGATTAATTTGGTCAAAGTTTTAAGAGAGATGATGGTTGGCAAGAACTAAAGAATCTATCTATATGTAGGGAGTTTTAAAATTTTACATGTCTAATTGCCTAACTTGCAGGATGAATTCGAATCAGTAGTAATTAGTTCACAAAAGAGACAGCCCTTTCTTAAGTCAGGTAGCATACAGAGGGCTCCCAGACTTTGCAATCAGATTTTAAAGATGAGAAGAGGCCTTCGTGAACATATTCACAATTCTGCAGCTGCAAAATAAATCCAAACCAATCACCAAAAGAGGGAATTTTACTGAGTGTAGTGAATTGAGTGATCCCGTTTTCCCCATTCCTCATACACTTTCCTTTCTGCCCTAATCCTTACCTATACATTAAGTATTATATTATGCTGACAATGTACCATGTGGGCTGTCAGCCTTATAACTACTGCTCCCTGCACAGACCTTTTTCCTGCCCTTGACTAGAAGCAGTGCTTTCAGCTGAGCCATCTCTGTGCTTTGAAGAAAAGGCATCACACTGACAGCTGGGACAAAACTTGAACAGCTTTGGGGGAAAAAAAAGGAGGAAGGTTTTTTTTTTCTTCTTTTTAAAGGACTTGAGCACAACAGACGTTGCTTCCACAAATATATATGAGATTGTTCTGCTTGCAGCGCATCAGACAGTCTAGTTGCTTTTCTACCAAAAGTGTAACTTAAAAGCAAGATACAGTGAAAGCACTTGAAGCCAGTAGAAAGAGAATAAAAAGGCACACGGTCTAGTTCATGAACATTTACTCTGCTACCAAATTCTCTACAAGTGCATGACATGACTCATACCTCTCAGACAAGATGAACTTTCCCTCTACCACGAGTGCTAGCATTATCCTGGTTGACTGGTTTTACTTACAGCATTCACAGTTTTATAGACTATCCATATTATATTGAATTTCATTCTTTTTGGAGCATTCATAACTCTTTGTTTTTACTGTTCCTACTATGCAGTGCTGTATTCAACACCAGACCATGAAACTACTTGCATAGGTATATGGTAACTTTTATAAATAACTAGCACAGCACATGACTTCTTAACAGAAAACACTAAAACAAGTATGTGATAATTTTGAAACTATCCACCTATACTTATTCCTAGCTGCAATTTTAATTTGACTCAGAACTCTCAATTGCCTGTTTTCCTGTTAAGGAATCACCATCATTATCTACCTTATTATCTTTAAGTAAACACAAAATAAAGTGGTGGTGAAATTTAGAGTAATACAACAGTGTATGTATTACCATTTAAAAAGCAAGTTGAGTTGCCAGAGGCTTATTATCATCTTTTGCAGACACCTGACTCTGCGGACTGTACGTCAGAGTTAAGGGCTCATCTTTCCAGGTAGCCAGCCCTAAATTCTAAAACACCCTCTGGAACATTCACTTGCAGTTTTATTTTACTTCAAAATGATAACATTTTGTGTCTTAATAATATGAAGTGGAGCAGCCCCTATATTTATACATGAATAGGGCACGCTGCATCTCTCAGATATAATGTGTCAGACTGTCTGAGGCCTTAAGAAGGTAATGTGGGATTATTTTGAAATAATTTCATATTTTCAAAAGTTTCTTTTTGCAACTGCAAGAAATAGATTTACATTGACACAATGGTAGGAAAGATTAAATTATAATTTAGATGTCAAAACAGTAATTCTCTGGCATGCTATGAGACCTCAGGATCACAGAACACACAGAACCTTTGGTCGTATTTATCACTGAATTACAAACTGTAAGATTAAGAAGGAGAAAAAGTCATTTGCTTGTTATTAAACAGAAAATATAAAAGACAGGGAGCCTCTTTGAACATCTAAAGAATGACTTTTCAGCAAACAATCCTACCTCTACTTAGAGACATAAAACAGAAGTCAAAAGCAGCTTTGCTTGCAGGCTGCAGCTGTCAAGAATAGAAGAAAAATGCCTCAAGAAATCCTCAAGACCTTTCCCTACATATATAGTGCAACCTCATATAAAGTCATTTAATTTAAAGGTAAATAGTGCCTTTCAGAGGACGTGGCCTTATTTTTGGGCTTGGGGTTTTGCGTTGGTTTTTACTGAATCTGTAGGAATAATTTCCTATTTATTAGCTGTGGCATTATTTAAACAAAAAAGAATTTAGACCTAAGGAATTCCTAACATTTCTGTGTGGATTCACAGGCTGCCAGAGGGAATGGCAAGAAAGCACCTACTTTACAGTTGCTGAAGTTTCACCTGTACCGATACTGCCTGTTAGCAGTTTGAATTAGCAATGATTAACGTGATGGTAACTTTTTGCCCAATATCAGATCAAGTGAAGGACACAGAAATGTCAATGGGAAAAGCTCTATAGAGAATGAGGGATAATTACGGTACATCTGAATTTCCAGTGAAGATATTATTCAACTAAATGTTATTACCCATTAAATTTTGAGGTGATAACCTTCCTATCACTAGACAGGGTGGATCCATCTGTCTCATTCTAGGATGCCAAATGCCATACTAAGACTCACACAGAGGTCCCATTATCACATCTCTACTGACTCACAAAAGAAATGGATGCAAAGTGTCTTACACCAGTGCTCTACCTTTGAACAGAAATTTAGGCCTAAATCCTGTTTTTAGATATACCACTTCAGCACATGTTCATGGCCTTTTGAAAGTGAGTGGGCCATAACATTCATTTATTACACAGATCTCTGCTCTGATCTCTGGTCTGATCTCCACTGTGCTTCAGAACTTTCCCCAAAGTCTGTGTCAAAGCACATCCCTTAAGAAAATAACAGCTTTAACCAATCCAGGCAATGCCAGTTTCTGGTATGTTCTTAAGTCTGGATATGGAAACTTTAAAATCGAGAAGAAAAATAGAAACACATTCCATATGGTCTTTTCATAAGCGTATTATCTTCAAAACTCTGACATCTGATATGTATATATTTTTTCAGATTTTATATCATTCATAACAATTTTATAAAAAGATGAAATATTTGAAAAATCTTGCCACTATGATCTATATTAGTGGAAGATACACTGCAAAAATAAAGTGTTATGGAGTGATGCTACTGAAAACATAAGAACTAAGCTAACTTATTTTATACTATAAAATTACCAAAACAGGTTACATCTTTCATTTTAAACATCTTAATGGCATTCTGCTACATTTATCAGATCTAAAAATTTGTGGGTGAAATGCCCTGCATAACTGAAATTAATAGTAAAACATTGATCTGCTTCAATAGAGTCAAAATGTAAGCTAATATGTTTCTACTCGATATTAGTTCTGTTTTTCTCCTGGCTGGATTTATAGAGCGTGCATGCATTTAGCCAGCAGGTTCATGAAAGCAATAATAAGCAAAAATATTTTAGAACCAATTAAACAAATTAATATTCTGCTTTCAGATTGTTTTGTATCTTATTTTTAAAGCACATCAGCTAAATATCCAGAAATTAAAAATCCAGGAAAAAAAAAGTAACACAAAATGCTTATGTTATCCACAGACTTGTTAACAATGGTAAATGGTCTCATTGACTTGAGCATTCCCATTTTTTCTTAAACATTAACGATTTAACTTTTCTAGTTTGCCTAAGCATTAGCTTTATTAACCATGGATTGGTGCAGATTTTTTATAAAACAGTGTAAACCTCAAGAAGAGCTGCACAACAAAAAGAACAGGAAAGTAATCTCAAATACCTGTCAAGTTCTTTTAACCTGAAAATATATTAATTTATTGCATTACTCAGGAGTGTAGACTACTTCATACATTTATAGAAAAATATTTTTTTCACTGCAATTGGTTTTAACATTTACAGAAACAAGACGTGTGTGTGTACGTTTGTATATATACAAAAGCCTATATGCATACAAACATGCACATACACATGCATACACATACACTCAAACACAGAGCAGGACAAAAGCATGCACCCAGTTTTCAGGCATCCTGTTTGACCCAGCTGCATGCTACAAGTGCATGATTCAGCCTTGATGTGCACAAAGATAAAACTCCTTCCAGAGAGAGGAAAACAGAACCAAAGCAAACCCACAGCATTCTATCCCTCTGTTCTCTTCAAAAGTGAAGGCTGCATCGCCCACGGCATGACTTTTTACTTTTAAAATCATGGTACACCAAGCTCACAAAGCAGTTATCCAGTGTCTTACTCTGTTACCTTTTTACAGCCTGAAGTACCTGCAGGTTGAGTGTAACATTTTTTCCTGCATGGAGGCTTTTATAACCAGCCTCAAAAACACAGAAACAAATGGACTAAAAATTACAATGCAGATGAAGACAACAAAAAAAGTGAATGTAAAACTAAATGTGAAATAGGGAAATTATTTTAACAGAATTCACTATCTATTCAAGAGGATTGTCAGAACATAAATTCCAAAGAACCAACCACCTGCTTTCAGGAACTAATCAATTACATCGAGCACTGTATACAGCAGCCCAGAAATAATGGACTCCGTGTCAAAGAGCACTTACCTCTGCTTGGCAAGAGACCAAGACTTACTGGTGCTACGGCTAAAACTCTCCATAGAGAGGAAAGAATAAGAAATACAGAAGAAAGCATCTTTAGAGTTTTAGAAAGGTTCTCAGGTATAACAGGAGTAGCAAAATCACCACTGATCCTGTTTCAGCACTGAAGTTGTCAGGAGAAGAGCTTGGGGGTTACTGTGGTCCATAAAATGCATCAGCTTAACTCACTGATTCTGGCTAAGTATGTATAGGAGCAAAGCTATTTTGCCAAATGCTTTCACTTAATGAATGTATATTTAACAGTATTTAAGAAGAACTTAAAGAATTAAATTTGATTTTTAATGCCTGCAACAAACCCAAAGTTAAATTGGGCTGTGCTGTAGCAAAGAGGGGTTTGATTTTTATGTCAGTAGAAGTAAACTTCTAACCTAATGTCCTCTGGAAAAGTTTTAATTGATGTCCCAGAGTGTCCCTTTCATGTCCCAGAATCACTACGTGATGAATAAAATTAACAAAATAATTCCAAATATATCACTTGCTGACAGCTTGTTTCAAACCCTAAATCATTGCAGGACGACTGCACTCACAGTACATTATTTCGAAAGATAAGAAACATCGGTGTATATAGTGAAGCTATCCAGGATTCAGGGCAAGTCAGGCATTTTACAAGGTTTTGCCTCATGTGGCATAAAATGCATTTCTCAATGGAGATGCACTGTCACATAAATTACAACTATTTAGTATCTTACTATAGGGCTTGCCAACCATTTTTCATCTCAGGTTTCTCACTGAGGTCTTTCTGCCTGAGAGACTGGGTGCTCGGTGGGTGATCTGCAGGACAGTGCATGCTAAAACTGCCACTTTTCCAGAATTGTTTAGATTGTAGCACCCAGCAGGAATGTCACAGGCTGCCGAGCTTAGCAAGGACTCTCCTCATGAATCCATGTAATACCATCAGGTCTGACTGAAAAAAGAGAATGTTCCCTTTAGGATGATGCAATTTTGTTTCGATTGATAGATGGTGAAAATACACGTACGCCATTTTCTTTTAGTTTTTAGGACCAATTTCCCTCATAGTTTAAAAATTTGCACAGAGGAAAAAAAAAAGTCCTATTTCTAGTCTTTGTATCTTGTTATACCTTAACCTGCTACATTCAAGTGCCCCTTTTAAGGACTACATCCTGCTGAAATGTGAAGCTCCTATTACCTGCCTTCCACCTCGTACTGGGCACAAACAGCGAGGTTTTGGTAGCGGGGGGCTGCAGGGGCGGCCTCTGTGAGGAGAGGTCGGGGCTGCCCCGTGCCGGACACAGGCGGTTCCAGCCGGCTCCAGAGCAGAGCCACCGCAGGGCACAGCTGAGGCAATCAGCAAAGCTGGTGGCACCTCTGAACCAATCGGAAGAAGTTAGTCGCACCTCTGGTACTCCATGGCGGAGCGGGTAACACCCTGGAGGGACTGCAGCCCGTGGAGGGCCCATGCCGGAGCAGAAGAAACAAGTAAGAAGGAAGGAGCAATGGAAGAGAAGAGTGAGGAACAAGGAGCAGCAGAGAGAAACTGCCACGCCCTGACCCCGACTCCGACTCCCTGTGCCACCCTCGCCTCACCGGAGGGACTGAGTGTGACCAGCGATGGTAACTAGGGGAAGGAGAGGTGTCTGGAGTGAAGCCGAGCCTGGGAAAGAGGTGTTTTCCCTCAGTGTTAGTTTAACTGTTTATCTTCTTTGTTTCTCAATACTTAACTCGATGATAAAATGTTTATGTCAATTGGCAGTAAAGTTAAATTCCCCAAGTCCAGTCTGCTTTGCCTGCAACACACCTCTTCTTCTGAAATTTCACTGTAGAACAGATATTTGTTCAGTATCTTTTATATATTCATCCTATTTTCTGGTAAATCTACAAATCACGTGTTAGAGGTGAGACTGCAACAGCAGAAGAAAGTAAAAGAACAAGGTCTTCAGTTATAAAAGAAAATGTTGGCTTGAGTAGCAGAGGCAACAAAGAGAAAGTGGAAGCAGTACTGCAGCCACAAGGAAAGTTAAGTTAGTGTGTAAAAATAGAAACACGTAAAGTAACAACTGATTATTGTTCATAGAGGAGCTTTCCACAGAGAGGGACAGCTACATCTTCTGCTAACATATAGTCTACTAAGATGCTATTGCTGTCAATCTCTTAATTCTTAGAAATAGCATTTACCAAAAAATTTCAAAACACAAAATCAACGCAACATGGCACCACAGGTTTGTAGAATAATGAAACCGTGTAAAGGGACTGAACTTGAGATGAGTACTAACACTGCCATAAAAGCAGCTCTACTATATGTCATCGCTTAAGTAAAGAAAACGCCTGGGGCCACTATAAGTCTGAGAAACACAAACAACATGACTGGAGGGTACAGCAAAACTGACAGTCTTTCAAAGAACTCGTACAGGACCTTAAAAATACACCTCATTTAAATAGTAATTATAGGTCCAGAAAAAAAATGAAGGCAATTCCTGTCAAGAAATAATCAAAGGAAGAGCATCCTTGTGAACTTGACAGAATTAGATTAAGGCTGCAAATAGGTATGTATAATCTAAAAAGACAGACTTAGGAAGCTAGACTAAAAACAAAAAGAAGAAATGTAAAAAAAATTCTTTGATGTTATGAACGATGCTGAGAAACACTTCAAATCAGGAAAATTATATTTGCCTGTTTTTCAACAAATATTTTGCTATTTTTAACATGGGAATATTTTTCAATTTCTTGCTGGGGCAGGCAAGCAGATTTTATACACTGATACAACTGTGTTAGGAAGCTAGACTAAAAACAAAAAGAAGAAATGTAAAAAAAATTCTTTGATGTTATGAACGATGCTGAGAAACACTTCAAATCAGGAAAATTATATTTGCCTGTTTTTCAACAAATATTTTGCTATTTTTAACATGGGAATATTTTTCAATTTCTTGCTGGGGCAGGCAAGCAGATTTTATACACTGATACAACTGTGTGGCAATTTCATCATCTATAGTATAATCTCCCTAGAGGAGAGATAGAAGCCCTACTGCCTAAAACTCTTTGTATAAACTTAGACTAAGCACTAAAATACATACTTGTAGACAGTACTCACATTCTGGCAGATGGGCAACATGACCCATGAGGTCTTTCCTCATCTTTACATTTTAACATTCTGTCATTTCTAAACAGTGTTGTTCTGGCTAGAATTGGATGCAGAAACACTGAGTAAAAAATGATTATCTTAGACTGAATTAAAATAGATGGGGGCAATTTTAACAGTGACTTATCTAGCAGCAAGCAAGATGGCATTTTTACCGATGAGGCAGTCACAAAAAGTAACACAAGGAGCCACTTTGAAATATGATCGTTCTTAGATTATAGGATATCTTTTAGTTACTGATTTCAAGACATATTTTCTGCTGTGTAAGACACAACAATCTAGGATGCTACTATTCATATACATCAACAACAGTGACCCGGACAGGGCTAGGAGAGTTCTGTGTTTTCTGGATTTACTGTGTGAATGTTTATAACTAGAAGCCACTTATCCCACAAAATGAAACAACCTTCCTTGTACACAGAGACAACATTGACCTTTCACTGTCAGTGTATTGAACAACGAATGTAACAGTCACAAAAACATAAAACCTAAAAACTGTCGGAACTGATCTACCAAGATTGAGAAGACGGGTTGCAAATCTATTAGAGGAACTTCAAATGTCACAACAACCTTTCATGCATTACGTGATCCCCCAAAACAGTGGCACATTAAGTGGTTCATAAGGTCAAGGCAGCCTCTTCCTGTAATAATAATAACAACAACAACAATAATATTAAGCAGCTCCTGGATGTCTGTCTCTGGTATGATGGTGTTTTGTTTCTCTGTTTTTAATGGAAAAGCTCCAGGAAAGGGCTTTCAGAAACAAGCTTTGATTACTGTTAGGAAGGAAAAAGAAAACATTTCCTGACAAAGAATTAGCAGTGGAAGTTATGCACTATACGTCAGGTGATAGGAGAGAACACCTGGAAAAGGACTAAGCATAGCATCTAGAAACACAAAAGGAGCTGGCTGCTTAAGGCAGGATGTAGGTAGAATACAGGCATTGGAATCCAAGTATGCAGTCCTCAAAATATTCAGCTTTAGCAACTTAGATTTCCTTTGTGCCTGTACAACAGTGCTTCAACCTCAAAAAATAACTCAGCATCTATCTCATGCAACTGACATTCAGACACGAGGCAGCCTTTACCAAAGAACCCTTTGGACAGATCCAGTCTCCTCCTACCCTAGCTTTTTAGGCACCAATTCCACCCTCCAAATGAAATGGATAATTTTCAACATATCCCCCTCATCCAGTAAATCATGATGCCTGACAGAAATATCATCTTTACCATTCTCAGCCTGTTGTAAATCCTGACTTTCGCCATAGGACGTCTGGGGAAAATTAACACCTAATCTGATGGTCCTTTCCAAAAGCTAACCAACTTCACTGGCAGGTGCACCAATTCTGAGCACTAACACATAAAAACCCCACTGCAGACCTGACCCTGATACTAAATAAATGTTTGGTTGGGAGGACAAGAAATGGGAACATCGTGTGCTTTGGAGGAACAGGAGAAAAATGACATAGAAAATATTACAGCAAGAAGAACGCAGAATCTGCAGGAGGCACCAGTTTTTTTAGGGCAGCGGTAACAAGGAGAAATCGAGAGACTCCAAAGTTAAAGTCAGCCCATCCTTCACATGCTACTATATGCTTTGTGACACTTTTTGAAATGTTTTCTTCGATTATAGTATAAACTCTCTACTCATACACAAACACGGGTCCAAGCATCTTTTGTTATCAGCCCATCTGGTATTGAAGGCACTTAGATTTGCTTACTTATTAGCTCAATACTGAGCTGATATAGTTAGTACCTAAATAATTCTTCAGACTGTTGGTAATATACTTAACAGTTCAGATACATGCCTCTTCTGCACGATATTAGTGTACTTTCATTTAAAGATACCCCATCAAATTTATATTTCACATGAAATTAAGATACACGGAAGAAAGCAAGATACTCTTTTCTTTGCTCTCCAGCATGGCTTACCTAACCAGGTCACCGAAAGCATCATCCTGCATCTGCTACTGCATATGGGAAAATAAATATTTCCAGTGCACGACACTAATATAAGTAAAATGTTTTTCAAAATATTTGAAAGTAAAATATGATTAAATTTAGTAACGCATATTGATGTAAACATAGAAGAGATCAGTCAACTTAATTGTTTTATTTTATACAGCATATACAATATCATATTACTGTATGTCATTTGGTGATTGGTGATAAGCAGTAATACCCATATGTTCAATTTATATTTATTAAATACAGTTGATAAATATTCCTTCATTTAAAAGCTATATCTCAATTACATAATTTTCTGGAAATAAGAATCACATGTAATGTAGCTATCTCTTTTCTTTGTCATTAAAGTAATGATAAAATAGAAATTTTGGCACTATCTTTTAACTCCAGACATATAGAACTATGCATTTTCTCCCCAGAAATCACCAGCTTTTATTAAAGGCTGTTCTTTCTCACTCGCCCGTTCATCAGTAAGAAACACAGAACACCTATGGTCAGAGGTCTGAGTTCATTCAGCTCAACAGAGAAGTTCAGTTCAAGCCATTTCCACCCCCCCAAAAGAAGCCTGACTCTCAGATTTTAAATTGTAAAAACATGCCTTATTTCAGAGATATGTTACAGTTTTCCTTACCAGGACAAAAGAATCAAATGAATCTTGTTCCCGATTCTCAATAGCTGAAATTGTTTTCAACCAGAAGAGATAGCTCGAAATATCAGACATTTCAGAATGCTTCATACCGAAAGCTGCAAGATTAGTCGGACTGAGGTGAGACAGACTTGCAAAAGGAGGACTTTGGCTATGTTACATAAAGTTCTTAATTAGATCCTCGGTACAAATTGCTATCCTAAGAATAAAAAGTTAATCAAAAAGCCTCATTGGAAGGATAGGAGGGCGAGATTAGAGCTGAGACAGCTGTTTCACTTTGGGATAATCGTGCAACTGCCTAACTCGATGGTGTTGCACTATTCAGAAGTGAAAATACATGTGTGAAAATTAAAATGTTCCTTTTGTGTTACTTAGGACTAAATTGTTCACAGCTGGTTTTTCTCAGTGGAACTCAGATCTCCCTATATTTATATTCCAATGCAGCAAGCACCTAACTCTCAGACCCCCTTAAAATCACAGCCAGAATATGTTCACGAAAAGAGGGAAAATTTGAAAGATACCGCATACAGAATTGGCATGAGAAAAAGTCTTGCAAGGACTTTTGCTGACAAACCGTAAGAATCAACCTACAAAAATTTGTTTAATGTGACTAAATCCAAGAAAACTACCCTAACAACCACAAGATAGTGATGGATGATTTTTTATCTCTCCCAAAGGATGCTATTCCAGCCTCCATTGCTTAAAAGGATGTTGTACAACTGAGATCTCTCTTTACCCGTTCAGGTTTCTTTTCCCTGCACTTATGGGTGGCATTATCATACTGCAGAAATGACAGGACTTCTATCCATCAGCGGACAGGCACGTTTGTTTTACCCATGGTAAAATCCAAAGCCCACAGAAATCTTGAAGATTTCAATAAGGTCAAGATTTTAGCGACAACGTCTTTTTGGGAGGAGGGTACAGCGTACGTGCGGGCTGTCTGCTCAGACAATTCACACAAAGGCTGACTTTACACAGGTTTTCTGGAACTAGATGTCAACCTTTGCCAAAGAAGCTCTAAAGCAAATCCGAATGTCAGAGTTGCTAGGCAGTCATGATGAAATGGAAATAGCAGGTATGAAGGATGAAATACTGGAAATAACTTTTATATTCCCCAGTTCCTCACCTTCTCATAAAAATGGAATTCCAAAAGGAAGTAGGAAGTAATTATTCGTAGAGAAGAAGAAGGGGTGAAAGAGATCGAAAACTACATCGTACTAGGGACGAGGGTAGGAAACAAGTGGCCTTAAACAGTATGTCCTTCCCTGTGTATTAAACTTTTTTTTGTCTACTAGTAACAATTCATTTTAGGACTCCAAATACTCACGGTCAAGATTAACTGAAAAACAATGTCAGAAGGACCAAAAATATTTGAAAAATCAAGTAAAGTTTAGCAACTAATACTGATAAAAAAAGAAAATAAAGAAGAAACATTAAAAAATCATAAAGTTTTGCCTGGTTTAGAACAAAGTATTTTATTTAAAAAAACATGAAAGCCTTTCACAATGTACATAAGTACATTTTTGATGAGCAGTTTCTTAAAAAAAAAGATGTAAAATTTTTCAAAGAAAAAAAAGGTAAACAGCCTAAGGTAAAAACTGTATTTTTTTTTCTGAGCAAAGTGATTTCTGAAAAGACCCAGAGAATACTTTGCAACAAAACTTATGTAGTTTTGCAGAGTAGAGATGAGGAAAGGGAGATTGAGAGCTGCTTCTCCCCCCCACCCCTGCACCTACTATTGCTTTGGTTAATGAGAAAATTCTACACTAATTAAATGTTGCAAAAATACTTCAGTATTAACTAAAATGCAATATCCCTGCAAAGCATATTTCAGAAAATACCTTATTTGACCAAATGAACATGTTGATTTAGTGGAAATTCTGAAATATATGAACTGCATATACCAAGGAGCAGGTAACTTTTCCTTTCCTTTAAGACTCCTTCCATAAGCATTCAGTACATTATTTAGTATAATGGCTTGAATAGACCTTTAGTTTCACCCAGTACAGTTGTTTGTATCATCTCACAACATGATCAGTACCATTTGCTTCTCAGAAAAGTGGAAGACTTAAAAGTGGGAGCATAAATAATTAGCCAATTCTTCATCAATTTGAATAGCTAATGATTAAACCATTATATTTTAGGACACAAAATGGATCACATTGTGAAAATTGTGACAGTTAGTTTGTTTGTTGCATTTCTTAATGAGCTCATAAAATAAAGTTTAATTTACAGAGTACCTTGTCCTGTAAATTTGAGAAATCCAAAAGGACTGTGATAGACTGTCATGGTTTAACCCCAGCCAGCAACTGCGCACCACACAACCGCTTGC